>NC_086445.1:442167662-442519328 GCF_028390025.1 Pseudophryne corroboree
GAATGGTAGTGTAGTGTCCGAGGTCACAATAGGCCAATGCTTGTTGATCGATTTCCGAATACAACCAGACATCCCATTAAATGTGGTAGAGAATGTCATCCTGCCGGTGTTAGCTCTTCTAGCCCTAACTTCTCCCTTAAATATCCTAGTGGCTTTCCTCAAGCATCCCTTAAGGATCCTGCGTTTATAGCCACGTTCAATAAATCTAGCCGTCATCTCGGTGATTTGTGTATCCATTGCTTCTGTCTCAGAGTTTATACGCATAACCCTGAGGTATTGGGATACTGGCAAGTTGTCTTTTAACGATGGAGGGTGATGGCTATTGGCCAAAAGGGTGGTGTTACGGTCAGTGGCCTTCCGAAAGAGGGTAGTTATCAATCTCCTATCTTTAATTATCACCCTAATGTCAAGAAAACAAATCTCATTGGTCGATACAGTATATGTGAACCTGACCGGAGATGCCAACTGATTCAAATCCTCCACCATATTGACAAAACTCTGCTCAGAACCTGCCCATAGTATAAATACATCGTCAATGAATCGTTTATATAGACGTATGAATTTACCGTACTTCGGATAAATATTGGTTTCCTCATATTGTGCCATATATAAATTAGCATAGGACGGGGCCAGATTTGAGCCCATGGCCGTCCCTGATTTCTGCATAAAGAATAAATCCTTATAGGAAAAATGATTTAAACTTAAGACCAGCTTAACCAACTCCAAAATATACTCAATGGGTTGTTTAAGATTAACCGACTTCTGTAAGGCTGTTGCCACCGCCTCAAGACCCTGGTCATGCGGAATAATTGTATATAAAGAACATACGTCCATAGTGGCCAATACTATTGGTTCGTCTAACAGAGTAATATTCCGGATAAGTTCAAGAAAGTCGTTAGAGTCCCGAATGTGACTGCTGTTGTCCAATACTAAAGGTTGGAGTATACTATCAATATAAATAGCTAAAGGCTGAAGCACAGACCCTTCTGCCGCTATGATCGGCCTCCCCGGCGGTTTGTCAAGGGTTTTATGCACCTTTGGTAGGGTGTAGATAATGGGACATTTCGGATAATCAACCGTAAGGTAGGCGTATAATTCCTGATCCAACCAACCACTTTCAAATCCACGTGTCAGAGACCCGTCAACCTGAGATTTAATCTCTTTCACCGGGTTAACATCTAGTTTGAGATATGTGTTAGAATCCGATAACTGTGACAGAATTTCCCTGTCATAGTCAGTCCAGTTCTGGACCACCACTGCTCCTCCCTTATCCGCAGGGCGGATAACTATAAAGGGATTATCTCGTAAATTTTTCAATGCATTACGTTCATCAGTGGATAAATTGTCATACATTTTAGGTACCTGGCACTCATTGATGTCCTTCTGGACAATGCGTGTAAATGTTTTAATACTAGCATTTGCAGACATGGGATCAAATTGTGACTTTTGTTTGAACTTGGATGTATTGGTGTCTGCTGTTTTGACACCAAAAAATTCCTTTAACCTAAGATTACGACTAAATCTGTACAGTTCAACGGTGTTTTGAAATTTGTTGTGCTTAGTTGTCGGAACAAATGTCAGGCCTTTCGATAAAAGTGCTATTTCAGAGTCACTTAATCGATAGTCTGACAAATTAAATACAGAATCTATCGTCGTCGCCTTCGCGCCCTTCTTCGGGTGGCCACCCCGCCTCGGGTGCGACCGGTGACTCTTGGGTCTTCCCTCAATTCTATGGACATAGGGTTGCCTGCGCCTAAAAAATGTGTACCCGCAGATTGTACCTCCCCCGTGTCTGTGTCCGAGGTTGAATAGGATGATCCAGGATTATGGGTAACAGGTGTATAACGGCGTCTATATTGTGGCCGATAGTATCTATCCTGCCCCTCCTGTCCAGAATTCCCCAGTAGCCAACGGTAAACCGTATGGTTCTGGTAATCTAGTGTCACTGCTGCCAACTTCTTTCTTTTGAAAGAGATCAACTCGTTTCGAAATGTGTCCATCTGTGTCTGCAGTCTCTCTATCCAATTACTGGATTTGTCATCGCGTAATAATGGTAAGGTAGTAGCATTAGTTGTTTCAATGTCAATTTTCACCTTTTTGAGGTCATTGCTGACCTCCTCGATAACAAGTGCAATAAGGTCAAATGAACACTTGTTTAAAATGCCACACCATTTACTGCAGAACAACGGGTTGTTCCTGCCGAGAGTAGGTATATTGTTCAAACGAAATCCACGAGGGATCTGTCTACGCCTATGATATTCCGAAAGGAACTGGCCATGGAGTTGTAATTCCACTTCGCGCTGGCGGAGTTTAAGTAACTTATAGAAAACATCAGCAGCCGTCTCTGCCGGTAAGGAATCAAAGTCCAATTTGTCAAACAATAGTTTATCCACCTCGTCGTCAGTATATGATACGGTCCCCTGTTCTGCTTGGGACAATAAACCATCATCTAACAGATATGTCCCCCCTTGTGCCATAACTAAAGTTGGCTCTCAAATACAAATTAAAAATAAAAATAAAAAAACAATATGTGGATGAACACACACAACTAGAGTGTGTCCCAGTTATCTCTCTCTACCAGATACTCAAATTTAGATGGGTGTTGGATAAGGCAGAGATACTCCAAAAGTACCTATACCCAATATATATAATTGGAGATCCGCACTCACATCAAAAGATACATAAATACATATTCAGGGTGCACCCAGTGAAACTGACAAAGTCAGCCACAAATACAAAACAGGGGTTCCACATAGGTGGAAGGGGCACTCACAATTAAATAATACATACAATTAAATTGCATAAAACATTCATAGTTTAATAGTCAGTTGCACCAACTCGCCCTTGATCGACGTTTCGACCCCATGACTGGGTCTTTTTCAAGATAGGCAGGTTCGGTTAACAATCAGGTAACTTTTAAAGGTATATACATAGTAACATCAGTGGAGATCTAGAAAAGAGAAAGAACATAAGACCACTCTTAATGCCTCCCAGGCCCCATTGTTGCGCATTAATCATATACTAAAATGCACACGGCACACTTCACAGTGGCTGGCATGTCCCTGAAGTTGTGCATAACTAGGGTTTACAATTGAGACCCTTGTGATGGTTTGTAAAATTTGCCCCTGGGCCTTTATGGTTTAAGGCTGAAGGCGCCCCTGTTATTAGGGGGACCTTCGGTCAAGTTATATGGTCAGGCTAGGTGACACTTTAGTCTCCTGGGTTGGATCGTAAGTTCTCGCCCCTGCCCCTATTTCCAACATTTGATTTAATTGAGGAGTGTGAGCTACCCTCATCCACACAGTATTCGCAGCACTCCACTATGAACATCCCCCACCACTGAGGGACAGGGAGGAGGACAGCTGACCGGTAGGGGCTAATATTTGTTATTTTATTTCTCCTGTGGGTAGCAATAGGATTTATGGGGGGGAACAATGTGAATAATTTATGTGGGGAGCAATAGGATTTGTGTGGGGAGCAATGTGATTTATTGATGTGGGGAGCAAAAGGATTTATGTTGGGAGCAACATGATTTATGTGGGGAGCAATGGATTATTTTTTTTACTGTGAGGGCCAATGTGTGTTTTTTTTTTCCCCGTGGCGAACTGATGGTGTGCCTTGGCAATTTTCAAATATTGTTCAGTGTGCCGCGAGTTAAAAAATGTTGAAAATCACTGTACTAGGGTCTCAATTTCTGCTGATAAGGTACCTGTCCACGCCGCCCCAGAGCTATAAACCCATGCCGACACAATCGCCGGTCTGAGTAGTGTACCAGAATGTGCACGCTATCTGCAGGATCCCTGAGAATAGCTAGGGCTACCTTTTGGGCAAACGTGACACCCTAGGGGAAGATTCCCATCACATCCTGGCCCTAGTGGGGAAAGGATACTGCCTGAGAATTCTTTGTGGGAAGCTGCAGTTTCTTGTCTGGAGATTCCCGCTCTTTTTCCTCATGAGAGGAGGGAAATTTACCTCAGCCTTCTTCCCCTTAAACATGTGTACCCTTGTGTCAGGGACAAATGAGTCATCAGTGATATGCAAATCATCTTTTATTACAATAATCATATATTGAATACTTTTCTGCCTTTTTGGCTGTAACTTTGCATTATCGTAGTCGACACTGGAGTCAGACTCCGTGTCGATATCAGTGTTTATTATCTTGGATAGTGAGCATTGTGAGATTCTGAAGGTCTCTGCGACATAGGGACTGACATGGGTAGATTTCCTGTCTGTTCTCTAATCTTTTGTGCAATAAATTCACCTTAGCACTTACACATATCCAAACAGGTGTCGGCGTTGTCGACGGAGACACCCTCTCACACACATTAGCTCCATCTCCTCCTTAGGGGAGCCTTTTACCTCAGACATGTCGACACACACGTACCGACACACCACACACAGGGGATGCTCTATTTGAAGACAATTCCCCCACAAGGCCCTTTGGAGAGACAGAGAGAGTATGCCAGCACACACCCCAGCGCTATATGACCCAGGAATCACACAGTAACTTAGTGTTAACCCAGTAGCTGCTGTATATATTGTTTTTACGCCAAATTTATGTGCCCCCCCTCTCTTTTTCACCCTTTTTATCGTGCTTCTGCAGGGGATAGCCTGGGGAACTTCCTCTCAGCGGAGCTGTGGAGAGAAAATGGCGCTGGTGAGTGCTGAGGAAGAAGCGCCGCCCCCTCAGCGGCGGGCTTCTGTCCCGCGATTTTGTGTAAAAATAATGGCGGGGGCTCATGCATATTACAGTGCCCAGCTGTATATATGCCCTATTTTGCCAGGAAGTACTCAATTGCTGCCCAGGGCGCCCCCCCCCCCCTGCGCCCTGCACCCTACAGTGACCGGAGTGTGTGGGTTAGTGTGGGAGCAATGGCGCACAGCTTGCTGTGCGCTACCTCATATGAAGACAGGAGTCTTCTGCCGCCGATTTTGACGTCTTCTTGCTTCACCCGCCGTCTTCTGGCTCTGCGAGGGGGACGGCGGCGCGGCTCCGGGAACGGACGACAAAGGTTAAGTTCCTGTGTTCGATCCCTCTGGAGCTAATGGTGTCCAGTAGCCTAAGAAGCACAACCTAGCCGCAGTTAGTAGGTTTGCTTCTCTCCCCTCAGTCCCACGTAGCAGAGAGTCTGTTGTCAGCAGAAGCTCTCTGAAAATAAAAAACCTAACTAAAATACTTTCTTATTAGCAAGCTCAGGAGAGCTCACTAAAATGCACCCAGCTCCGTCCGGGCACAGATTCTATCTGAGGTCTGGAGGAGGGGCATAGAGGGAGGAGCCAGTGCACACCAGTAGTCCTAATTCTTTCTTAGAGTGCCCTGTCTCATGCGGAGCCCGTCTATTCCCCATGGACCTTACGAAGTCCCCAGCATCCACTAGGATGTTAGAGAAAAGAAAAACATTTTTTATTTTATTTTTTTTAAATATATTTTTTCAAATATCGAAACATCGACCGGGAACATCGTGGTTTTCGTTTTGAAAGCCGGGACAGCCTGCAGGTATGCAGGGGGGGGTCTGGGGGTGGCTTGGGAGGGTTCATTTACTCTCCCCAGCGGCTGCCATTGACTGCAGCCGCTGGAGGGGGGGATCCTGCCGTGCTGACCGATCAGCAGTGATCAGCAGCACGGCAGACACAGGGGGAGAGTGCAGGGAGGCAGAGGAACCTTCCGGTCCCTCTGACAGCAGCAGCAGAGGGAAGTTTATCTTCCCTGCTGCTGCTAACACTCTCTATCTGACTGGTCGCATCCTGTGCGACCAGGTCAGATAGAGCACTTGCAGGCATAGTCGCATCTGATGCAACCATGCCAGGGAAGTGGTTAATATCTTGGCTTCAAGAGATATGTCATTAAATTTCGCTGCTGAAAATCTTGACAATCGATCCCGAGATAACATCTTTGTGTATAGCGAGTCAGAATCCCGCGCCAACTGACATGATTATTATATCCGAACATCAAACTCTCCTTGGCCAGTTTGGTGCTACCACAAACACTATAGGCTAGGTGAAACATCCACAGAACCACCACTGCATCCATTAGGAATGCTAATGGATGCCTGGTTCTGTAACAAAACTTGTCTGTCTTGCCACTGAACCGAAGCCATTAAATCTATTTCTGGTTGATCTCATCGCAAAACCAGATCATTTAAAACTTGGAGATGCAGCAACCATTCCCCTTGAAGTATAGACTGGCAACTTAAAAAAAAATTTTTATTCCAATTACCTGTTCCAGGAAAGAAAACTGTTCATATTGCTGCAAAGTGGAACTCTGCCCAAGACGAGATCAGAAACACTTCTCTCATCGCCAGGGATCTTTATGTTCCCCCTTGGTGATTTATGTATGCTACTGTTGAAACATTGTCGAGAGAACAATAGTCATTGAAACTCCTTATTTGATCTCTGTCTCTCAAATTGATTTTGAATAGCTTTGAGAGCATTAGGAAAGATGGCATCTATATTACAGGCAGTTCTCTCTCCTCCGTTCCACTGAAGACCTGTTGAATCAATTCTTCAGGTTGTCTCATGTGACTCAAACGTCTCTTTTCTGGTTGATGAAGCAGAGACAATTTCTGCAGGTCATCCATTTTAAAATATAAAATTTATAGTTTTTTTTGTTTTGTTTTTTACCATGGATGCCAATCTACTAGGCTGGGAGGCAGTAATTCATCAATACAACCTACAGAAAACTTGTTCTCTACAAGAATCACAGTTTCCAATAACTGTACTGGAACAGACTTCCGGTTCTGACGGCCGCATGAGCAGCAGCTGATTTCAGAGCTCCGCTGCCTCCCGCTGTTTAGTGCCCTCGAAACGGCTCTTGAGCCTCCCGCAGCTGGTCCGCTGGACCCCGGCACAATCGTAGTGGCTCCCCCCGGTTTATGGAGCGCTATTTTCGGCCTCTGATGACACGCAGCAAGGCCCGCAAAGACAGGGATCAGAGCCGCACAGCACCTAAAATGGCGGCAGCGGCCGGGAGGTGAGTCGCCTCCTACCCTGCAGCCCCAGCACTCATTCTTGGCTCCCCCAAGCTCTCCCCCGCAGTCTGCCTGGAGCAAATCTCCTTCCTCTCATTACCCCTCAGAGGGTGACAGTCCTCCGCACGTGATGGCGGGAATACAGACCCCGGTGGCCCCAGTCACGTACTCTGATATTGTGCAAGCAATTAAAGAAACTGTCGGTCCCCTGTTGAAAGAGCAAACTGCAGACATTAACAAGCAGTTAGCTCAATTCTCTCAAAGACTCTCAGTAACTGAGCTCCGTTTAGGGGAATGCTTTGCAGACATAGCCAATCTGAAAAAGGCAGTTAGTCTGAATACTAAAGCTCGTTACAACCTTCATAATAAAACAGATGAACTGGAGAACAGGGCCAGAAGGCAGAATCTGAGAATTATAGGCCTGCCGGAGACGGTGAAAGGGTCAGATTTATTGATGTTTGTACGGGACACTTTACCTGCACTTCTACAAGTTAAATCTGAATGTGCAGACATAGTTATTGAGAGGGCTCACCGCCTCGGCCCGTTTAGACCACAAGATGGCGGCAGACCCCGAGCTGTGATTTTTAAAGTATTGAACTTTTTACACAAGGAAATATTATGGCATGCATCCCGCAAACACCGCAACTTGTCCTGGGAGGGACATTCTCTGCTAATTTTTCAGGACTATTCCGCAGAACTCACTAAAGCCAGGAAAGAATTTTCTCCTTTATGTTCTAAGTTGATTCAGATTCATCAGAAATTTGCACTACTATACCAGGCGCGGCTGCGCATTTACAAAGACGACTCTTTCAAAGACTTTCTGTCTGTACGTGATGCCGAAGCATATCTCCAGCTACAATCTGAGGACTCAGATCGATGTGACTGATCTCAGTTGGGTGCGAGGGGTTGCTTTCTTATCCTCGGACATGTGACGGTGGCCTGCTCTGCAGGCATTATTTCACGCAGCTTTGTTTAGCTATTTCTCCGTGATTTATGTTAGCGATGCCTTAATTCTAAAATTGTTTTCTTTCAGGTTTTTACTATGCTACCTTAGATATATAACCTTAATTTTCTAACATGTTTTTCCATGCTGCCATATATACAATATCTCACGGTAATATGCATGCATGAGCGCTCGAGAGCTTCCGTGCTCTTCTTTTCTCTCCTACACACCTTTTCCTCATTGCTCCTCTCTGTATATAGACACCAGTTCTCTTGGTGCCCTACTATTGAGCCAAGTGAAATGTGAATTGTTCCAGACTTCCATCTACTAACCTCCGCTGCTCATTCATTCCTTTATTGTATACTCCTGTCCCTGCCTATTTACTGCACTATACACATCTCTACTCAAACTTACTTGCTTTTGTTAACCTACAGCTCTTTCCTGTAAAATATTTGGTTATAGCTATTCCCGGGCGGGTGCCGCTGCGACGGCCGGGCTGCTATATCCTCTCTCTATAGGGTGGTTGCCGGTTGATCTTCCTATTAATAATGTACTTAATATCTTGATGAGATTCCCAATCCGGAATGTCATTTGGCGAAATATGCTCGTTTAATGCTTTATGTGTTTTTTGATGTTTGTCCTATTGTTCTGTCTTTGTTCTTTCCTCTTTCTCTCTTCTTGATGGGTATCGGGGCCAGGCCTACGCGGCGGCCATTATATTTGCTTCTTCATCTTTGGGATGATGTCATCCCTTAAAGTGGGAAGCTGGAATGTGGGGGGCACAAACTCCCCACAAAAACGGAAAAAGGTTTTATTATACCTGCAAAAATTGCACTTAGATTTTGTGTTTTTACAAGAATCTCATCTTCTCCCCCCAGATGTCCAGAGACTGAATATTTTGGGATGGAGGGTACTGGCAGCCGCTTCATATTCCAAAAAATCCAGAGGGGTTGTGATTCTGTCCAAAAGGAACAGATCTGTTGAAGTTGTTTCCCTCTCTGCAGATGTGGAGGGCAGATGGGTACTATGTCACGTAAAGTATAATGACCAACCTTATACCCTCTGTAATGTATACGCCCCTAATATATACAGCAAACATTTCTTTCGGTTAATACTGACTAAATTGACACCTTTCGCAAACTCCCCTATTATTCTTTGTGGGGATTGGAATGCTATCTCCTCAAAATTTTTAGATAAACAATTCCCGAAGGAGCATGGCGGCAACCCACCTAAATTTGGTATCCCTTCCCTAGCCAAGAAACTCCAACTGCTAGACATTTGGAGGGTTCTGCACCCGACTGACCGTGACTTCACCTGCCTATCGGCTGCGAGAGGCACTTTGTCGCGGTATAGATTACATTTTAATGTCAGAATTCTTACTATCTAAAGTAGTCCGATCTGAAATTGAGCCTATATCCCTCTCAGATCATGCTGTGATTTGGGTGGAGCTGCAATTGAAACCTTTTCAGAGAAATTTTATCTCTTGGCGTTGCCCCCCTGTGCTTGCTACATCACCTGATTTTAGAAAAAAGGTCAGGGATAGTTGGAATGAATATGTTTTACACAATGCTGACATGCGATCCACTAATCCGCCTTTGTTTTGGCAAGCCTCAAAAGCAGTGGTGAGAGGTACTATGATTGCTCCGTCATCCTCATCGAGGAAAGCTTTGTTAAGAGACTATGTCTCTGCACAACTTGCCTTAACAAATGCCTTCAATAACTTTAAATCCCTTCCCTCCCCGGTTACAAAATTAACTTATTCATCTGCAAAAACTATTTTTGATGCTCTTCTCACCAAATTAGAAACAAATTATTCTTTCCGGTCGGGTTATCGGTTTTACAAGTTTGGGAATAAACCTAGTAAGACTCTGTCAAACCTCCTTAAGGGTCAACGCCCCTCATCTTCTATACACCCTCTGAAGACGTTAGATGGATCCTTATCTACTAATAATGACCAGACCACTCAGGTACTGCAAGACTTTTATACATCCTTATACTCATCCCCACCCCCTCCCCAGGTTGATACTTCCTCCTTTTGGGAAGCACTACCCGTCCCACAAATTGAGGAGTCCCAGGGAGCTTCCTTGTTGGTCCCAATATCAGATATCGAGGTGGTTGAGGCTATAGCGGGACTTACATCAGGTAAAGCACCTGGCCCAGATGGCCTAACTCCTGATTACTACAAACTCCTTGGCCCCCTGGTGGCCTCGACTCTGGCCTCTGTATTCAACACTATCATGGAATCGGGCTCGCTTCCGACGTATTTTAATTCAGCAGTTCTGAGACTTCTCCCAAAACCTGGGCGTGACCTTTCTAACCCCGGCTCTTATAGACCAATATCTCTTCTTAATATTGACTACAAGATACTGACTAAAATTTTGGCCAACAGACTTAAAGTGATTTTACCTAGTGTGATACACTCTGACCAAACGGGATTTGTATGTGGTCGAAACCCGGTAGTGAACATTCGACGGGTTCTGGCGGTGGTGAGTGACTCCCGATGCCCCAGGTCTGAGCTATCGAAAGCCATCCTATCGCTTGATGCCGAAAAGGCTTTTGACATGGTGCACTGGGACCATCTTTACGACTCCCTGATTCGTTTTGGCTTCCCGCGTCGGTTTATAACAATCCTCCAAACATTATACTCTGGTTCCTCCTCCCAGCTGATCTGTAATGGCAATTTATCTTCCCATTGTCTGATCAAGAGAGGCACCAGACAAGGATGCCCCCTATCCCCTCTACTATTTGTTTTGGCGCTGGAGCCACTGGCAATAGCCTTGAGACAATCTCCTTTGTTCTCGGGTATTTCCATTGGCTCACTCGATTTACGTTTATCTCTTTTTGCAGACGACATGCTTCTTTTTCTCTCTGACCCCGAAACCTCTATTCCCCAAATTTTTAAAATCATCCAGAATTTCAGCTCTTTCTCGGGGTACAAAATTAACATAGAAAAATCTGAACTGCTTATGCTTACAGGTCCCCCCCCCCCCCCCCCCCTCATTCTCTAATAGTGCCTCTCTGTCCTCTATCAAAATTGTGCAGTCCCACATCAAATATCTAGGTATCTTAATCCCGAGAGATCTAGCGCTTCTCTATAAACTTAACTACACCCCAACCATCACATATTTCGCTAAAACCCTGGAGAATTGGTGCAACCTCCCTTTATCGCTGCTGGGCAGATTGGAAGTAGTGAAAACAATCTTGCGCCCAAAGCTCACTTACTCTATGCAAATGTTGCCTATTAGACTTACTCTACACCATGGGTCTTCAACCTGCGGCCCTCCAGCTGCTGTGGAACTACACATCCCAGCATGCACCACCACGGTTTTGCTATTAAGGCATGCTAAAACTGAGGCAGGGCATGCTGGGATGTGTAGTTCCACACCAGCTGGAGGGCTGCAGGTTGAAGACCCATGCTCTACACGATGTAGGGGAGCTGCATTCGATTTTCCAGTCTTTTATTTGGAGGGGGAAAAAAACACGCATCTCTAGACAAAAACTACAATTATCTAAATCGGATGGAGGCTGGGGCTTCCCCGACATTCTTCAATACTCACGGGCCCTAATGTTCCGCTATATCTATGACTGGTTACTTGAAACAAGCAAATACACCTCCTATGACCTGGATTGTGCTTTATTCTTCCCTTATGCCCCAGGAGCACTTTTACATACAAATAAAGCAAACCTGCCTGCAACGATTTGTACAAATATACTTTTCAAAGACACTTACAATGCTTGGTGGGCTGTTAACAAAAAATTAGGAAAATCCCCTCAAAATTCAAAATGGGTACCTCTATGTGGCAATCCTTTATTTTAACCGGGGATGCAGGAAACACTCTTTTACAGGTTCAAGCTGAAGGGGTTACGTAGCACCTCTCAAGTTTTTGATCCTGGCGGGAAACTCATTTCTTTCTCTTACTTGAAGGAAACGTATGGGGTCTCGGATATCTATTATTTTCCTTATCTCCAACTCCAACACTACATCAGATCTCTTCCCCCTATCATGTTGCGGCCTGACACCCCGGACCTCATCGCTCAGGTGTCGACTTTGTTCTTGAAGGACAAGTACAAAACGAGACTAATATATCAGAAATTGATATCACCTGCTAAAGAGGCGGCGTGGGGATCGATCGCTCAGATGTGGGGAAGAGACTTGTCTACCTGTTTACCTGAATCCTTAATATTCAAATACTACCACAAAACATTGAAAATTCTACATACAGCCTCTTTACAAGAAGTACACTTGAAATCACTACATAGGGCGTATATTTCTCAGCAGCAGCGAAGCCACTATGTTCGGGAGGAGGATGGGTCCTGTCCTAAATGCCACTCTTCCTCAGCCTCTTTGTTTCACAACTTTTGGGATTGCGGCCATGTAAAACGATTTTGGCACAAACTGAGGAATTTTATAAATTCCTCCTTTGCTTTAAATATACCCTTTGACCCGATCCCAATGTTGTTTGCCAATTTTGATTCATGGTTCCTGGAAGTCTGGAATAGGCACCTTATCCCCTTCTTTACGGTTTTGGTAACTGTTGCTAAAAAAGTGATTCTAAACTCCTGGATCTCAAGGATAGCCCCCTCAATGGCAGAAGTTCACGCCCTACTAAATAAATTAATGTATTACGATACTCTTTATACCCCAACGTCCAGTTGAGAGCTAAATGCTTTACTAAGAAATGGAACCCATACATTAATACCCGTCCAATAGAAGAACGCTCCCAAATACTAAAGATATTTGATCACTACACTCTTTGATTAATAGTTATCCTATATGGTTCCACTATACGATATTCTTTGATTGTTAGGGCGTTGTCTGGCTGGTCTCCGATATCCATCCCCCCCCCCCCCCCCCCTCATCTCCTCTCCACCTTACATCCCTCCCTTTTCCGGTTCTATCTATCTCTCCTCCCCCCCTTCTTTACTCCCTCTGTCTTGTCTCTTATCTCTCGACCTCCTTTTGATAGACCTCATCCAAAAAATTTTGGTTTGGGAAAGCAAGGTTTTGTAAATTTTTGGTTAACACAACACTTTACGTAAAGTCTTGCAAGCTTTTTTATGGTCCTTTTTTTTTCTATGTGGATTTCAGACGAATTTGTCCAAACCTCTGAAGTCAAGGGGTAGCTTGTCTCCCCTTGCTGCACCTAGTCTGTTCTGTTATAGTGTCTATTATACTTATTGTCCTGAATTATACAGACCCATTTTACTATGGTCTGATTTTACCACATGGTTAATTATCAAAATTTTTCTTGGTCTATATTGTCTTTCTGGATGTCTCTCTAGATGTCTTATGTTTTTGTCTAATGTTTTGTATTGGAAAAAAAATTGAAAAATCCAAATAAACATATGTTTAAAAAAAACAAACTGTACTGGAACAAAAGATGGATTTCACCAGGCTCAATTTCTTAATAGGAAATCCAATGAAGATACAATAAAACAACGATACGGCAATATCGAGGAGGACCCGAAAAACCTCAAGCAATGAATGAAGTCAGGAAAATACTGAGTAGGGGATGGAAAATGAAGCATTTTATAAGCAGGGAAACATTTCATCAATATTGGTCCCATTTGTTCAGACTGTCCAGAGGCACGGTTAACTGGGCATTTGCATATTACACTAGTTGCCAGGTTGACTGTCAAAATAAATCAATATTGTGCAAAGGCAATAAACACAAAAGCATGTCTCTAGTGCCATATCAATTCCTCGAAAAATGCCATCTGGTATATCTATTTGCCCATGTGCCAATGTTTGTGAAGATAGCAAGAAAAGAAAAAGAAAAAAAAAATATTATAAAGAATGGGTACAGGCAATGCTCCTAGCACGAGATTTGACAAAATGAGTATGGGACATGGAAATGGCTTGGTGTCTTCTGTTAGTAAAGCATTTAGTTTCTCAAGGGCCTTGAAGATATGATTTTAAAGTTTTAAAGTATAATGTTATACAAATGTGTCCTCATTAATTTTTGCAGTCACGCCGAACAGCACCTATCAGCACGCCAGGTCACATGAAAATCTAGCATCGGGAATCTTTTTGCTGAAAATACATCTTAATTACAACTCGCTAGAACACACAAGGGGACTGTGCTGATTAATTTGATATAAGACACTTGTATATCTGGGTGCCAATGAGTCTGAATATGTGGCCAATACAAGTTCTGTCCTGCTCATATACAGATTCAATCGCACATAATATACAAGTTTCATATCAAATGAATTAGTACATTCCCCTCGTGCGTCCTAGTAGCACTGCATTGTGACTAAGATGCATTATTGGCAAAAAAAACCAAACTCCCGACGTTAGCAGAGTAGCACAGGACCTTGCAGCTTACTCACGCCAGACATCTGTATGAGGACAAATTTTTGGCGGATTTTTTAATTCAGACTATGGTTTAAGCTAAAAAAAAACAAAACAAAAAAAAAAAAACCTTAATTATCAAAAAAATAGGATTTTAATACCTACTGGTAAATCCTTTTCTCCTAGTCCGTAGAGGATGCTGGGGACTCCAAAAGGACCATGGGGTATAGACGGGATCCGCAGGAGCATGGGCACACCAAAAAGACTTTGACTGGGTGTGAACTGGTTCCTTCCTCTATACCCCTCCCCCAGACCTCAGTTATAGGAACTGTGCCCAGGAGAGACGGACATTTCGAGAAAAGGATTTTTGTTAAACTAAGGGCAAGAAACATACCAGCCCACACCACAAACATACCGTACAACTGGAGTAACATGAACCCAGATAACAGTATGAACTAACAACAGCAACAAGCTGAACAAAACTGATACACACCGCACGTGTAACCGAAAATAACCAGTATCAACCTAACTGCAAGGAACAGTCCGCACTGGGATGGGCGCCCAGCATCCTCTACGGACTAGGAGAAAAGGATTTACCGGTAGGTATTAAAATCCTATTTTCTCTTACGTCTTAGAGGATGCTGGGGACTCCTAAAGGACCATGGGGTCTATACCAAAGCTCCAGACCGGGCGGGAGAGTGCGGACGACTCTGCAGCACCGATTGAGCAAACATGAGGTCCTCATCAGCCAGGGTATGAAACTTGTAGAACTTAGCAAACGTGTTTGAACCCGACCACGTACCTGCTCGGCAAAGTTGAAGTGCCGAGACCCCTCGGGCAGCCGCCCAAGATGAGCCCACTTTCCTGGTAGAATGGGCCTTTACTGATTTCGGCACCGGTAGCCCAGCCGAAGAATGAGCTTGCTGAATCGTATTACAAATCCAGCGTGCAATAGTTTGCTTAGAAGCAGGATTTCCAATCTTGTTGAAAGCATGCAGGACAAACAGAGCCTCTGTCTTCCTAGTAAGAGCCGTCCTGGCGACGTAAATTTTCAAAGCTCTTACAACATCGAGATTTTGGGACCGCCACAGGCACCACAATAGGTTAATTAATGTGAAACGAAGAAACCACCTTCGGCAGAAATTGTTGCAGAGTCCGCAATTCCGCTGTAACCTGAATGGAAGATCAAATATGGGCTCTTGTGAGACAAGGCCGCCAACTCAGACACTCGCCTGGCAGACGCCAGAGCCAAAAGCATGACCACTTTCCAAGTGAGAAACTAACTCAACCTTACGCAAAGGCTCAAACCAGTGAGACATAAGAAACTGCAACACCACTTCAAGATCCCACGGCGCCACGGGTGGCACAAAAGGGGGATGGATATGCAGCACTCCCTTCACGAAAGTCTGAACCTCAGGAAGGACGGACAATTCCTTTTGAAAGAAAATAGATAAGGCTGAAATCTGCACTTTGATGGAACCCAATTACAGGCCCGCATCCACACCTGCCTGCAAAAAATGGGAGGAAACGACCCAAGTGAAACTCCTCCGCTGGAGCTGCTTTGGATTCACACCACGACACATTTTCTCCAAAATACGGTGATAATGTTTTGCCGTGACCTCCTTCCTAGCCTTAAGGAGAGTGATAATGACTTCCCCGGGAATACCCTTTCGAGCTAAAATCTGGCGTTCAACTTCCACGCCGTCAAACGCAGCCGTGGTACGTCCGGAAACAGGCAGGGCCCCTGCAGTAACAGGTCCTCTCTTAGAGGAAGCAGCCAGGGATCTACCACTAGTAATTCCTGAAGATCCGGATACCAGGCCCTCCGTGGCCAATCTGGAGCGACGAGTATTGCCTGAACCCTTGTTCATCTGACGATCCTCAGCACCTTTGGAATGAGAGGAAGCGGAGGGAACACATACACCGACTGAAAAACCCACGGAGTCACCAGGGCGTCCACTGCACAGGCTTGGGGGTCCCTTGACCTGGAACAATACTTCGGAAGTTTCTTGTTGAGGCGAGACGCCATCATGTCTATCAGAGGAGTTCCCCGACGCCTTGTCACTTCTGAAAATACTTCTTGATGAACAGCCCATTCTCCTGGATGGAGGAAGACTGCTGACAGAGCGCTCACGCCCTGCTCCTTGTTCCGCCTTGGCGGTTTACGTACGCCACCGCTGTGATGTTGTCCGACTGGATCAGGACAGGAAGACCCTGAAGAAAACTCTTCGCTTGCAGGAGGCCGTTGTAAATGGCTCTTAACTCGAGAACATTTATGTGGAGACAAGATTCCTGGCTTGACCATTTTCCCTGGAAACTTCTTCCCTGCGCATCTGCGCCCCAGTCTCGGAGACTTGCATCTGTGGTCAGCAGGACCCAGTCCTGGATTCCGAAACGGCGTCTCTCTAGAAGGTGAGTGCCTTGCAGCCACCACAGGAGAGAGATCCTGGCCCTGGAAGATAGACGTATTTTCCGGTGCATGTGTAGGTGAAACCCGGACCATTTGTCCAGCAGGTCCCACCGAAACACCCTAGCATGAAACCTGCCAAACGGAATGGCCTCGTAAGCTGCCACCATCTTCCCTAGCACTCGAGTGCATTAATGAATCGACACTCTTGTCGGTCTCAAAAGCTCCTTGACCATGGTCTGTATTTCTAGATCTTTGTCCTCCGGAAGAAACACTCTGAAGCTTCGTGTCTAGGATCATGCCGAGGAAGGGCAGCCGAGTCGTCGGAATTAACAGAGACTTTGGCAAATTTAAAATCCAACCGTGATGTTGCAGAACCGTCAGGGAGAGTTCCACATTATTTAACAATTGTTCCTGTGACCTCGCATTTATCAGGAGATCGTCCAAGTACGTGATAATTGTGACCCCTCGCTTGCTAAGGAGTACCATCATTTCTGCCATAACCTTGGTGAAAACCCTCGGGCCGTGGAAAGCCCAAACGGCAACGTCTGAAATTGTTAATGACAATCCTGCACCGCAAATCTCAGGAAGGCCTGATGCGGAGGATAAATCGGGACGTGTAAGTAGGCTGACGCCATAAAATCCCCCCCTTCTAGGCTGGAGATCACAGCTCGAAGAGATTCCATCTTGAACTTGAAAGTTTTCAAGTATGGATTGAGGGATTTTAGGTTCAGAATCGGTCTGACCGAACCGTCCGGCTTCGGTACGACAAAGAGGCTCAAATAGAACCCTTGCCCCCGTTGTGACGGGGGAACGGGAACAATGACCCTCTGTTGACACAACTTTTGTATCGCAGCATTTACTACTTCTCTTTCTGGAAGAGAAACTGGCAAGGCCGATATGAAAAAGCGGCGGGGGGGGGGGCCCCATCTCCTGAAACTCCAGCTTGTACCCTTGGGACACTATGTCTAAGACCCAAGGATCCAGGGCTGATTGAAACCAGACCTGACTGAAGATTCGGACACGGCCCCCCACCGGCACGGACTCCCGCAGGGGAGCCCCAGCGTCATGCGGTGGACTTGGTAGAGGCGGGGGAGGACTTTTGTTCCTGGGTGCCTGATCCTGCAGGCGACTTCTTTCCCCTTCCTCTACCCTTTGAAGCGAGGAAGGACGAGCCCTTACCTCGTTTGTATTTATTAGGCCGAAAGTACTGCATCTGTTGATGGGGCTCCTTTTTCTGTTGTGCGGGAACATAAGGAAGAAAAGATGACTTACCCGCAGTAGCGGTAGACACCAGGTCAGCCAGGCCGTCACCAAACAAGACACTACCTTTGAAGGGGAGAGCTTCCATATTTTTCTTGGAGTCGGCATCAGCATTCCATTGATGGATCCACAGCGCCCTCCTGGCCGAGACCGCCATGGCATTGGCTCTTGATCCAAAGAGGCCAACATCTCTCGCCGCATCCTTTAGGTAATCTGCAGCGTCCGTGATATAACCAAGAGTCAAAAGAATATTTTCTTTATCAAGGATATCCATATCAGAAGCTAAATTATCAGCCCATTTAGCAATAGCACTACTCACCCATACAGACTCCACAACAGGTCTGAGCAATGCACCAGTATTAACGAAAATGGCCTTCAAAGACGTCTCCAGCTTGCGATCCGCCGGATCCTTGAGAGCAGCCGTGTCAGGGGACGCAAGCGCCACCTTCTTGGACAAACGGGATAGAGCCTTGTCGACATTTGGAGAGGACTCCCATTTTTCCCTGTCAGAGGGAAAAGGATACGCCATAAAAATTCTCTTGAGAATCTGCCACCTCTTGTCCGGCGACTACCAAGCTTTTTCACAAAGAGCATTCATTTCATTAGAGGGGGGAAACTTCACCTCAGGTTTTTTCCCTGTAAAGAGGCAAATCCTTGTTTCCTGAACAGTAGGTTCGTCAGAGATATGTAAAACATCTTTAATAGCCACAATCATGTACTGAATACTCTTGGGTGTAAAGTAGCCTCATTAAAATAGACATCGGAATCCGATTCCGTGTCGGCATCTGTACCTACCATCTGGGTAAATGAACGTTTTTGTGACCCTGAGGGGGTCTGCACCTGAGCCAAAGCATCTTCCATGGATTTTCTCCATGTTTGAGTCTGTGAATCAGATTTATTAAGCCTCTTAGACAATAAAGCCACATTAGCATTAAGTGTACTTAACATAGCAACCCAATCAGCAATCGGCTGTGCCGACAGAGCTATCTCCAGCCCCTTTTCTGCGCCCCCAGTAACCTCCTCCGGGGAGGAACACTCAGCCTCAGACATGACGACACGTAGTACCGACACCCCCACACTCACACTGGCCAAATAAAGGGGACAGCCTACAGGGAAGCCTGGAGAGAGAAACACAGAGGGATTATGCCAGCCCACATCCCAGCGCCTATATACTACACAAGTATAATATATATCAGTAGCGCCGAAATAATAAGAAAAGCACCAAATTATCTGTGCCCCCCCCCCCCCCCCCCGTTTTGCTTCCTTTTACTTGTGAGGAGCATGGAGGTCCCGGGCCAGCGCCTCTGCAGCGGCTGTGGAGAGAAGAAAATGGCGCTGGTGAGCTGTGCGGCTAAGCCCCGCCACTTACCGGCGCGCTTCAGTCCCACTCAAATTTGAAAATTTATACTGGCGGGGGTATTATATACGGTGCCTGGGCACCGAAAATGCCTTTAGCCAGTCTTAATGACCTCAGTAACTGCTGCCCAGGGCGCTCCCCCCAAGCACCTTGCGAGTGCCGTTGGTGATGTGTGTGGGAGCATGGAGCGCAGCGCTACCGCTGCGCTGTACCTCGTTACTGAAGTCTTCAGTTCTTCTAATACTCACCCGGCTTTTTTCTTCTGGCGAGGGGGGTGACGGCGCGGCTCTGGGAACAAGCAGCTAGGCGAACCAAGTGATCGAACCCTCTGGAGCTAATGGTGTCCAGTAGCCTAAGAAGCAGAGCCCTTGAACTAAGAAGAAGTAGGTCTGCATCTCTCCCCTCACTCCCACGATACAGGGAGCCTGTAGCCAGCAGGTCTCCCTGAAAATAAAAAACCTAACAAAAGTCTTTCTAGAGAAACTCAGTAGAGCTCCCCTAGTGTGTGTCCAGTCACTCCTGGGCACAAAGTCTAACTGAGGTCTGGAGGAGGGGCATAGAGGGAGGAGCCAGTTCACACCCAGTCAAAGTCTTTTTAGTGTGCCCAAGCTCCTGCGGATCCCGTCTATACCCCATGGTCCTTTTGTAGTCCCCAGCATCCTCTAGGACGTAAGAGAAATAAATAAAATTGGCAAATATACTGTACATATTTTAAAATATAGGTTTTTCGACTTCCTTTAGCCTTTTTAGACAAATAATGTTCCCACAGTAAGGTCAGGTATGAGGTTTGCAATCAAACTCATAAATCTTCAGTAGTCTTTTAGAGAAGATTGGCTTTCATTCCTAAAGGCTTTTTTTTTTTTTAAATTTGCATGTTCAGCTTCCTTCTATTTCTACGGTGGCTCAGTGGGATAACTGAAAAACTAAATTTAGAATCTTTACAGACTGACTGTTTTGTCGGAAAACGTTTAGCAATTTCAACTGCTATAAGTGTGCCAAAATAAAGAGCTGTGTTTTGTACATGTATTTAAATTGTTTTTTGGAAGGCATGGCCATATTTTCAACCTAAGCTTGTGCTGAAATTTAAATGAGGACATTGTAAACACTAGGGGGTATATGAAGTGGAGATGTCGCATACAGCAACCATCTAATTCTAGCTATTATTTTCTAGAAAGCGCTAAATAAATGATAGGCAGAATCTGATTGGTTGCTTTCAGGCAACAGCTCACTTCTATAAACCCACACATTAGTAAGTTTGCCCCATGCATTGTTCTACACAAACAACTAAAATGGAAGAGTCTTTTCAACTACCTGGTCTGCTCAGAGCTCTTAGGATTACTTAAACTGAACAGCAGACATCCGTAAAATGGATAATTTAGCCCTATGTGAAGGACAAAAGATATAGGCCGACAAGCAATCAACTACTAGACTGTAATTGGGCAGTCTTACATAGATGCAGGTCTCTTATTCCAGATAATATAACTGTGCATTCCACCAAAACTGTGCAGGGCAGATACCCTGTAGTCTCTTAATGTTGTTATAGATTTAATAATCCAAGGAGGATTGGGTTATTGTAAAGCATCCCCACCCTTAGATATTTTTTTTAAATCACGTATTTTTTTTATTGAGTTTACAAATTTTATAACAGTCAAACCATAAACAAAAATAGAAAGTCATATGCATTTCAAGAGGATACAGTGAAACATAGTAGCGTCAGTTGTACATACAGGCATATAGGTATGAGGAGTGAGGGAGGTCAGCAGCAGCACCAGGCCCATGGCTAAGCAACGAACTATACATGCAGCATAGGTTAGGTAGGGGGATCACAAGAAAATCTGGAGTTCTGCCAGAAACCCCAAATCTTATCATATTTTCCAGGACAGTTACGTTTGGTAAACATAAAACGCTCATGTGCCAAAGTAGTATTAACTAGTGCCACCCAAGCCGCGTGAGAGGGTGGGTCACCACCCATCCACGTACGAGCTATACACACCCGGGCCAGAGTGAGAAGGCTGTTAACATATCCTAAAAGAAGCACGCAAAGAGCTCTCTAAATCCAGACCAAAAACACATATGCGCGGGTGCAGGAGAGGTACTTGTATCCCTGTACTACAAATACTGCTCACGACCGCTCTCCAGAATGATGCCACTCGAGGACAAAGCCACAGCAGGTGTCAAAAACCAGCAGCAAGAGTGGAGCATTTAGGACAGACGTCCGTCGCTGATCCTCCAATTCTAAAAAGCCTACTCGGGGTCCAGTAGACCCTGTGCAAAATATACAGTTGGATCTGCTGGAATCTGGCATAGGCCGTGGCAGACCTCGGTGAGCCAAGAATGTATTCCCAATCCTCATCCTCCAACACACCCAAATCAACTACCCATTTAGTACGTAGCACATCCAAACCATTTAAACTAGAGAGGGAAAGAAGGGAGGAGTACAGCACCGAAATAGTCTTACGAGTGGGCATATTTCGAATCAAGGTATGGACCGGGAATTCAGTGAATGATGGAGTCGTACCCCCCCACTGCGCATTCAAGGCATGACGGAGCTGAAGGTATCTAAATAAATAATGCCTAGGGATATCATATGTGGAGGCCAGGTATTCAAAGGAATTGAGTACACCATCCTGATAGAGATGGCCCATAGCAGAAACCCCATAGGAGATCCAGCCTGCACTACCTTCCAGGAGACAAAGTTCAGTAAACTGCTTATTATTCCATAAAGGGGAGCATGGATCAATATTTTGGACCGTCATCATTTTAGCGACCGCAGACCACACTTTTGAAGCCTGGTGTAACAGAGGGGAAAGACTAGTAGTCGGAACACGTGCCAAAAGAAATTGCAATGGGGTAAATCGTAGACCCGCCCTATCAAGGAGAGCCACCGGTAAATTCCCGTAGTCCCCTGGCGCAACCCACTCTCCCAACTGAGCCAACTGCGTGGCCAGATTATATAAATACATGTCCGGTAGGGCCAACCCCCCAGCGTTCCAAGACCTGTACAATGTGTTAACTGCTATACGTGCCCTCTTAGAGCCCCACACAAAAGAGGTAAAGCAGCGGGAGATCAGTTTAAATTGTGAGAGTGGAATATAAACTGGGGCATTCTGAAGTATATATAAAAGTTTTGGTTGAGCAATCATCTTGAGGAGATTTACACGACCCGTGATTGATAAGGGAAGCTTCTGGCATATACCAATCTTGGCACGTAGATTAAGAATCAAGGGGGACAGATTTAAATTGACAAAGTCAACAGGGGAATGAGACACTTGAATACTCAGATATTTAAACTGTGTACACCACCGCAGAGGGAGATGATAGTCCGGGGGTGGTACAGTAGAAGAAAGCAAAGGGAACACCACAGACTTATCCCAGTTAATGTGCACACCAGAGTAGAAGCCAAAGTCTTCCACCAGGGCAAGAAGGGCAGGCAGGGAGCCCGATGTATCTGATAAATATAAAATCATATCGTCCGCATAAAGGCCGATTTTTTCCTCCTGCCCGGCCACCTGAAATCCTTTTATAGCAGAGCAGGGGTTGCTCGAACAGCACACGCCAGGGGCTCTATGGCAAGCGCAAATAACAGAGGGGACAACGGACACCCCTGCCTGGTTCCTCTCTCCAGCAAGACAGAGTCCGTGATGAACCCATTAACCTTAATCCTAGCTGCAGTACAGGAATACAACAATTTAATCCATGCTAGAAACGTGGGGCCAATCCCGAACCGCGCCAAAACCTCCCAAAGGTACAGCCACTCTACAGAGTCAAAAGCACGTGCCGCATCCAGGGACACCACAATCGCACCATCCATCCTCCCATCAGCCAACTGCAGATAAGTGAATAAACGCCGCAAATTAAGAGCAGTACACCTACCTGGCATGAAGCCAGTTTGATCTGCATGTACCAGCTCAAGCACCACATCATTAAGGCGAAGAGCCAGTAGTGTTGCCAGGATTTTTATATCAGTTGACAGCAGGGAGATAGGACGGTACGAGTTCGGTGAAAGAGGATCCCTACCTGGCTTCGGAACCAGCACCACCAAAGCCTCCGCCATAGATGGGGGAAGAGATCCCAATTCCAACAAAGAATTAAAAATCAGCAATAGTTTGGGGGCATAGAAATCCACGCCCGGGGCCTTATTGTTAGGGAAAGACCGAATAGCAATCTGCATCTCGTCTAACGTAAAAGGAGCCTCCAAAGCCTGTATAGAATCGGAGCACAGCACCGGTAGTATAATAGAATCTAAATACTCAGAAAGCATAGGACAGGAGTACTGCACTCTAGACCTGTATACCTCCACAAAATGATCATAGAAGCCACAGGCTATGTGGGGAGTACCCACACAAATAGATCCGTCAGGCCTCCTTAAACTGTGCACAGTGGTGGGGGACGACTCCCCTCCAGCTAAATAAGCTAAAAAATTCCCAGAGCGGTCACCCTGTACGTAGAAATCATGAGCCCGGAACAGCAGGTGTCGTTTGGACTTATCAATCAGCAAATCCGTCCACTGCTTATGGACTACTTGCCACTCTACCCTATCTGCCTGCAAACCGGAACGCAAATATAATTGTTTGAGCTCCACACTACGTCTCTCCAACTCCATCTCAGATTTCCTGTTAAAAATTTTCAATTGGGCAACTCTAGAAATCAGGGACCCTTGCAAGAAAGCCTTAAAGGAATCCCAAATCAGCAAGGCCCCAGTCTCAATCGGATTGTGAACAAAAAACTCCTCCCACAGCACCAGAAGGTCCGAGGCTGCACCCATCTGCGACAACCAAAAAGGGTTAAGCCTCCAGAAGGTCGCGCCCGTATGGCCGCCCATATTGATAGTTAGAAGAATTGGGGAGTGATCAGAGATCCCTCTAGCCAAATATTCAATGGACGCCAGAGGGGAGCAGCCGACGGGAAAGAAAGGCCATATCTATCCTAGAAAAAACCCCATAAGAGCTAGAAAAGCAGGAGTAATTACGCGCAGTAGGAAAATGCAGGCGCCAAACATCAACCAGGCCTAATTCAGATATCAGACGTGCAAAAGGGGTATCCCGAGTCCGCACACGCTGTGGGTCGGGTCTCCAGCGATCCATCGACTCAGACATAACCGCATTAAAATCGCCAATACAAATAATAGGCACAGAGGGAAAAATCTAAATAAACGCACATGCCTTAATAAGAAGAGCAGGAGTATAGGGAGGGGGGATATACACTGCCAACAACAGAAACGGGATATTATGAATGGAGCCTGCTAGAAAAACATAACAGCCCGATGGATCAATCTGGACCCTTTGGCAAATAAAACCCACGTTCTTATGTATTAACACAGATACACCCCTAGAGTTCGGATGAAAGGTAGAATGAAAGGTCCATCCCACCCAGGGCTTTTTGAGGGAGAGTACACGGCTACCGAATAAATGGGTTTCTATGAGACAAACTATACCCGGATTATAAGCCTTAATCTGTTTCATAACCAAGGATCACTTGACCCTATCACCAAGACCCCTTACATTCCATGAAATAATATTCACCATAACAGTGCATTGATAGTTAAAGTACACCCAACCTACAGTGCCACTGCCAGCTACCAGACCTCCTCCATACACTAAAATTGTACTCACATATACAGACATAAAGTAGAAATGCATAATCAAACAAAAATACCCAAAACAGCATAGGTAAAAAAAAAAACAATAAATCCCAACCGCCCCCTCCCCGCATACCCACCCCAACACAGGTACACCTAGACCCAAACATTATAAAGAAAACCTCCCAGAAAAAGGGAGTCGAACTATAACAAAGTTAAACTAATAGAACTAGGGGCAACCAGTCCCATAGCCTACAGGACATGGAACCCCCCAACCGTGAGAGCAAATATGTTGGCGGACAGAACACATAGTTGTAATGCACACCCCGGCAACAGAAAAACAGTCAAATAAGAGAAAAGCAACAGAGCAGTGAGAACAGATAGTTATGCAGGAGTACAGTGTCACGGAGGGCCAGCACGCAGCGGTAGTTGCAGATCAATCCAGACCGAGGCAGCCCGAGGGGTATCAAAGGTGTGCGGTTACCAGCGACCACCCTGAGACGAGCAGGGAATAGCATTGAGTATTGGAGTTGGAGATCACGGAGCCTCTGCTTAACCTGGAAAAACTGAGAACGGGATTTTTGGACTTCTGCCGAAAAATCCTGGAACACTGCCACCCTAACACCTCCATGCTCCAATGGCCCCTGCGCCCGAGCAAGGCGCAGTATAGCATCTATGTCCTTATAGTGGAGAAATTTATCAATAAAAGTTCTTGGTTGTGCACCAGGAGGAAGAGGACGGGTAGGAACCCGATGGGCCCGCTCCACTGCAAACTGCGGGGTGAAGGAATCTTTGCCGAAGGCCGACAAGAGCCAGGTCTCAAGGAAAAGTTCAGGATTTGAGCCCTCGGCCTTTTCAGGGAGCCCCACAAAACGAACATTGTTTCTTCGTAGACGCCCCTTCATATCAGTCAACTTAAGCAGACATGCTGACATTCGAGACTCCAGAGAAGATAAACGGGTAGGGACCGGCTTGTAAGAGTCTTCCAACGTGGAAATGCGGTTCTCCGTCTCCCCGACTCTTTCCCGGAGCTTCTGCATATCCTGCCGTATAAAAGAAATGTCTAAGTGCACTTCAGCAACTTTGTCCGTAAGCCGTTTCTCCGAGTCAGTAATAGCTTGCAGGAGCTGCGTCATCGTAACCTCAGGAGAGCCGGCCATACTAGGCAAGGGAAGAGCAGAGAATGTATGTGGGGGGGATGAAGATGCAGAAAAAGCAGAGTCAGGATTTCTACGGGCAAATTTCGCCAGGCGTGCTGCGGCAGAATTGCCACGTCTACGGACCATGGGGCACCCGTCACACAAAAGTGGAAAAAAATAAATAAATAATAGGATTTTGGTACTTACCAGATAAATCCTTTTCTTTGAATCCATAGGGGGCACTGGAGTACTCTTGGGATATGGACGGTTCCACTGGAACTAGGCACTGAACAGTTAAACTTTGACTATATCTCCCCTCCATATCCCAGAGTACCTCAGTGTTTTTTTACTGAGCCGAACTGGAGCTATAGAGGTTGACAATGGAGACATACATTTAACAAAAAAAATGGACAACAATAAAGTTGACACAAACAAAAAATGACAACTAACAGTTGACACCAACCCGACAGAATTTCTAATTGAAACAGTCGGTAAGAGTGTGTTACCATAATATTCCCTGCACTTACCACAACCAGGTAACAACTGCTCTGGGTGGGCGTCCAGTGCCCCCTATGGATTCAAAGAAAAGGATTTATCTGGTAAGTACCAAAATCCTAATTTCTTTTTCATCCACTAGGGGTCACTGGAGTACTCTTGGGACGTACCAAAGTTTCCCCCGTGGGCGGGAGAGCTATTTGGCACCTGTAACACTAAACGGCCAAAGCTAGATGCTGATGCCGCAAAAGTATCAAACTTATAAAAGCGCACAAACGTGTGCACTGACGACCATGTAGCCGCCCGGCAAAGCTGTGTCGTAGAAACTCCCTGACCAGCTGCCCATGAAGTTCCCACAGAACGTGTGGAATGAGCTGTTACCGAAGTAGGCGGCTGTAACCTAGCCTGAAGATAAGCCTGACGTATGGTCAGTTTTATCCATCTGGATAAGGTCTGCTTAGAGGCTGGCCAACCCCTCTTGGCAGCATCATAGAGAACAAACAACGTATCCGTCTTACGAACCGTGGACGTTCGAGACACAAACGCGTAAAGCGCGTACCACATCCAGAGTTTCAGAATGTCCTGATAACACAGGAACTACTATTGGTTGCTTGATGTAAAAAGATGACACTACCTTTGGTAAGAAAGCGGAATTCGTCCGAAGTTCCGCTCTGTCATCATGAAACACCAAATATGGCGGCTTGCATGACAAGGCACCCAAATCTGAAACCCGCCTTGCCGAAGCCAAGGCTAGAAGAAAAATAGTTTTCCAAGTGAGAAATGTAATATCCACTTGTTGTAAGGGTTCGAAATGAAAAGACTGTAAGAAATATAAAACCAGATTCAAGTCCCATGGCGCTGTAGGTGGAATGAATGGAGGCTGTACTCTGAGGACACCCTGCATAAAGGTGTGTACTGATGGCAAAAGAGCCAATCGTCTTTGAAAGTAAATTGACAAAGCAGATATCTGCACTTTTAGTGTGGATAGACGTAGACCTCCATCTAACCCCATCTGTAGAAATAACAAAAGACGGGATAACTTGAAAGAAGATGTCGGAAATTTGCGAGCTTCACACCAACCTATATAGGCACGCCAAATTCTGTAATAATGAGCTGCCGTAACCGGCTTTCTAGCTCGTAACATGGTTGGAATGACTGATTCTGGAATGCCCTCTCTTCTTAAGAGGGCGGTCTCAACAGCCACCCCGTCAAACGCAGCCGCGCTAAATCGGGGTAAAGAAACGGACCCTGTTGTAACAGGTCCGGACGTAGTGGGAGCGGCCAAGGATCGTCTGCGAGTAATCCGCGAAGATCCGAGAACCAAGCTCTCCGTGGCCAATGAGGCGCCACTAGTATGACTGTGACTAACTCTCTTTTGATCCGTTTTAGCAATAGCGGGAGCAGCGGAAACGGTGGAAACCGATACACTAGACTGTATGGCCACCGGACTGTGAGAGCATCCACCGCCACTGCCTCTGGATCTCTCGTTCTGATTACATACTGGGGCATTTGATGATTGTGGCGAGATGCCATCAAGTCCACCTGTGGGTAACCCCACCTCTGGACCAGCATGAGAAATACTTCTGTATTTAATGCCCATTCGCCTGGATGAAAATCCCAAGAGTACTCCAGTGACCCCTAGTGGATGAAAAAGAAAAAGAAAATTAAATACAAATAAGACGCTAAATCAGAGAGTAGCCCTGTGGAGGCCCAGCGGTGGTGCAGCAGCTGCAGTCTGGGCTACAGGCAGCTTCACAGCATCAATAAAATAAGAATTTACTTACCGATAATTCTATTTCTCATAGTCCGTAGTGGATGCTGGGACTCCGTCAGGACCATGGGGAATAGCGGGCTCCGCAGGAGACAGGGCACATCTAAATAAAGCTTTTAGGATCACATGGTGCGTACTGGCTCCTCCCCCTATGACCCTCCTCCAAGCCTCAGTTAGGTACTGTGCCCGGACGAGCGTACACAATAAGGAAGGATCTTGAATCCCGGGTAAGACTCATACCAGCCACACCAATCACACCGTACAACTTGTGATCTGAACCCAGTTAACAGTATGATAACAAAAAACGAAGTAGCCTCTGAAAAGATGGCTCACAACAATAGTAATAACCCGATCTTTGTAACAATAACTATGTACAAGTATTGCAGACAATCCGCACTTGGGATGGGCGCCCAGCATCCACTACGGACTATGAGAAAATAAGAATTTACTTACCGATAATTCTATTTCTCATAGTCCGTAGTGGATGCTGGGACTCCGTCAGGACCATGGGGAATAGCGGGCTCCGCAGGAGACAGGGCACATCTAAATAAAGCTTTTAGGATCACATGGTGCGTACTGGCTCCTCCCCCTATGACCCTCCTCCAAGCCTCAGTTAGGTACTGTGCCCGGACGAGCGTACACAATAAGGAAGGATCTTGAATCCCGGGTAAGACTCATACCAGCCACACCAATCACACCGTACAACTTGTGATCTGAACCCAGTTAACAGTATGATAACAAAAAACGAAGTAGCCTCTGAAAAGATGGCTCACAACAATAGTAATAACCCGATCTTTGTAACAATAACTATGTACAAGTATTGCAGACAATCCGCACTTGGGATGGGCGCCCAAGCATCCACTACGGACTATGAGAAATAGAATTATCGGTAAGTAAATTCTTATTTTCTCTAACGTCCTAGTGGATGCTGGGACTCCGTCAGGACCATGGGGATTATACCAAAGCTCCCAAACGGGCGGGAGAGTGCGGATGACTCTGCAGCACCGAATGAGAGAACTCCAGGTCCTCCTTAGCCAGAGTATCAAATTTGTAAAATTTTACAAACGTGTTCTCCCCTGACCACGTAGCTGCTCGGCAAAGTTGTAATGCCGAGACCCCTCGGGCAGCCGCCCAAGATGAGCCCACTTTCCTTGTGGAGTGGGCCTTTACAG
Organism: Pseudophryne corroboree; assembly: GCF_028390025.1. Classification (NCBI taxonomy): domain Eukaryota; kingdom Metazoa; phylum Chordata; class Amphibia; order Anura; family Myobatrachidae; genus Pseudophryne; species Pseudophryne corroboree. The sequence continues at coordinate 442,197,051 of NC_086445.1, forward strand.
ATTTAGGCTGTGGCAGGCCTGCCACAGAATGTGCAAGTTGGATTGTGCTACAGATCCAACGTGCAATCGTCTGTTTAGACGCAGGAGCACCCATCTTGTTGGGTGCATACAATATAAACAACGAGTCAGATTTTCTGACTCCAGCTGTCCTTGAAATATATATTTTTAATGCTCTGACAACGTCCAGTAACTTGGAGTCCTCCAAGTCGCTAGTAGCCGCAGGCACCACAATAGGCTGGTTCAAGTGAAAAGCCGAAACCACCTTAGGGAGAAAATGAGGACGTGTCCGCAGTTCTGCCCCGTCCGAATGGAAAATCAGATATGGGCTTTTGTATGATAAAGCCGCCAACTCTGAAACTCTCCTGGCTGAAGCCAGGGCCAATAGCATGGTTACCTTACATGTAAGGTATTTTAAATCTACCGATTTTAGAGGCTCAAACCAATGAGATTTGAGAAAATTCAAAACTACGTTCAAATCCCACGGTGCCACTGGAGGCACTATTGGGGGTTGTATATGTAGTACACCTTTGACAAAAGTTTGTACTTCAGGCACTGATGCCAATTCCTTCTGGAAGAAGATTGATAAGGCCGAAATTTGAACTTTAATGGACCCCAATTTTAGGCCCATAGACAATCCTGCTTGCAGGAAATGTAAGAATCGACCCAATTGAAATTCTTCCGTTGGAGCCTTCTTGGCCTCACACCACGCAACATATTTTCGCCAAATGCGGTGATAATGTTGTACAGTCACTTCCTTTCTAGCCTTAATCAAGGTAGGAATAACTTCCTCTGGAATGCCGTTTTCTTTTAGAATCCGGCGTTCAACCGCCATGCCGTCAAACGCAGACGCGGTAAGTCTTGGAACATACAAGGTCCCTGCTGAAGCAGATCCCTTCTTAGAGGTAGAGGCCATGGATCCTCCGTGAGCATCTCTTGAAGTTCCGGATACCAAGTTCTTCTTGGCCAGTCCGGAGCCACCAGTATTGTTCTTACTCCTCTTTTCCGTATAATTCTCAGTACCTTTGGTATGAGAGGCAGAGGAGGGAACACATACACTGACTGGTACACCCACGGTGTTACTAGAGCGTCCACAGCTATTGCCTGAGGGTCTCTTGACCTGGCGCAATATCTGTCCAATTTTTTGTTGAGGCGAGACGCCATCATGTCCACCTTTGGTCTTTCCCAACGGTTCACAATCATGTGGAAGACTTCTGGATGAAGTCCCCACTCTCCCGGGTGAAGGTCGTGTCTGCTGAGGAAGTCTGCTTCCCAGTTGTCCACTCCCGGGATGAACACTGCTGACAGTGCTATGACATGAATCTCCGCCCAGCGCAGAATCCTTGCAGCTTCTGTCATTGCTCTTCTGCTTCTCGTGCCGCCTTGTCGGTTTACGTGGGCGACTGCCGTGATGTTGTCCGACTGGATCAACACCGGCTGACCCTGAAGCAGCGATTTTGCCAGGCTTAGAGCATTGTAGATCGCTCTTAGCTCCAGTATATTTATGTGAAGGGACGTCTCCAGGTTTGACCACACGCCCTGGAAGTTTCTTCCCTGTGTGACTGCTCCCCAGCCTCGTAGGCTGGCATCCGTAGTCACCAGGACCCAGTCCTGTATGCCGAATCTGCGGCCCTCTAACAGATGGGCACTCTGCAACCACCACAGGAGAGACAACCTTGTTCTTGGTGACAGTGTTATCCGCTGATGCATGTGCAGATGCGATCCGGACCATTTGTCCAGCAGATCCCACTGAAATGTCCGTGCATGGAATCTGCCGAATGGAATCGCTTCGTAAGAAGCCACCATCTTTCCCAGGACTCTTGTGCATTGATGTACTGACACAGTTCCTGGTTTTAGGAGGTTCCTGACAAGTTCGGATAACTCCCTTGCTTTCTCCTCCGGGAGAAACACCTTTTTCTGAACCGTGTCCAGAATCATTCCCAGAAACAGCAGACGAGTTGTCGGGGTCAATTGAGATTTTGGAAGATTCAGAATCCACCCGTGTTGCTGAAGCACTACCTGGGATAGTGCTACACCGACTTCCAGCTGTTCTCTGGACTTTGCCCTTATCAGGAGATCGTCCAAGTAAGGGATAATTAATACGCCTTTTCTTCGTAGAAGAACCATCATTTCGGTCATTACCTTGGTAAAGACCCGAGGGGCCGTGGACAAACCAAACGGCAGCGTTTGAAACTGATAATGACAGTCTTGTATCACGAACCTGAGATACCCTTGGTGTGAGGGGTAAATTGGGACATGCAGATAAGCATCTTTTATGTCCAGGGACACCATGAAGTCCCCTTCTTCCAGATTCGCTATCACTGCTCTGAGTGACTCCATCTTGAACTTGAATTTCTGTATGTACAGGTTCAAGGATTTCAGGTTTAGAATAGGTCTTACCGAACCGTCCGGCTTCGGTACCACAAATAGTGTGGAATAATACCCCTTTCCCTGTTGTAGGAGGGGTACCTTGACTATCACCTGCTGAGAATACAGCTTGTGAATGGCTTCCAAAACCGACGTCCTCTCTGAGGGAGACGTTGGTAAAGCAGACTTTAGGAACCGGCGAGGGGGAGACCTTTCGAACTCCAACATGTAACCCTGAGATATTATCTGCAGGATCCACGGGTCCACTTGTGAGCGAGCCCACTGATTGCTGAAAATCTTGAGTCGACCCCCCACCGCTCCTGAGTCCGCTTGTAAAGCCCCAGCGTCATGCTGATGGCTTTGTAGAACCCGGGGCGGGCTTCTGGTCCTGGGCAGGGGCTGCTTGCTGCCCTCTCTTACCCTTTCCTCTGCCTCGCGGCAGATAAGACTGTCCTTTTGGTCGCTTGTTTTTATAGGAGCGAAAGGACTGCGGCTGAAAAGACGGTGTCTTTTTCTGTTGGGAGGGGGTCTGAGGTAAAAAAGTGGATTTGCCGGCAGTTGCCGTGGCCACCAGGTCCGAAAGACCGACCCCAAATAATTCCTCTCCTTTATATGGCAATACTTCCATATGCCTTTTGGAATCCGCATCACCTGACCACTGTCGCGTCCATAAACTTCTTCTGGCAGATATGGACATCGCGCTTACTCTTGATGCTAGAGTACAAATATCCCTCTGAGCATCTCGCATATAAAGAAAAGCATCCTTTAATTGCTCTAGAGTCAATAAAATACTGTCCCTATCCAGGGTATCAATATTTTCAGTCAGAGAATCCAACCACACTACCCCAGCACTGCACATCCAGGCTGAGGCTACTGCCGGTCGCAGTATAACACCAGTATGTGTGTATATACTCTTCAGTGTAGTTTCCAGCCTCCTATCTGCTGGATCCTTGAGGGCGGCCGTATCAGGAGACGGCAACGCCACTTGCTTTGATAAACGTGTGAGCGCCTTATCCACCCTAGGGGGTGTTTCCCAGCGCGCCCTAACCTCTGGTGGGAAAGGGTATAATGCCAATAACTTCTTGGAAATTAGCAGTTTTCTATCTGGGTTAACCCACGCTTCGTCACACACGTCATTCAATTCCTCTGATTCTGGAAAAGCTACAGGTAGTTTTTTCACCCCCCACATAATACCCCTCTTTGAGGTACCAGCAGTATCAGAGATCTGCAAAGCCTCCTTCATTGCCGTGATCATATAACGTGTGGCCCTATTGGAAAATACGTTTGTTTCTTCACCGTCGACACTAGATTCATCTGTGTCGGTACCCGTGTCGACTGACTGAGGTAAGGGACGTTTTACAGCCCCTGACGGTGTCTGAGACGCCTGAGCCGGTACTAACTGGTTTTCCGGCCGTCTCATTTCGTCAACTGACTTTTGTAATGTGCTAACATTATCACGTAATTCCATAACTAAAGCCATCCATTCCGGTGTCGACTCCCTAGGGGGTGACATCACCATTACCGGCAATTGCTCTGCCTCCACACCAACATCGTCCTCATACATGTCGACACACACGTACCGACACACAGCAGCCACACAGGGAATGCTCTAATCGAAGACAGGACCCTCTTAGCCCTTTGGGGAGACAGAGGGAGAGTTTGCCAGCACACACCAAAAGCGCTATAAATGTATATAAACAACCCTAGAAGGTGTTGTTTTTGATATAAGCGCTTTTAATATATCAATATCGCCAAATTATGCCCCCCTTCTCTTTGTTACCCTGTTTCTGTAGTGCAGTGCAGGGGAGAGTCCTGGGAGCCTTCCTCACCAGCGGAGCTGAGCAGGAAAATGGCGCTGAGTGCTGAGGAGAATAAGCTCCGCCCCTTTTTCAGCGGGCTTTTCTCCCGGGTTTTAAGAAAACTGGCCTGGGTTAAATACATACATATAGCCTTAATGGCTATATGTGATGTATTTATTTTGCCACTAAAGGTATTTAATATTGCTGCCCAGGGCGCCCCCAGCAGCGCCCTGCACCCTCCGTGACTGAATCAGTGAGACGTGTAGCAACAATGGCGCACAGCTGCAGTGCTGTGCGCTACCTTCATGAAGACTGAGGAGTCTTCTGCCGCCTGCTTTCCGGACCTCCGTCTTCAGCGTCTGTAAGGGGGATCGGCGGCGCGGCTCCGGGACGAACCCCAGGAGGACCTGTGTTCCGACTCCCTCTGGAGCTAAGTGTCCAGTAGCCTAAGACTCCAATCCATCCTGCACGCAGGTGAGTTGGAAATCTCTCCCCTAAGTCCCTCGATGCAGTGATCCTGTTGCCAGCAGGATTCACTGAGATTTAAACCTAAAAAAACTTTTTCTAAGCAGCTCTTTAGGAGAGCCACCTAGATTGCACCCTTCTCGGACGGGCACAAAAACCTAACTGAGGCTTGGAGGAGGGTCATAGGGGGAGGAGCCAGTACGCACCATGTGATCCTAAAAGCTTTATTTAGATGTGCCCTGTCTCCTGCGGAGCCCGCTATTCCCCATGGTCCTGACGGAGTCCCAGCATCCACTAGGACGTTAGAGAAAATGTGGTATTATTACTTTTAGAGTATCAACAGTCCCCAAACGTGCACATGAAAGGACAGTACCACCAACAGTGTAAAAGGTTTAATTCCAGAGGGAAGCAATTCCAGGACAGGCTATGTCATACACAGTAGCAGGAGCATGGGGAGAATAGAGATCTGCCTCCAGTATACACCCTCACAGAGAACAGGGAGAGGAGGGGGGCAGTCACCCAGAGATCCCCCACATGCACAGAGGCACAGCAGACACCTTAATTAATATCAAGCTGCAACCAGCCAGGGGAGGCACAGGCAGGCAGAGGGTAACACACTGTAGGCATGCACTACGGAAGGAAGCCCCGATTTTCCAAAATGGCAGCCATCCGACTCCAGGGTCAAGCGGGAGCCAGTAATCAGCCCCACAGCCAGCAAGCAGGGGAGAGGTGTACAGGGACTTCAGCCAGGCCGGCCGCAGCAGCGCTGAGGTGGACCAGGAAGCTGGGAGTGCATGCAGCTCAGAGCACCGCAGCCGTCCTTATCCAAAATGGCGGCCGGGACCTCCGGTCAGCGGGATCGTGCAGGAATACAGAGCAATGCCTGGTCCGGTGGAGCAGCCATCGGGCCGCCAGGAGTGTGCCCCAGCAGTGAGGGGCCACCAGGGAGTGCAGGAGGAGATGCAGATGCACTCGGACGGTTTCAAGATGGCGGCCGGCTCACACAGGTTTCCGCACAGCAGGGGGAGAACAGGGTATCAGGGAGCACGCCGGACCCATACACTGCACACCAGTGGTGCCCTCAGCAGTTCAGGTACAGAATAAAGCGTTCTGTACCCACTTCTCCGTCCAGCAGGATAGTGAACAGGATGAGTGGGTTGGGGAGCCTGTAGACCCAGGTCCTACTCCATTCCTTGCTACCACCCTTAGATGTTTTATTATGTCCCCATTGTTATACTGTCCTCTATATTTCTGTCTTCTCTCCCCTTCATATTTTACTCCTCCTGTTCTGGGTGTTAAATAAATGCTGTTTTTTTGGCTGAGGATATAGAGGAGGAGGAGCTCTGACTCTTTCTTGAAGGGCCAAGTTTACCCAATGGAAAAGCATTTAATGAAAATACAAAACCGTTTTTGTATTTCATGTAAAGTTGGGTTTAGTACCATTTTCATGTGCTATACTATATTTGTGTTATATAAATGCATAGTTTGGATTTTGAAAAGTTCACTTGACTGCAGTTTGCAGGTATACTGTAAGACTGAGAGAAAAGTACCTTACGTAGCTAGCTCTAATTTGCCTCTCTGTCTGTTATTACCCATTGTTTTATTACGGTTTCTTCCCAATTGTAAAGCGCAACGGAATAGGTTTGCAATATATAAGTAATTGTTAATAATCAATAAAAAAAACTGCATTTAGAATACTTTCAGCAATTAAAGCAGGGCTTCTCAAAGCCAGTCCTTGGGAAACAATAAAGGGAGGGAAATGGGTTGGGAATTTTTAGCAACTTTAAAATTCACCAGAAATTGCATTAAGACTACCAACATGCCACTCAAAAGAGAAGGCACTCGATATAACATGTGTCGGGATCCCGGCGCTCAGCATACCGGTGCCGGGATCCCGACAGCTGGTGTACAGACAACTACTCTCCCTCTTTGATTGTCCACGACACCGCTGGAGGGAGAAAAAAGAAATAAATAGCGTGGCGCACGTACCGCTCCACCGTGTCGGCAGCGTGGTGTGCGCAGAAAGCCCGCGAGGGGCTCTTTTGCAGTCAGCCTGCTGACAACTTGTATGTTTGCCATTACAAAAATTGGTATGGTGACTTGTATCTAGTGGAGAATAATTCTGGCATATTTCTAGACATTTTGCCTCTAGACTTATTATGGGGAGAATAGGGCTGATTTAGCAACACAATTTATCATACACGACGAGTCTTTAACCCTTTATGATAAATGGTGCTATAGCCAATCAGCTCCTAACTGCCATGTGACTGTCAAAATTACAGATGGGAGCCGATTGGCTGGAGCACTACTTATCATAAACCAGGTTTTAAAACTTGTTTCGTATGATAAAACTAGTTGATAAATCATCCCCTACGCCGTATTAATAATTACGGCACTACCACGATTATAAACAATCGGTATAGAGACTGTTATATGAAAATATCCCCACTATATACTAAAATTAACCCATATGGATGGGGGTAGCTTATCAGTGTTTGTTACACAGGGGCAAGACCATAGTTCCACTTGATAATAATGGGGACTATGATATACACAGATAGTTAGCCTTTTGAATGAGATTACTGTGATAGCCTCTGCATTAGGCTATTAGTACACAGCGGTGACAGAAAAAAATATGCAGAAACTGTAGTTTTATGAAAAGCCACTTTAATAAATAGGTTCCTATAGTACATTAAATTACCTGAAAGTAGACCGTTAAAAAAAAAAAAAAAAAACACGGGTTATTACATTCCCTCCTATGATAGCACATTATAATAACTAGAACCCCCCTGCTTGGAAGATTCGGAAAATATACAAAATTGGTATGTCCCTAGGTTTTAGAATCTGTCAATTAAACAGCCAGCATGATTTGCTGTATATTTTGGATGTAAGCACATGGACAGTTTTAATACATTTATGCTGCATCACATCTTCGGGTATGCGGTTAACATCCCGGCTGTCAGAATGAAGACATCGGAATCCCTACATCCGGCGAAATGCCGGCAGTCGGAATAAAGACACAAGCTCGGAATTCACCCTTGGATCTACGCCACCACCCGAGGGGGAATATAATAGTGTGGTGACTCAAATTGGCCACCGCACCCGATGCGTGGCGAGCGCAGCGGACCAGCGGGGCGTCTGTCTCCTGACCACTGGGATCCTATACCGATACCGTTAGGGAAGTGGTCCCCAAACCGTGTGCCTAGGCAACCTGGGGTGCTGAGAGGCTCTTGCAGGGGTGCCTCAGGTTAGTGGACCAAATCAAATTATTTATGGTCAAAGTGACAGCCAAAACCAGAGCTAGTGGCTGCCAACCATAAAACTTGGCCAATCAGAAGCAAAACTGGACACCACTAAATGACTCTGAGGAAAAGTAGGCACAATTTACTTAAGTTAACAATTTTTTCCAAAAATGTATAAAAAAAAACTTTTATCCTAGGGATGCCATGAAAAAAATGCTGATACTCTAGGGCAGTGTTTCCCAACCACGGTCCTCAAAGCACACTAACAGTCCTGGTATTAGTGATATCCAGGCTTGAACACAGGTGATGTAATTAGTACCTCAGTTATTTTGAATTAACCATCTGTGCTGAAGCCTGGATATCACTAAAACCTGCACTGTTGGTGTGCCTTGAGGACCGCGGTTGGGAATGCCTGCTCTAGGGTGAGTCAAGAAAGTTTGGGAACCACTGCCCTAGGGGGTAAAAATCTAGTTCCTTTACATATGCTTTATACAATACAAGACACAGAAAATAATTATAAAAATGAACATGTATATTTGTTTTCCCTCATGTCTGTCCAATGTTACGTGACTTTTTCAAAGAGTCAAGTGTCCTGAAGGTGCCTTCATCTACCTGAATCTATTTTTAGCTACCAGTATAAAAAAAAAAAAAATAAGCCAGTAAGGCTGGCTTAAGACCGGCCGTGGGTGCCTTAGACTTCACAGCAGTCACAATGGTGTGCATGCCAAAATATGTTCATACTCACTCCGGCAAGACATTTTTCCAGTGTGTCCAATATAATGAGCTGCGACAAATATAAATTTTTTTCAGCGGCTTCTCCAAATATTCTCTGTTTAAAAACAAAAATACATAAAAAACAAACTAACATGTTATTTAATAAAATTAAACTTACTACCTGAAGACTAGTGCATACAGTACTGCACCTTTTTCATACATTGTAATATAGTTTTCATTACTATTGCTTTCTGGACATACTGAGGGTATTCTAAACATTGCACAAACAGAACAATTGGAAGTACAAAAGTTACTTCGCTAGACTACACAAATTCATTTGATATACAACATCTGTTTATCTGTGTGCAAATGAGTCTGAATCTCTATATGAAGTGCTACGGAGTTCCCTTATGCTTCATCTGCGACTTTGTACATGTTAAAAACTAAATTCATGTGACGTTAAAGTCGTAGCCCAGTGTCTGCAGTTCACTGAGCGGTGTTCAGCTGTGTCTGCGATGTGAATAACATGCAAAGCTTCAAGAAAAATAAAGTACGCTACACCTTCCTCAGTGGCCCAATCGTGCCCTATGGCGAATTGAGGCTATATACCAGCGATGGGGAACCTTTGGCACTCCAGCTGTTGTTGAACTACACATCCCAGCATGTCCTGCTACAGTTTTGATATTTGGCCATGCAGTAGCAGGGCATGCTTGGATGTGTAGTTCAATAACAGCTGGAGTGCCAAAGGTTCCCCATCACTGCTATATACATAAATACATACACACAGCAATGTGTGCTAAGCGATCTGTGCTAACCAGTGTTCTTTATGCACATGCTAGGTAGTTTAGCACATACAGATCTTGCCTGCATGTGCTAAAGATTTTAGCGGGCGATGGTGACGCGTGGGACTGCGCATCGCATTCGCTATGGGGCATACACACGGAGCGATCCGTGCTTAATTTCTAAGTGATCTAGACAGAACGCTTAGAAAAATAAGATTTTACTTACCGATAAATCTATTTCTCGGAGTCCGTAGTGGATGCTGGGGTTCCTGAAAGGACCAAGGGGGAATAGCGGCTCCGCAGGAGACAGGGCACAAAAAGTAAAGCTTTTCCAGATCAGGTGGTGTGCACTGGCTCCTCCCCCTATGACCCTCCTCCAGACTCCAGTTAGGTACTGTGCCCGGACGAGCGTACACAATAAGGGAGGATTTTGAATCCCGGGTAAGACTCATACCAGCCACACCAATCACACCGTACAACTTGTGATCTAAACCCAGTTAACAGTATGATAACAGCGGAGCCTCTGAAAGATGGCTTCCTTCAACAATAACCCGAATTAGTTAACAATAACTATGTACAATTATTGCAGATAATCCGCACTTGGGATGGGCGCCCAGCATCCACTACGGACTCCGAGAAATAGATTTATCGGTAAGTAAAATCTTATTTTCTCTATCGTCCTAGTGGATGCTGGGGTTCCTGAAAGGACCATGGGGATTATACCAAAGCTCCCAAACGGGCGGGAGAGTGCGGATGACTCTGCAGCACCGAATGAGAGAACTCCAGGTCCTCCTTAGCCAGAGTATCAAATTTGTAAAATTTTACAAACGTGTTCTCCCCTGACCACGTAGCTGCTCGGCAAAGTTGTAATGCCGAGACCCCTCGGGCAGCCGCCCAAGATGAACCCACCTTCCTTGTGGAGTGGGCCTTTACAGATTTAGGCTGTGGCAGGCCTGCCACAGAATGTGCAAGTTGGATTGTGCTACAGATCCAACGAGCAATCGTCTGCTTAGACGCAGGAGCACCCATCTTGTTGGGTGCATACAATATAAACAACGAGTCAGATTTTCTGACTCCAGCTGTCCTTGCAATATATATTTTTAATGCTCTGACAACGTCCAGTAACTTGGAGTCCTCCAAGTCACTTGTAGCCGCAGGCACTACAATAGGCTGGTTCAGATGAAATGCTGACACCACCTTAGGGAGAAAATGCGGACGAGTCCGCAGTTCTGCCCTGTCCGAATGGAAAATCAGATATGGGCTTTTGTAAGATAAAGCTGCCAGTTCTGACACTCTCCTGGCCGAAGCCAGGGCTAGAAGCATGGTCACTTTCCATGTGAGATATTTCAAATCCACCTTCTTTAGTGGTTCAAACCAATGAGATTTTAGAAAGTCCAAAACCACATTGAGATCCCACGGTGCCACTGGAGGCACCACAGGAGGCTGTATATGTAGCACTCCCTTAACAAAAGGTCTGGACTTCAGGGACTGAAGCCAATTCTTTTTGAAAGAAAATCGACAGGGCCGAAATTTGAACCTTAATAGATCCCAATTTGAGACCCATAGACAATCCTGATTGCAGGAAATGTAGGAATCGACCCAGTTGAAATTCCTCCGTCGGAGCACTCCGATCTTCGCACCACGCAACATATTTTCGCCAAATTCGGTGATAATGTTGCACGGTTACTTCCTTCCTTGCTTTAATCAAAGTAGGAATGACTTCTTCCGGCATGCCTTTTTCCTTTAGGATCCGGCGTTCAACCGCCATGCCGTCAAACGCAGCCGCGGTAAGTCTTGAAACAGACAGGGACCCTGCTGAAGCAAGTCCCTCCTTAGAGGTAGAGGCCACGGATCTTCCGTGATCATCTCTTGAAGTTCCGGGTACCAAGTCCTTCTTGGCCAATCCGGAACCACTAGTATCGTCCTTACGCCTCTTTGCCGTATAATTCTCAATACTTTTGGTATGAGAGGCAGAGGAGGAAACACATACACCGACTGGTACACCCAAGGCGTTACCAGCGCGTCCACAGCTATTGCCTGCGGATCTCTTGACCTGGCGCAATACCTGTCCAGTTTTTTGTTGAGGCGAGACGCCATCATGTCCACCATTGGTCTTTCCCAACGGGTTACCAGCAAGTGGAAGACTTCTGGATGAAGTCCCCACTCTCCCGGGTGAAGATCGTGTCTGCTGAGGAAGTCTGCTTCCCAGTTGTCCACTCCCGGGATGAACACTGCTGACAGTGCTATCACATGATTCTCTGCCCAGCGAAGAATCCTTGCAGCTTCTGCCATTGCACTCCTGCTTCTTGTGCCGCCCTGTCTGTTCACATGGGCGACTGCCGTGATGTTGTCCGACTGGATCAACACCGGTTTTCCCTGAAGCAGAGGTTCTGCCTGGCTTAGAGCATTGTATATTGCTCTTAGTTCCAGAATGTTTATGTGAAGAGACGTTTCCAGGCTCGTCCATACTCCCTGGAAGTTTCTTCCTTGTGTGACTGCTCCCCAGCCTCTCAGGCTGGCGTCCGTGGTCACCAGGATCCAATCCTGTATGCCGAATCTGCGGCCCTCCAATAGATGAGCACTCTGCAACCACCACAGAAGAGACACCCTTGTCCTTGGAGACAGGGTTATCCGCAGGTGCATCTGAAGATGCGACCCTGACCATTTGTCCAACAGATCCCTTTGGAAAATTCTTGCGTGGAATCTGCCGAATGGAATTGCTTCGTAAGAAGCCACCATTTTTCCCAGGACTCTTGTGCATTGATGTACAGACACCTTTCCTGGTTTTAGGAGGTTCCTGACAAGCTCGGATAACTCCTTGGCTTTTTCCTCCGGGAGAAAAATCTTTTTCTGAACCGTGTCCAGAATCATCCCTAGGAACAGCAGACGAGTTGTCGGCATTAACTGGGATTTTGGAATATTCAGAATCCACCCGTGCTGTTTTAGCGACAGTGCTAATCCCATCTCTAGTTGTTCTCTGGACCTTGCCCTTATTAGGAGATCGTCCAAGTATGGGATAATTAACATGCCTTTTCTTCGAAGAAGAATCATCATCTCGGCCATTACCTTTGTAAAGACCCGAGGTGCCGTGGACAATCCGAACGGCAGCGTCTGAAACTGATAGTGACAGTTTTGTACAACGAACCTGAGGTACCCCTGGTGTGAGGGGTAAATTGGAACGTGGAGATACGCATCCTTGATGTCCAAGGATACCATAAAGTCCCCCTCTTCCAGGTTCGCTATCACTGCTCTGAGTGACTCCATCTTGAACTTGAACTTCTTTATGTACAGGTTCAAGGACTTCAGATTTAGAATAGGCCTTACCGAGCCATCCGGCTTCGGTACCACAAAAAGAGTGGAATAATACCCCTTCCCTTGTTGTAGAAGAGGTACCTTGACTATCACCTGCTGAGAGTACAGCTTGTGAATGGCTTCCAAAACCGTCTCCCTTTCGGAGGGGGACGTTGGTAAAGCAGACTTCAGGAAACGGCGAGGTGGATCTGTCTCTAATTCCAACCTGTACCCCTGAGATATTATCTGCAGGATCCAGGGATCTACCTGCGAGTGAGCCCACTGCGCGCTGTAATTTTTGAGACGACCACCCACCGTCCCCGAGTCCGCTTGAGAAGCCCCAGCGTCATGCTGAGGCTTTTGTAGAAGCCGGGGAAGGCTTCTGTTCCTGGGAAGGAGCTGCCTGTTGCTGTCTCTTCCCTCGACCTCTGCCTCGTGGCAGATATGAATAGCCCTTTGCCCTCTTATTTTTAAAGGAACGAAAGGGCTGCGGTTGAAAAGTCGGTGCCTTTTTCTGTTGGGGAGTGACTTGAGGTAGAAAGGTGGATTTCCCGGCTGTAGCCGTGGCCACCAAATCTGATAGACCGACTCCAAATAACTCCTCCCCTTTATACGGCAAAACTTCCATATGTCGTTTTGAATCCGCATCGCCTGTCCACTGTCGCGTCCATAAAGCTCTTCTGGCCGAAATGGACATAGCACTTACCCGTGATGCCAGTGTGCAGATATCCCTCTGTGCATCACGTATATAAAGAAATGCATCCTTTATTTGTTCTAACGACAGTAAAATATTGTCCCTGTCCAGGGTATCAATATTTTCAATCAGGGACTCTGACCAAACTACCCCAGCACTGCACATCCAGGCAGTCGCTATAGCTGGTCGTAGTATAACACCTGCATGTGTGTATATACTTTTTTGGATATTTTCCATCCTCCTATCTGATGGATCTTTAAGTGCGGCCGTCTCAGGAGAGGGTAACGCCACTTGTTTAGATAAGCGTGTTAGCGCCTTGTCCACCCTAGGAGGTGTTTCCCAGCGCTCCCTAACCTCTGGCGGGAAAGGGTATAATGCCAATAATTTCTTTGAAATTATCAGCTTTTTATCAGGGGCAACCCACGCTTCATTACACACGTCATTTAATTCTTCTGATTCAGGAAAAACTATAGGTAGTTTTTTCACACCCCACATAATACCCTGTTTAGTGGTACCTGTAGTATCAGCTAAATGTAACGCCTCCTTCATTGCCAAAATCATATAACGTGTGGCCCTACTGGAAAATACGGTTGATTCGTCACCGTCACCACTGGAGTCAGTGCCTGCGTCTGGGTCTGTGTCGACCGACTGAGGCAAAAGGCGTTTCACAGCCCCTGACGGTGTTTGAGTCGCCTGGACAGGCACTAATTGATTGTCCGGCCGTCTCATGTCGTCAAACGACTGCTTTAGCGTGTTGACACTATCCCGTAGTTCCATAAATAAAGGCATCCATTCTGGTGTCGACTCCCTAGGGGGTGACATCCTCATATTTGGCAATTGCTCCGCCTCCACACCAATATCGTCCTCATACATGTCGACACACACGTACCGACACACAGCAGACACACAGGGAATGCTCCTAACGAAGACAGGACCCACTAGCCCTTTGGGGAGACAGAGGGAGAGTTTGCCAGCACACACCAAAAGCGCTATATATATATATAACAGGGATAGCCTTATAATAAGTGCTCCCTTATAGCTGCTTTATATATATCAAAATATCACCATAAATTTGCCCCCCCTCTCTGTTTTACCCTGTTTCTGTAGTGCAGTGCAGGGGAGAGACCTGGGAGCCGTCCTGACCAGCGGAGCTGTGAGAGGAAATGGCGCCGTGTGCTGAGGAGATAGGCCCCGCCCCTTTTCCGGCGGGCTCGTCTCCCGCTATTTAGTGAATCCAGGCAGGGGTTAAATATCTCCATATAGCCTCTGGGGGCTATATGTGAGGTATTTTTAGCCTTTATATAGGTTACATTTGCCTCCCAGGGCGCCCCCCCCCAGCGCCCTGCACCCTCAGTGACTGCGTGTGAAGTGTGCTGAGAGGAAAATGGCGCACAGCTGCAGTGCTGTGCGCTACCTTTAGAAGACTGCAGGAGTCTTCAGCTGCCGATTCTGGACCTCTTCTGACTTCAGCATCTGCAAGGGGGCCGGCGGCGCGGCTCCGGTGACCATCCAGGCTGTACCTGTGATCGTCCCTCTGGAGCTGATGTCCAGTAGCCAAGAAGCCAATCCATCCTGCACGCAGGTGAGTTCACTTCTTCTCCCCTCAGTCCCTCGTTGCAGTGATCCTGTTGCCAGCAGGACTCACTGTAAAATAAAAAACCTAAGCTAAACTTTTTCTAAGCAGCTCTTTAGGAGAGCCACCTAGATTGCACCCTTCTTGGCCGGGCACAAAAATCTAACTGGAGTCTGGTGGAGGGTCATAGGGGGAGGAGCCAGTGCACACCACCTGATCTGGAAAAGCTTTACTTTTTGTGCCCTGTCTCCTGCGGAGCCGCTATTCCCCCTTGGTCCTTTCAGGAACCCCAGCATCCACTAGGACGATAGAGAAATAGGCAAAAATCACCCCGTGTGTACCCCCCATTAACATGCAGGGCACTCTTGTCTGACAATAACCAGTGTCGTATTACTGTGATTGTCCTCAATCGGAAATTGCAGCATAAGAGAATATGACGCTATATAAATAAATGTTAATAAATAAGTAATGGCTAGGACCTGTGACTAGGTCAGACTCTGAATAAACAAAACAGATATGGTATGTGTGAGCTATAACCAATAAAATTGGTTATCAAAAGAAAGCCATACCTGTACCAAAAATAAAGATATAAAATAAAACTAATTTGGGTAACCTACAAGATAAAAAAGGATTCCTACTACATCTTTATCCTGAAATATTTAGTGGAGTTTGGCCATTAAGGGGCAAAAACGTTCCAGTGGCTAATCTAATTTCAATACATTTCTGTAGGTACAAATTGGATAAACACTTACCATGTTGTTTACATTTTTTAAAATGTGTGTAAGTCCACTTATGACCAGAGAAAATTTGTACTTTGAAATGTTTATGAGACACTCTTTGTTGTGCTCCATGCTGACTTTGGTGTGTGTATTCTGCTGCCCGGCTTTAATTGGAAGCTGCAAAAGAGAAAAGGAAAAAAGTTTCAGACATCAAATACATATTTATATTTTTTTTTTAAATTGCAACGTTGCCCAGCATATTTAAGACCGCCCAAACAGAACATGCCACAGCCACAGAATAAACATATCCAATGACTGGAAACCCACAGAAACCTACAAGAACGATGAAAGATGTGTCAAGTGCTCAATTTTGGTAACAGCGACAATTCAAAAAGCACAAAATGAAAGGACTTGGCTATGGCTCGAATGTGCAGGAGAGTGGAGAGAAACAAAGTAACTAAATGATATTTAAGTTTTTAACTAGTCATGATAAAGACTGTCAATATGGGGCCTAATTCAGATGTGGACAGAGAAGCTGCACATGAAGCAAAGAATTGATGTTCGGTACTTTGCGCATGCAACAGTAAGGATCTAATGTTTATACTAGGCTGTTTTGGGGTGGTGCCATGCCGTGCCCGATTATAAGGTGCCAAAATGTGCCATGCCACGATGGCGGTGCTACACTGAAGCAGCCTCGGGCCATAGTGTCCCGCAGGTGGGAAAAGTTGCGGCGTAGCGCTCATTGCCAGTGAATATATGCCATGCGCACAGCATCTTTTCACAGTGAGAGGAGAGCTTGGGAACAGTCCAGCATATCCAGAGGTGCATGTCGGCCCACAGTGAATTAGGTTTAAAAAACGTTTGTATGCTGTCCCAATAGGAATCATATTATTTATGTGTTGCCAGCATGGTCCATAGTGCCGTACAGGGAAAACTACAATAATGCACACAATCAATACATTTAATGCAATCTAACAAGGCTAAAATAGACAGTACAAGGGTGGAAATCCCACAATGAAATATAGAGGAGGATACTAAAGGATGCGACCCAAGAAGCTATAGGCCCTGCTCGTGAGAGCTTTTAGTCTAGGGGAGTGGAGGGTATAACTGGGTGGTGAACTAAAGCTGGATTAACACGTGTCGATATACATAGTAACATAGTATCTAAGGTTGAAAAAAAGACAATTGTCCATCGAGTTCAACCTATTTGTGGTCTCCTATGCAGGATTACTTTGGTCTAAATTTTGTCTGATGCTGATGCCAGCCCTTGTGTTTTATTCCTCTTATCATAGTAACTATAGTGCACGATTATGTACCAAAACCCTGGATATCCTTATCCATTAGGAATTTATCTAACCCATTCTTAAAAGGTGTTGACTGAGTCCGCCATTACTACTCTCTCAGGCAGGGAATTCCAAACACGTATTATCCTTACTGTGAAAATATATGCGATATATTATTAGTCATATCAACAAACTGTATATCCCAAACAGATCAGAGGGTGCGAAAACCTGACATATTGTGTCGGCCTAGCAGCACAGCCGTTAACGATAAATCTTGTAAATATATTGGCATGCCTGGCTGTGTGTACAATCGACTCGGCGACCACCTGTACACTAGCTGGACCATCAACACCATCGTCACAGCTGGGCAGGCAAATTCAAATGCTTGCCCTGCTGTGATGTCTGGTCTAGTGTGTATAGCTTGACTAATCGGTCACTTGGCAGCGCGACGGCCAGTTGGCCGCTTTATCTGTGCAGCGTATGCCCAGCCTTAGAAGAA
Source organism: Pseudophryne corroboree (assembly GCF_028390025.1). Lineage (NCBI taxonomy): Eukaryota > Metazoa > Chordata > Amphibia > Anura > Myobatrachidae > Pseudophryne > Pseudophryne corroboree. The sequence goes on from NC_086445.1 coordinate 442,214,476, forward strand.
AACAGAGAGTGGGAGTTATGAGTATGAAATAGCTATAGGTCTGAATGCACAGGTGAGTTTTCAGTGATAGTTTGCAGGATGAGGGGTGTAACACAGGAGAAATCTTAGATATAGGCGTGGGAGGAAATAATCATCAGGGTGGCAAGGCAACAGTTAGAAGAAGAGTGAAGAGAACGAATGTGAGTGTGAATTGATATTAGGTTGGAAAGGGATGGATTGGAAAAAGGAGGACCAGAGAATAACAATGAACAAGCAATTTAGTAGCATAGATGTTGAAGAAAGGTCAAATTCTGGAACAGCTGAACACCAGTGTACAGATATTTGAACGTTTAACTTTAAAAACTGCAACTTCGTTATGCTCTAAGCCTAAATAACTGGAGATTTATTTCACACACACACACACCGTCTACCACAAATTGTTTTTGGTTACTGCACTCCGTGGTATTCTCTCCAAAACAATTACATCCTTACATTCTCCTTGCAACTCACCCATCTGTACACACTGTTGCCTCAATTATACACTCCTCTCTTAACACTCATGAGCTTTTAACTTCGCTTTCTAAACTGACAATAACATACACGTCACCACAAATAACATTCACAAATCTCCTACAAGTCTAATTTTCTCTATCATGATTTTATTAGCTGGTGACATTTCACCAAATCCTGGCCCCCACCACATGCTCCACTCACATTCACCCGATTAACAGCAATAATAGGATTTTGGTTACCTACCGGTAAATCCTTTTCTCGTAGTCCGTAGAGGATGCTGGGGTCCACATTAGTACCATGGGGTATAGACGGGTCCACCAGGAGCCATTGGCACTTTAAGAGTTTGAGAGTGTGGGCTGGCTCCTCCCTCTATGCCCCTCCTACCAGACTCACTTTAGAAACAGCGTCTGAGGAGACGGACATCTTCGAGAGAAGGATTTAACACAGATAGTGGCGAGATTCATACCAGCTCACACAAACTAGGCACATAAAGCTAACTAACTTGAAACATTCAGCAACTGCTGAAACATTACTTACCAGGTAACAATGCATAACATAACTAAACAAAGTAGTACCGAACCAAATAACGGTTGCTGGAAAACGAAGCACTGGACGGGTGCCCAGCATCCTCTACGGACTACGAGAAAAAAGGATTTACCGGTAGATAACCAAAATATTATTTTCTCTTACGTCCTAGAGGATGCTGGAGTCCACATTAGTACCATGGGGATAGACCAAAGCTCCCAGAACTGGAGGGAGAGCGCGGAGGCTCCTGCAGAACTGATTGACTGAACTTCAGATCATCAGATGCCAAAGTATCGAACTTGTAAAACTTTGCAAACCTGTTCGACCCAGACCAAGTTGCAGCTCGACAAAGTTGCAATGCCGAGACACCCCGGGCAGCCGCCCAGGAAGACCCCACCTTACGAGTAGAGTGGGTCTTAACAGATTTTGGACATGGCAATCCTGCCGTAGAATAAGCGTGCTAGATAGTGAACCTAATCCAGCGAGAGATCGTCTGCTTAGTAGCAGGACACTCAATTTTCTTGGGATCATATAGGACAAACAGAGAGTCCGACTTTCTGTGACAAGAAGTTCTCTTCACATATATCTTCAGAGCCCTCACAACATCCAAGGACTTTGATGTAATTGAGGAGTCAGTAGCCACTGGCACCACAATAGGTTGGTTTATATGAAATGCCGACACAACCTTTGGAAGAAACTGCTGACATGCCCGGAGCTCAGCTCTATCTTCGTGAAAGATCAAGTAAGGGCTTTTACAGGATAAAGCCCCCAATTCGGACACGCGTCTAGCAGAAGCTAAGGCCAACAACGTGACCGCTTTCCATGTAAGAAATTTGACCTCAACCACCTGTAGAGACTTAAACCAATCCGACTGGAGGAACTGCAACACCACGTTAAGGTCCCAAGATGCCGAAGGCGGTACAAAAGGGAGGTTGGATGTGCAGAACTCCCTTCAAAAAAGTCTGAACCTCAGGGAGGGCGGCCAATTGTTTCTGGAAGAAAATGGATAGGGCCGAAATCTGGACCTTCACAGATCCTAAACCTCAGGCCCATATCCACACCTGCTCGCAGGAAGAGGAGAAAATGTCCGAGTTGAAACTCCACCATAGTAAACTTCTTGGATTCACACCAAGAGACATATTTTTGCAAAATACGATGGTAATGTTTAGACGTTACCCCTTCCGAGCAAGTATCAGGCGCTCAACTTCCATGCCGTCAAACGTAGCCGGGGTAAGTCTTGATAGGCAAATGCCCCTGCTGCAGCAGGTCCTCCCGAAGAGGAAGAGGCCTCGGTTCTTCTCGCAGTAGATTCAGAAGGTCCACGTACCAAGTACTTCTCGGCCAGTCTGGAGCAATGAGGATCGCTTGAACCCTTTTTCTCCTTATGAGCTTTAGGATTCTTGGATGAGTGGGAGTGGTGGAAACATGTACACTGACTGGAACACCTACAGAGACACCAGGGCGTCCACTGCCACTGCTTGTGGGTCAGTCAACCTGGAATAATAACGCCGAAGCTTCCTGTTGAAACGAGAGGCCATCATGTCTATTTGGGTTAATCCCCAAAGGTCTGTTATTTCCTTGAACACCTCTGGATGGAGACCCCACTCCCCTGGATGGAGATCGTGTCTGCTGAGGAAGACTGCTTCCCAGTTGTCTACTCCTGGAATGAAGATGGCTGACAGCGCCAACGCATGTTTTTCTGTCCAGAGGAGTGTTCTGGTCACCCCTGACATAGCCGCTCTGCTCTTCGTTCTGCCCTGTCGGTTTATGTAAGCCACTGTTGTTAAGTTGTCCGACTGCACTTGAATGGCCCGATTTCTTAGAAGAGGGGCCGCCTGAAGAAGACTGTTGTAGACGGCTCTTAGTTCCAGGATGTTGATGGGCAGGTCGGCTTCCAGGCTTGACCACAGTCCTTGGCAAATTACTGCTTGAGTGACTGCTCCCCAGCCCCGAAGGCTTGCATCCGTGGTTAGAAGCACCCATTCCTGAATCCCGAACCTGCAGCACTCCAGAAGGCGAGGTAATTGTAACCACCAGAGAAGCGAAATCCTGGCCTTCGACGACAGACAAATTCTCTGGTGCATGTGGAGATGAGATCTCGACCACTTGTCCAGAGGATCCAGTTGGAAGGTCCGAGCGTGGAACCTCGTAAGAGGCCACCATCTTTCCCAACAGGCGAATGCATTGATGAACCGACACCGGTGCTGGCTTCAGGACATCCCACACCATAGTTTGTATCACCAGATAAGCCTGATGCAGCAGCCAGATCGGAATGTTGAGGTACGCATCCTTGATATCCAGTGATACCAGGAATTCCCCCTCTTCTAGACCTGACATCACCGCCCTGAGAGACTCCATCTTGAACTTGAACTCCTTCAGAAAGGGGTTTATTGATTTTAGGTTCAGAATGGGCCTGACCGAACCATCCGGTTTCGGTACCACGAAAAGGTTTGAATAGTTACCATTGTTCTGCATGTGAGGTGGTACTGGCACAATGACCTGTGACTCCACCAGTTTTTGGACAGCGTCTTGTAATACAGTGCTGTCTGCCAACAGAGTTGGTAAGCCTGATTTGAAAAAGCGATGAGGAGGGAGACTTAGATATTGTATCCCAGGGATACATGCTGGAATTTCAATCACCCAGGGAACAAGGCCTGACGAAACCCAGACGTGACTGAAGTATCAGAGTCTCGCTCCCTCTGGCCCCACCTCCAGGCCGCGCGGCCCACCGTCATGCGTAGGACTTTGGCATACCTGAAGCAGGCTTTTGTTCCTCGGAACCTGCAGCGGCAGGTTTCTTGGACTTAACTCAACCTCCCCTTAAGAAGGTATTGGACGTCCTGGCCTTTCTAGGCTTATTAGACCGAAAGGACTGCGTTGCAGATGAAGAGAAGGATTTCTTCGGAGCATGTGCAGCTGAGGGAAGAAACCGAGACTTACCCGCTGTAGCTGTGGATATCCACGCGTCTAGAGCTTCCCCAAAAGAGAGCCTGACCTGTATAGGGTAGGGACTCCACACTTTTTCTGGATTCCGCGTTGGCCGACCACTGGTGCAGCCACAGTCTCCGACGAGCTGAAACAGACATGGAAGATATTCCCGCAGCCATGGAACCCAGGTCTTTCATGGATTCTACCATAAAACCTGCTGAATCATGTATGTTGCGTAAATATAATGCAACGTCATCCCTATTCATCATATTCAAATCCTCAAGTAAGGCCGACCACTTTACTATTGCTTTTGCAATCCATGCAGTAGCAATAGTGGGACGTAATATGGCCCCTGAAGCAGTGTACATTGATTTAAGCATGTTATCAATTTTTCTATCAGCCGGCTCCTTTAAGGCGATAGATCCTGGAACAGGCAAAACCACCTTCTTTGAGAGTCTGGACACAGATGCGTCAACAATCGGCGGGTTTTCCCATTTTTTCCTATCCTCCTTGGGAAAAGGAAATGCCACCTGGACCTGGCATTTTTTCTCAGGGTTTTCCCATGCTTTTTCAAATATAGCATTCAATTCCTTTGACGCAGGGAAGTTAGCGAGGCTTTTTTATTTTCAGTGAAAAAGGCCTCTTCAACCTGCTCAGGTGTGGTATCACTAACATTCAACACATCCCTAATAGCCTCAATCAACAATTGCTACCCCTTTGCAAGAGATGCGGACCCCCGCAACACATCCCCATCACAATCTGTGGTGTCAGAATCGGTATCCGTTGTCGTCTTGTGAGACATGCACAAGTGCACGTTTGTGGGGGTATATAGCGGGGCGTCCTGAGGTACCAGCAACCGGCCATACTGCCATAGAGCTCTGTAATACCTGGGTTGCAGATTCATTACTTGCAACCCTGTCAGAAATCTGAGAAATCCAAGATTTGATAGAGGAAAACTACTGAGGTTCCCTTGCTGGTATCTGTGCTAAACCAATGCTATCCTGATAACATGGAATGGGATCATCCTGGGAGGATAAATCCTCTGAAGCATATGACACAGTGTCCCTGGACATAGCTAAAGAAGACCACCAAACACTGCACACACATACAGGTGGGGGCAGTTTCCCCCCACCCAAGAATGGCAAGAGAGACACAGAGATTGGAGCCAACCCACACAATTCGCTTTTAGCAAAGGGAGACCCCTTGTCAGCGTTGACTGTGCACCTCAATAGGATACACCGACGTATTACAGCCTCCCCTACCTTCTACAACCCCCTGGTACTGTGTACAGATAGCTGGAGTTGCTGTAGAGGGACCTTTTCTTCCCCTCAGCGCTGTGCAGGCAGGAAAATGGCACTGGAACGCTGCAGGGTCCACTCTGAGGAGAAGCTCCGCCCCTTTAATGGCGCTGTCTTCCCGCTCTTCATGGATTATACTGGCCTGAGGGAAATGTGCTGGCTGAGATCCACGGACCCCGTCAGGCTGGCTTCTGGACCAGTGTGGGGGTAAGCACTGGCCCAGGGCGCCCCTCACAGCACCGCACCATGTGCCTCTGAGCCTTCCCCGGAGCACAGTTGATACTGCGCTCCCTCCCCGTTGCCGCCATCTTCACACCGGCCCCCCGTTTGCTAGGGGGATCGGTGTCTCACTCACCACATCTTCAACTCTGCAAGGGGTTGGCGGCATGCTGCTGGGGCGAGCGGTTCCCTGTGGCGGAGAACGAGCCGACCCCTCTGGTGCTCAGTGTCCAATCAGCGGAGACAGTGGCTCAGACCCTGCAGGGCGGACACTGCTCCCCCCTTAGTCCCTCGCTGCAGGGAGGCTGTTGCCAGCAGCCTCCCTGTAAAATAATAAACTCTAAAAATAAACTTTTCTAGAAAAGCTCTGTAGAGCTCCCCTTGCTGTGACCGACTCCTCCGGCACATTTTCTAAATGAGACTGGTAGGAGGGGCATAGAGGGAGGAGCCAGCCCACACTCTCAAACTCTTAAAGTGCCAATGGCTCCTGGTGGACCCGTCTATACCCCATGGTACTAATGTGGACCCCAGCATCCTCTAGGACGTAAGAAAAGTGACAAAACTCCCCAAAAAAACACAAAAGTCTACCATTGAGTCGACCATTTCCACGTCGACTTTTTGGCCCTGTCGACCTTATGCATGTCTACCATTAGTGGTAGACCTTTTTAGTGTAGATCTAATAATCCACACCCAGGTCAGAACTGGCAGAAACCAATGGCACCCAGGTACACCAATAAACTGTTCAAAGGAATCTGTCCAGAAGTGATCTTAATATAAAAATTGCGTCCAAAAAGCTATACCTTTGGTGTTGAAAGAAAGCAGAGTGACTAAACTATGCACAAAAACATATGAATTGGGGTGCAGAAAAATGGCAGCAGGTGCTCTGGACTGATGAGTCAAAATCTGAAATATTTGGCTGTAACAGAAGGCAGTTTGTTCACCGAAGGACTGGAGAGCAATACAATGAGTGTCTACCGACAACAGTGAAGCATGGTGGATGCTCCTTGCAAGGCTGAATTTCAGCAACTGGAGTTGGGGATTTGGTCAAGATTAATGGTGTCCTCAATGCTGAGAAATACAGGCAGGTACTTATCCATCATGCAATACCGTGTCTGATTGGCTCCAAATGTAATCTGCAGCAGGACAGCTACCCTAAATAGACAGTCTATATCATTAAAAACTACCCTCAGAGTAAAGAAGAACAAGTAGTTTGGAAGTTATGATATGGCCCCCATTTCAACATTGGGTATGTCAGAGATTACATGAAGAGACAGAAGGATTTGAGCAAGTCTACATCCATTCAAGATCTGTGGTTACTTCTCAAGGATGTTTGCAACAACCTCCCTGCAGAGTTCTTTCAAAAACTGTGTGCAAGTGTACCTAGAAGAATTGATGCAGTTTTGAAGGAAAAAAGGTAGTCACACCAAATACTGATTTGATTTCTCCTGTTCATTCACTTTGCGTTTTGTTAATTGATAAAAATAATATATTAACACTTCTACTTTTGAAAGAATTTTTACTTTGCAGCATTTTTAACACACCTGCCTAAAACATTTGCAGTAATTAAGACCTAATGAGCTTATGAGATCTACACAGAAGATGTGTATAGAGAGAAGAGAATGAAGGCATGGAAAGAATTGCAGTTACTGTAGAGACTGAGAAAAACATCAAGAAAGGACAATACATCTACTCTGACATTGTTGTTTCCATGGAGATGTTTCATATCATGTTGATTTTGGGATACTTTTCCTAATGTGGACATGCATTCCACTTTTCTTTCCAACGCAATCTGTTTAAGTGCACTTACCATATTGTTTTGGGATGCGGTTAGCATTCAGCACTCAGGATGCCGGCGGTCACGTGACAGATGCCAAAAACAGAATTCACCGGAACACTCACCGCAAACATCCCAAAGAAGGTAAGTATCGGCGGATAACAATTAGGCATTAGAGGGCTGGGTTAGCCGTAGCAAGCACCCCCCGGTGTCTTAGCCCTAGCTGCCACCCTCGTTTTAGCCCTAGTCACCACCAACCACCGACATAGCCCTAGCCAACACTCCACCCCCCCCAGATTTAGTCCAAGCCACCAGCATGTCTTAGCCCGAGCTGCCGACCCTCCCCCCGCCCAGGTCTTAGCCAAAGAAACCACTCCCCCCCCTGAGTCTTAGCCCTAGCCTCCATACCCGTGTCTTAGCCCTAACCTCCACCCCCTCGTTTTAGCCCTAGCCAAAAAACCCCGACAAGTCTTAGCCATAGTCGCCACTCCCAGAGTCTTAGCCCTAGCCACCCCCTCTCGAATCATAGCCTTACACCACCCCACGAGTCTTAGACTTACTCGCCACTCCCCAAGTCTTAGGCCTTCCGTCACCACGGGCGGGTTAGGGTAGGGGAGGAATACCATAATTACCCCGTCCCCTGTCGGCATTCTCATTGTTGGGATGCCTATGTCGGTCATGTGACAACCAGCATCCAGACCGCTGGGATATTGTATCACACCCCTTATATCATTGTAATGTTCTGATCTTACTATTTTCAGGGTTGGAAAAAAACCTAGGTTAAAAAAAAAAAAAAAGATAACAGAAAAAAAAAGTAAGACGCTTTTTCTGGGTTTAAACCATTTTTTTTTTTTACATTGTTTTAATGAAAAAAAAAATTGAATCGTATTCAAAACCTCGATCAACTGTGTTTTAATGCTTTCTAACATTAATAATGTTATTATGCTTTTACAGCTTATTGGGGCAGATGTATTAACCTGAGATCATTTCTTGTAGTTCCGGGTACCAAGTCCTTCTTGGCCAATCCGGAATGATGATTATAGTTCTTACTCCTCTCTTTCTTATTATCCTCAGTACCTTTGGTATGAGAGGAAGAGGAGGGAACACATAAACCGACTGGTACACCCACGGTGTCACTAGAGCGTCCACTGCTATCGCCTGAGGGTCCCTTGACCTGGCGCAATATCTTTTTAGCTTTTTGTTGAGGCGGGACGCCATCATGTCCACCTGTGGCCTTTCCCAACGATTTACAATCAGCTGGAAGACTTCTGGATGAAGTCCCCACTCTCCCGGGTGGAGGTCATGCCTGCTGAGGAAATCTGCTTCCCAGTTGTCCACTCCCGGAATGAACACTGCTGACAGTGCTATCACGTGATTTTCCGCCCATCGGAGAATCCTTGTGGCTTCTGCCATCGCCATCCTGCCTCTTGTGCCGCCCTGTCGGTTTACATGGGCGACCGCCGTGATGTTGTCTGACTGAATCAGCACCGGCTGGTTTTGAAGCAGGGGTTTTGCCTGACTTAGGGCATTGTAAATGGCCCTTAGTTCCAGAATATTTATTTGTAGGGAAGCCTCCTGACTCGACCATTGTCCTTGGAAGTTTCTTCCCTGAGTGACTGCCCCCCAACCTCGGAGGCTTGCATCCGTGGTCACCAGGACCCAGTCCTGTATGCCGAATCTGCGGCCCTCGAGAAGATAAGCACTCTGCAGCCACCACAGCAGAGACACCCTGGCCCTCGGGGACAGGGTGATCAGCCGATGCATCTGAAGATGCGATCCGGACCACTTGTCTAACAGATCCCACTGAAAGATCCTTGCATGGAACCTGCCGAATGGAATTGCCTCGTAAGAAGCTACCATCTTTCCCAGGACTCGCGTGCAGTGATGCACCGACACCTGTTTTGGTTTCAGGAGGTCTCTGACCAGAGATGACAACTTCTTGGCCTTCTCCTCCGGGAGAAACACCTTCTTCTGTTCTGTGTCCAGAATCATACCCAGGAACAGCAGACGCGTCGTAGGAACCAGCTGCGACTTTGGGATATTCAGAACCCAGCCGTGCTGTTGTAGCACTTCCTGAGATAGTGCTACTCCGACCAACAACTGCTCCATGGACCTCGCCTTTATAAGGAGATCGTCCAAGTACGGGATAATTATAACTTCCTTCTTTCGAAGGAGTATCATCATTTCGGCCATTACTTTGGTAAATACCCTCGGTGCCGTGGACAGACCAAACGGCAACGTCTGGAATTGGTAATGGTAGTCCTGTACCACAAAACGGAGGTACACCTGGTGAGGTGGGTAAATGGGGACATGTAGGTAAGCATCCTTGATGTCCAGTGATACCATGTAATCCCCCTCTTCCAGGCTTGCAATAACCGCCCTGAGCGATTCCATTTTGAACTTGAACTTCCTTATATAAGTGTTCAAGGATTTCAAATTTAGAATGGGTCTCACCGAACCGTCTGGTTTCGGTACCACAAACATTGTGGAATAGTAACCCCGTCCCTGTTGAAGGAGGGGAACTTTTATTATCACCTGCTGGAGGTACAGCTTGTGAATTGCCGCCAGTATTACCTCCCTGTCCTGGGGAGTAGCTGGTAAGGCTGATTTGAGGTAATGGCGAGGGGGAGACGTCTCGAACTCCAGCTTGTATCCCTGAGATACCACTTGTAGAACCCAGAGATCCACCTGTGAGCGAACCCACTGGTCGCTGAAGTTCCGGAGACGGGCCCCCACCGCACCTGGCTCCACATATGGAGCCCCAGCGTCATGCGGTGGACTTAGTGGAAGCAGGGGAGGATTTTTGTTCTTGGGAACTGGCTGTATGGTGCAGCTTTTTCCCTCTACCCCTGCCTCTGGGCAGAAAGGACGCGCCTCTAACCCGCTTGCCTTTCTGAGGCCGAAAGGACTGTACTTGATAATACGGTGCTTTCTTAGGCTGTGAGGGAACCTGAGGTAAAAAAGTCGACTTCCCAGCTGTTGCTGTGGATACGAGGTCCGAAAGACCGTCCCCAAACAATTCCTCACCCTTATAAGGCAAAATTTCCATGTGCCTTTTAGAATCAGCATCACCTGTCCACTGCCGAGTCCATAATACTCTCCGGGCAGAAATGGACATTGCATTAATTCTAGATGCCAGCCGGCAAATGTCCCTCTGTGCATCTCTCATATATAAGACTACGTCTTTAATATGCTCTATGGTTAGCAATATAGTGCCCCTGTCAAGGGAATTAATGTTATCAGACAGGGAATCAGACCACGCTGCTGCAGCACTACACACCCATGCTGAAGCAATAGCAGGTCTCAGTATAGTACCTGAGTGTGTATACACAGACTTCAGGATAGCCTCCTGCTTTCTATCTGCAGGCTCCTTTAAGGCGGCCGTATCCTGAGAAGGCAGTGCCACCTTTTTTGATAAGCGTGTGAACGCCTTGTCCACCTTAGGGGATGTCTCCCAGCGTAACCTATCCGTTGGCGGGAAAGGGTACGCCATTAGTAACCGCTTAGAAATTACTAGTTTCTTATCTGGGGAACCCCACGCTTCTTCACACAATTCATTTAACTCATCAGATGGGGGAAAAGTCACTGGCTGCTTTTTCTCCCCAAACAAAACACCCTTTTTTGTGGTAACCGGGTTAATGTCAGAAATGTGCAACACATTTTTCATTGCCGTAATCATGCATCGGATAGCCCTAGTGGATTGTACATTTGTCTCATCCTCGTCGACACTGGAGTCAGACTCCGTATCGACATCTGAGGTAGCGGGCGTTTTTGAGCCCCTGACGGCCCCTGACGGGCCGAGATGCCGGCTGTCCCAAAGCTGCGTCATCGAACCTTTTATGCAAGGAGTTGACACTGTCGGTTAATACCTTCCACATATCCATCCACTCAGGTGTCGGCCCCGCAGGGGGCGACATCACACTTATCGGCACCTGCTCCGCCTCCACGTAAGCGTCCTCATCAAACATGTCGACACAGCCGTACCGACACACCGCACACACACACAGGGAATGCTCTGACTGAGGACAGGACCCCACAAAGTCCTTTGGGGAGACAGAGAGAGGGTATGCCAGCACACACCAGAGCGCTATATAACAGAGGGATATACACTATACACAAAGTGAATTTTCCCCTTATAGCTGCTTATATCACAATTTTGCGCCTAAATTTATGTGCCCCCCCCCCCCTCTCTTTTTTACCCTTTCTGTAGTGTATACTGCAGGGGAGAGCCTGGGGAGCATCCTTCCAGCGGAGCTGTGAAGAGAAAATGGCGCTGGCTGTGCTGAGGAAGATAGCCCCGCCCCTTCAGTGGCGGGCTTCTCCCGCTTTTTATAACGTTAATGGCGGGGGTTTCTGCACATATACAGTGTTATACACTGTATTATGTGCTTTTTTGTGCCAAAAGGTATACTAATTGCAGCCCAGGGCGCCCCCCCCCAGCGCCCTGCACCCACCAGTGACCGGAGCGTGTGGTGTGCTGTGGAAGCAATGGCGCACAGCTGCAGTGCTGTGCGCTACCTTATTGAAGACCGGAGTCTTCAGCCGCCGATTTTCTCCGGTTTCTTCCGTCTTCTGGCTCTGCAAGGGGGACGGCGGCGCGGCTTTGGGAACGGACGATCGAGGTTGGGCCCTGTGTTCGATCCCTCTGGAGCTAATGGTGTCCAGTAGCCTAGAAGCACAAGCTAGCTGCAAGCAGGTAGGTTTGCTTCTCTCCCCTAAGTCCCACGTAGCAGTGAGTCTGTTGCCAGCAGATCTCACTGAAAATAAAAAACCTAACAAATACTTTTCTTTATAGTGAACTCAGGAGAGCCCACTAAGTGCATCCAGCTCAGGCCGGGCACAGATTCTAACCGAGGTCTGGAGGAGGGGCGTAGAGGGAGGAGCCAGTGCACACCAGATGTAGTACCTAATCTCTTCTTTAAAGAAGTGCCCAGTCTCCTGCGGAGCCCGTCTATTCCCCATGGTCCTTACGGAGTACCCAGCATCCACTAGGACGTCAGAGAAAGAATGCTATCGCTATCCAGAGTATCTATTTCAGATGACAAGTTATCTGCCAGTCTTTCAATAGCACTACTCACCCACGCAGATGCAATGGCTGGTCTGAGTAGCGTACCCGTGGTGATATAAATGGATTTTAATGGATTTACCTGCCTACGATCCGCAGGATCCTTTAGGGCTGCCGTGTCAGGGGACGGAAGAGCCACCTTTTTGGACAGCCGTGATAGAGATTTGTCCACAATGGGGGGTGACTCCCATTTTTCCCTATCCCCAGAGGGAAACGGATACTCCACTGGAATCCTTTTGGGAATCTGAAACTTTTTGTCAGGATTTTCCTAAACCTTTTCACACAGCGTGTTCAGTTCATGAGAGGGAGGAAACGTTACCTCAGGTTTCTTTCCTTTATACATACAGACCCTAGTATCGGGAACAGTAGGGTCCTCAGTGATATGTAATACATTATATATATATATAGTATAGTATATATATATATATATATATATATATATATATAGTATATATATATATATATATAGTATATATATATATATATATATATATATATATATATATATATATATATATATATATATATATATATAGTATATATATATATATAGATATATATAGATATATATATATATATATATATATATATATATATATAGTTATATATATAGTATATATATATATATATATATATATATATATATATAGAGATATATAGAGATATATAGAGAGAGATATATATATATATATATATATAGAGATATATATATATATATATATATATATATATATATATATATAGAGATATATATAGAGATATATATAGAGATATATATAGAGATATATATATATAGAGATATATATATATATATTATATAATAAGATTTTACTTACCGATAAATCTATTTCTCGTAGTCCGTAGTGGATGCTGGGACTCCGTCAGGACCATGGGGATTAGCGGCTCCGCAGGAGACAGGGCACAAAAATAAAAGCTTTAGGACTAGGTGGTGTGCACTGGCTCCTCCCCCTATGACCCTCCTCCAAGCCTCAGTTAGGATACTGTGCCCGGACGAGCGTACACAATAAGGAAGGATTTTGAATCCCGGGTAAGACTCATACCAGCCACACCAATCACACCGTACAACCTGTGATCTGAACCCAGTTAACAGTATGACAAACGTAGGAGCCTCTGAACAGACGGCTCACAACAATAACAACCCGATTTTTTTGTAACAATAACTATGTACAAGTATTGCAGACAATCCGCACTTGGGATGGGCGCCCAGCATCCACTACGGACTACGAGAAATAGATTTATCGGTAAGTAAAATCTTATTTTCTCTGACGTCCTAGTGGATGCTGGGACTCCGTCAGGACCATGGGGATTATACCAAAGCTCCCAAACGGGCGGGAGAGTGCGGATGACTCTGCAGCACCGAATGAGAGAACTCCAGGTCCTCTTTAGCCAGGGTATCAAATTTGTAGAATTTTACAAACGTGTTCTCCCCCGACCACGTAGCTGCTCGGCAGAGTTGTAATGCCGAGACCCCTCGGGCAGCCGCCCAAGATGAGCCCACCTTCCTTGTGGAATGGGCCTTGATAGATTTAGGCTGTGGCAGGCCTGCCACAGAATGTGCAAGTTGAATTGTGCTACAAATCCAACGAGCAATCGTCTGCTTAGAAGCAGGAGCACCCAGCTTGTTGGGTGCATACAGTATAAACAGCGAGTCAGATTTTCTGACTCAAGCCGTCCTTGAAATATATATTTTCAATGCCCTGACAACGTCCAGCAACTTGGAATCCTCCAAATCGCTAGTAGCCGCAGGCACCACAATAGGCTGGTTCAGGTGAAACGCTGAAACCACCTTAGGCAGAAACTGAGGACGCGTCCGCAGTTCTGCCCTGTCCGAATGGAAAATCAGATATGGGCTTTTATACGATAAAGCCGCCAATGCTGAAGCCAGGGCCAGTAGCATGGTTACTTTCCATGTAAGATATTTCAAATCCACCGATTTGAGTGGCTCAAACCAATGGGATTTGAGAAAATCCAAAACTACATTAAGATCCCACGGAGCCACTGGGGGCACAACCGGGGGCTGTATATGTAGTACTCCTTTTACAAAAGTCTGGACTTCAGGAACTGAAACCAATTCTTTCTGGAAGAAAATCGACAGGGCCGAAATTTGAACCTTAATGGACCCTAATTTGAGGCCCATAGACAATCCTGTTTGCAGGAAATGTAGGAATCGACCCAGTTGAAATTCCTCCGTCGGGGCCTTCCTGGCCTCACACCACGCAACATATTTTCTCCAAATGCGGTGATAATGTTGTGCAGTCACCTCCTTCCTGGCTTTTACCAGGGTAGGGATGACCTCTTCCGGAATGCCTTTTTCCCTTAGAATTCGGCGTTCAACCGCCATGCCGTCAAACGCAGCCGCGGTAAGTCTTGGAATAGACACGGTCCCTGCTGAAGCAGGTCCCGTCTTAGAGGTAGAGGCCACGGATCTTCCGTGAGCATCTCCTGAAGTTCCGGGTACCAAGTTCTTCTTGGCCAATCCGGAGCCACGAGTATCGTTCTTACTCCCCTTTGCCGTATAATTCTCAGTACTTTTGGTATGAGAGGCAGAGGAGGAAACACATACACTGACTGGAACACCCACGGTGTTACCAGAGCGTCCACAGCTATTGCCTGAGGGTCTCTTGACCTGGCGCAATACCTGTCCAGTTTTTTGTTGAGGCGGGACGCCATCATATCCACCTTTGGTTTTTCCCAACGGTTCACAATCATGTGGAAGACTTCTGGATGAAGTCCCCACTCTCCCGGGTGTAGATCGTGTCTGCTGAGGAAGTCCGCTTCCCAGTTGTCCACTCCCGGAATGAACACTGCTGACAGTGCTATCACATGATCTTCCGCCCAGCGAAGAATCCTTGCAGCTTCTGCCATTGCCCTCCTGCTTCTTGTGCCGCCCTGTCTGTTTACGTGGGCGACTGCCGTGATGTTGTCCGACTGGATCAACACCGGCTGACCCTGAAGCAGGGGTTTTGCCAGGCTTAGAGCATTCTAAAATCGCTCTTAGCTCCAGTATATTTATGTGAAGAGACATCTCCAGGCTTGACCACACTCCCTGAAGTTTCTTCCCTGTGTGACCGCTCCCCAGCCTCTCAGACTGGCATCCGTGGTCACCAGGACCCAGTCCTGTATGCCGAATCTGCGGCCCTCTAACAGATGAGCATTCTGCAACCACCACAGAAGAGACACCCTTGTCCGTGGAGACAAAGTTATCCGCTGATGCATCTGCAGATGCGATCCGGACCATTTGTCCAGCAGATCCCACTGAAAAGTTCGTGCGTGGAATCTGCCGAATGGAATCGCTTCGTAAGAAGCCACCATTTTTCCCAGGACTCTTGTGCATTGATGCACAGACACTTTTCCTGGTTTTAGGAGGTTCCTGACAAGTTCGGATAACTCCCTGGCTTTCTCCTCCGGAAGAAACACCTTTTTCTGAACCGTGTCCAGAATCATTCCCAGGAACAGCAGACGTGTCGTCGGGGTCAATTGAGATTTTGGAAAATTCAGAATCCACCCGTGTTGTTGCAGCACTACTTGGGTTAGTGCTACTACGTCCTCCAGCTGTTCTCTGGACCTTGCCCTTATCAGGAGATCGTCCAAGTAAGGGATAATTAATACGCCTTTTCTTCGCAGAAGAAACATCATTTCGGCCATTACCTTGGTAAAGACCCGAGGTGCCGTGGACAATCCAAACGGCAGCGTCTGAAACTGATAATGACAGTTTTGCACCACGAACCTGAGGTACCCTTGATGTGAAGGGCAAATTGGGACATGCAGGTAAGCATCCTTGATGTCCAGGGACACCATAAAGTCCCCTTCTTCCAGATTCGCTATCACTGCTCTGAGTGACTCCATCTTGAACTTGAATTTTTGTATGTACAGGTTCAAAGATTTCAGATTTAGAATAGGTCTTACCGAGCCGTCCGGCTTCGGTACCACAAATAGTGTGGAATAATACCCCTTTCCCTGTTGTAGGAGGGGTACCTTGACTATCACCTGCTGAGAATACAGCTTGTGAATGGCTTCCAATACCGTCGCCCTGTCTGAGGGAGACGTTGGCAGAGCAGACTTTAGGAACCGGCGAGGGGGAGACTTCTCGAATTCCAACCTGTAACCCTGAGATACTACCTGCAGGATCCAGGGGTCCACCTGTGAGTGAGCCCACTGTGCGCTGAAATTCTTGAGTCGACCCCCCACCGCCCCTGAGTCCGCTTGTAAAGCCCCAACGTCATGCTGAGGGCTTTGCAGAAGCCGGGGAGGGCTTCTGCTCCTGGGAGGGAGCTGCTTGGTGCACTCCCTTACCCTTTCCTTTGCCTCGGGGCAGATATGACTGTCCTTTTGCCCGCTTGTTCTTATAGGAACGAAAGGACTGCGGCTGAAAAGACGGTGTCTTTTTCTGTTGGGAGGGGACCTGAGGTAAAAAGGTGGATTTCCCGGCTGTTGCCGTGGCCACCAAATCCGATAGACCGACCCCAAATAATTCCTCCCCTTTATACGGCAATACTTCCATATGCCGTTTGGAATCCGCATCACCTGACCACTGTCGCGTCCATAAACTTCTTCTGGCAGATATGGACATCGCACTTACTCTCGATGCCAGAGTGCAAATATCCCTCTGAGCATCTCGCATATAAAGAAAAGCATCCTTTAATTGCTCTATAGTCAATAAAATACGGTCCCTATCCAGGGTATCAATATTTTCAGTCAGGGAATCCGACCAAACCACCCCAGCACTGCACATCCATGCTGAGGCGATGGCTGGTCGCAGTATAACACCAGTATGAGTGTATATACTTTTCAGGGTAGTTTCCAGCCTCCTATCAGCTGGATCCTTGAGGGCGGCCGTTTCAGGAGACGGTAACGCCACTTGTTTTGATAAGCGTGTGAGTGCCTTATCCACCCTAGGGGGTGTTTCCCAGCGCGCCCTAACCTCTGGCGGGAAAGGATATAATGCCAATAACTTCTTTGAAATTAGCAGTTTTCTATCGGGGTTAACCCACGCTTCAACACACACTTCATTCAATTCCTCTGATTCAGGAAAAACTACAGGTAGTTTTTTCAGACCCCACATAATACCCCTTTTTGTGGTACTTGCAGTATCAGAGATATGCAAAGCCTCCTTCATTGCCGTGATCATATAACGTGTGGCCCTACTGGAAAATACGTTTGTTTCTTCACCGTCGACACTAGATTCGGTGTCCGTGTCTGGGTCTGTGTCGACCGACTGAGGTAAAGGGCGTTTTACAGCCCCTGACGGTGTCTGAGACGCCTGGACAGGTACTAACTGGTTTTCCGGCCGTCTCATGTCGTCAACTGATTTTTGTAACGTGCTGACATTATCACGTAATTCCATAAACAAAGCCATCCATTCCGGTGTCGACTCCCTAGGGGGTGACATCACCATTACCGGCAATTGCTCCGCCTCCACACCAACATCGTCCTCATACATGTCAACACACACGTACCGACACACAGCAGACACACAGGGAATGCTCTTATCGAA
This sequence comes from Pseudophryne corroboree, assembly GCF_028390025.1. NCBI lineage: Eukaryota > Metazoa > Chordata > Amphibia > Anura > Myobatrachidae > Pseudophryne > Pseudophryne corroboree. The sequence goes on from NC_086445.1 coordinate 442,232,292, forward strand.
GACAGGACCCCACTAGCCCTTTGGGGAGACAGAGGGAGAGTTTGCCAGCACACACCCAAGCGCTATAAATATATAGGAACAACCCTACAGAAGTGTTGTTTCCTTTATAGCAGCTTAATATATCAATATCGCCAAAAAAGTGCCCCCCCTCTCTGTTTTTTTACCCCGTTTCTGTAGTGCAGTGCAGGGGAGTGTCCTGGGAGCCTTCCTCGCAGCGGAGCTGTGCAGGAAAATGGCGCTGTGTGCTGAGGAGATAGGCCCCGCCCCCTATTTCGGCGGGCTCTTCTCCCGGTGTTTGTGAGACCTGGCAGGGGTTAAATACATCCATAAAGCCCCAGGGGCTATATGTGATGTATTTTTAGCCAGAACAAGGTATTATCATTGCTGCCTGGGGCGCCCCCCCCCAGCGCCCTGCACCCTCAGTGACCGCTGGTGTGAAGTGTGCTGACAACAATGGCGCACAGCTGCAGTGCTGTGCGCTAGCTCATGAAGACTGAAAAGTCTTCTGCCGCCGGTTTCTGGACCTCTTCACTTTTCGGCATCTGCAAGGGGGTCGGCGGCGCGGCTCCGGGACCGGACTCCATGGCTGGGCCTGTGTTCGATCCCTCTGGAGCTAATGGTGTCCAGTAGCCTAAGAAGCCAATCCATCCTGCACGCAGGTGAGTTCACTTCTTCTCCCCTAAGTCCCTCGTTGCAGTGAGCCTGTTGCCAGCAGGACTCACTGAAAATAAAAAACCTAATAACTTTTTCTAAGCAGCTCTTTAGGAGAGCCACCTAGATTGCACCCTGCTCGGACGGGCACAAAAACCTAACTGAGGCTTGGAGGAGGGTCATAGGGGGAGGAGCCAGTGCACACCACCTAGTCCTAAAGCTTTTATTTTTGTGCCCTGTCTCCTGCGGAGCCGCTAATCCCCATGGTCCTGACGGAGTCCCAGCATCCACTAGGACGTCAGAGAAATAGGGATATGTATACAATAGTCTTTTATAGCCACAATCATGTACTGAATGCTCTTTGCCAATTTTGGATCTAATCTGGCATCACTATAGTCGACACTTCAGTCAGTGTCCGTGTCGGTATCCGTGTCTGCCAGCCGGGTAAATGAACGTTTTTGTGACCTCGTGGGGGTCTGGACTTGTAACACATCCTCTACGGATTTCTTCCAAGCCTGGTTCTGAGACTCAGATTTATCCAATCTCTTATTTATCAGAGACACATTAGCATTCAGAGCACTCAAAACATTCACCCAATCAGGTGTCGGCGGTGCCAACAGGGACACTCCGACAGCCGTTAGTCCCTAACATCATCTTCTCCTGGGAAGAGCCTTCAGCCTCAGACATGCAGACACACGTGCACACACAGACACACTGGGCATATAGGAGACAGACCCACAATAAAGCCTGTCAGAGAGACACAGAGGGAGTTTGACAGCTCACAACCCATCGCATAAACCCGGTTCTGACACAATTACAGAATGTCCCAGACCTGCAGCGCTTTTATAACTTATATTGCACCAAAATTCACTGTGCCCCCCCCCCCTTTTGCACCCTGTTACTTGTACACCAGTGTGAGGAAGGACCAGCGTCTCTGCAGCTTCTGTGAAGAGAAAATGGCGCTGATGTGAGCTGTGAGGACTAAGCCACGCCCCCAGAATGGCGCGATTCAGCCACGCTATTTTTCCAAAATCTTTATACTGGCGGGGGTTTTGACAGAGGTTTGGCACCTTGTCCCCTCTTGCCAGTCACTTTAGAGGTTAATATGCTGCCCAGTGAGGGCGGGTGGGGGTGGGGGTGGGGCGGGCCCCCCCCCCCCCCTCCATGCACCCTGTAGTGCCACTGAGTGCGGAAGCATGGCGCGCAGCGCGGCCACTGTGCGGTACCTCTGAAGCGGTCACTGAAGTCTTCTGTCTTCTTCTACTCACCTGTCTTCTGACTTCTGGCTCTGCAAGGGGGGTGACAGCGGGCTCTGGGAACGAGCATCTAGGCGTACCTAGCGATCAGACCCTCAGGAGCTAATGGTGTCCTGTAGCCAAAGAAGCAGAGCCTTTAAATTCACAGAAGTAGGTCTAACTTCTCTCCCCTAAGTCCCACGAAGCAGGGAGACTGTTGGCAGCAGTTCTCCCTGAAAATAATAAAACCTAACAAAGTCTTTTCAGAGAAACTCAGTAGAGCGCCTCAGTGTGCATCCAGTCTCACTGGGCACAGATTCTAAACTGGAGTCTGGAGGAGGGGCATAGAGAGAGGAGCCAGTTCACACCCCTTTGAAAGTCTTAAAGTGCCCATGTCTCCTGCAGATCCCATCTATACCCCATGGTTCTTGAAGTGACGCCAGCATCCTCTAGGACGTATGAGAAAAGTTGATAATTTTTGTATGGCCCCCGAAGGATTTTTATAAATATCTAAATGGCCCTTGGTAGAAAAAAGGTTCCCCACCCCTGCCTTAAAGAATCCAATTCTAACCTCTCACCCACTCCCCTCCCATATACATCTCTGACTTTATTTCCCTTTACACTCCCACCTGTCCTCTTCTCTCTGCTAATGCACGCCAACTCTCCTGCCTACAGATTACTTCCTCCCACTCCTACCTTCAAAATTTCTCATGTGCTGCTCCCCTTCTATGAAATTTACTCCCTCTCCCCTCACTCTCCAATTCTCTACAAAACGTCAAATGGGCTCTCAAGACCCACTTCTTCACCAAACCCAGCCTAATGTAATCCCAACACGCTGTTCCACTCTTAATGTCTACCCCATCTGTGTCATCCCCGCTCCTTTAGCATGTAAGCGGTCATGAGCAGGGCCCTCAACACTCATGTGCTTATCCTTTTCTAATATCCCTTTCATACTGCCACCTCTGAACACGGGTTATTGGCACATGAATGCGCAGAACCAGTGTTCATGTGCGGTCTGAAAGGTACAAGGGTTGAAATACGTGAGCAGGGTTTAACACGTCTTCAACCCGGCTCACTGTGCAATGTGAACGGGAGCCGGGTCGATGTGACCCGTTTGCCATTCACTCTCTGGGTACGGACGGCGCTTGGAGATCATGTGATCTCTAAGCGCCGCCCCCGCAGCATCACCAACTCGGCAATATGCCGGTTGCAGTCAGCTGCGGCAGGGTTCCTGAGGCGGGTTGCATGCTGGGAGCTCCCGTGTGTGACCCGCCTCAGGCAGTATGAAAGGGGTGTTACTTAAACCAGGCCTGGCCAACCTGTGGCTCTCCAGCTGTTGTGAAACTACAAATCCCAGCATGCCCAGTCAGTTTTGTTATTAGGGAATGCTAAAACTGTGACAGGGCATGCTGGGACTTGTAGTTTCACAACAGCTGGAGAGCCACAGGTTGGTCAAGGCCTGACTTAAAACATCCTCGACGGCACCTAATCCAGCGGTTTTCTGAAACCCTGATACTTATGTAAGTGTTTAACTACCCTGTACCTGTCCTATATTGTCTTCAACTGTAAGTCACTATTGTCCCGTTTTGATTTTTCATTTATGTACCCTGTAATTGGGCGCTCCGCGATATAAATAAAGGATAATAAGAATACATGCATAACTTTTTTGACTGATAAAAACAGCGATTTTTAACCAAGGTTTTTTTATCGAGCTACCCAATTACAGTCTGTTTTTATTGGAAGAAAACTGTCCCGTTTTCGGCCGATAACACATGGGATCCGGGATAAATATCAGGACCCATGTGTTATTGTGCAAAAACTGGGGCGTTATTGGGATTATGCTTTGCATGGCATAATCCCTGATAAGTGCCAGCATCTGGAGCTATTTGGACACCCACCATAAGATAGGAGAAGTATTATCCCTGTGCTTTCAAATTGTGATTGAATACTTATAAGTATGTGGATAAAAGTGAACTCTCAGTATCCACAAATCTAGTTTCAAGCTTATTTCACAGTACACCAAAATGTAATATACGAAACAATGTAATTCTTAAATAGAAAACACACTGGCCTGTATCCTATTATAAGCGGTAATTTACAGATGCTAATGGGTTCGCCGGGGGCTATTCAATTAGCCCCGTAAATCGGGGATTATGCTTCGGGTGCCTCAGGCTTATCTGCAATAAGCAGCTGTTGGAGCTGCGATAACACATGGGAAACAGGATCACACATAATAGGATACACCCTTATATTTTTTTGTCTTTTAAGACTTACAACTAACCTATCGGTACACAGCATTTGAGGTACATACCGTATATACTCGAGTATAAGACGAGTTTTTCAGCACATTTTTTGTGCTGAAAAAGACACCCCCCCCCCCCCCCCCCCCCCGGCTTATACACGACTGATGTTCCAGGAGACCTACGCAGGAGCAGACACAAGGGAAGGAGGAGGGGGAGGGGGACACTGGAGACGCAGCAGCGCACTGTAATTGGTGCATCAACCAGTGACGCTGCTGCAGCCATCCCTCTCCCACTCCCTCTCCCTGCTCGCTGAAGCACCGCCCGCCTACTCAGCCGCTGCAGAGTTCTGTCCCAAGGCCAGCCACCGCTGCCCGCACCGCCTGCTGCTGACCGCACTCAGCTGCCCTGTCATTCATGGTGAGTAGAGACAGGCTGCGGGGGGTTTGGGGTTGGGCATATCTGGCACAGTGGGGGAATATCCGGCACCGTGGGGGAATATCTGGCAGTATGAGGGCTGTGTACGGCTAGAGCTGCATTTCCCACCCTAGGCTTATGCTCGTGTCAATAAGTTTTCCCAGTTTTTTGGGGTAAAATTAGGTGCCTCGGCTTATATTCAGGTCGACTTATACTCAAATATATACGGTAGGTCAATAGAACACACAATACTAGCACAAAATATTGGAAAAGCCTGAAAAAAGAAAAACTTCCAAAAGTGTAACTGATCTATATGATCACATGCCATAATAAAAACACACACACACACAAACCTAACTTAACTTAAAGTTATACCACCAAAAAAATAAGATTTTAAACCTACCGGTAAATCTTTTTCGCCTAGTCCGTAGAGGATGCTGGGGACTCCGTAAGGACCATGGGGTATAGACGGGATCCGCAGGAGACATGGGCACTATAAAGAACTTTAGAATGGGTGTGCACTGGCTCCTCCCTCTATGCCCCTCCTCCAGACCTCAGTTAGAGAAACTGTGCCCAGAGGAGACGGACAGTACAAGGAAAGGATTTTTGTTAATCTAAGGGCAAGATTCATACCAGCCCACACCATCCACACCGTATAACATGGAATATACCAGTTAACAGTATGAAACAAAACAGCATCAGCCCGAGACTGATCAAAACTGTAACATAACCCTTATGTAAGCAAAAACTATATACAAGCCTTGCAGAAATATGTCCGCACTGGGACGGGCGCACAGAATCCTCTACGGACTAGGAGAAAAAGATTTACAGGTAGGTTTAAAATCTTATTTTCTTACGTCCTAGAGGATGCTGGGGACTCCGTAAGGACCATGGGGATTATACCAAAGCTCCAGACCGGGCGGGAGAGTGCGGATGACTCTGCAGCACCGACTGAGCAAACATGAGGTCCTCCTCAGCCAAGGTATCAAACTTGTAGAATTTAGCAAGATAGTTTGAACCCGACCAAGTAGCTGCTCGGCAAAGCTGTAATGCCGAGACACCTCGGGCAGCCGCCCAAGAAGAGCCCACCTTCCTAGTGGAATGTGCCTTTACCGAATTTGGTACCGGCAATCAAGCCGTAAAATGAGCCTCCTGAATCGTGTTACACATCCAGCGGGCAATAGTCTGCTTAGAAGCAGGGGCGCCAACCTTGTTGGCTGCATACAGGTCAAACAGTGCCTCTGTTTTCCTAACTTGAGCCGTCCTGGCTACATAAACTTTTAAGGCCCTGACTACATCAAGAGACTTGGAATCCTCCAAGTCCCCCGTAGCCACTGGCACCACAATAGGTTGGTTCATATGAAACGATGAAACCACCTAAGGCAGAAATTGAGGACGAGTCCTCAGCTCTGCTCTATCCACATGGAAAATCAGATAGGGGCTTTTGTTAGACAAAGCAGCCAATTCGGACACTCGCCACGCAGATGCCAAGGCTAACAACATGACCACTTTCCAAGTGAGAAATTTCAACTGAACTGTTTGAAGAGGTTCAAACCAGTGTGACTTAAGGAACTGTAACACCACGTTAAGGTCCCATGGTGCCACTGGTGGCACAAAAGGAGGATGGATGTGCAGCACTCCCTTTACAAAAGTCTGGACTTCTGGGAGAGAAGCCAATTCCTTCTGAAAGAATATAGATAGGCTCCATTAATGTACAGATTTTGGCCCTAACTTCAGGCCCATATCCACTCATGTCTGTAGAAAGTGGAGAAAACAGCCAAGGTGGAAATCTTCCGTAGGAGCATTCTTGGCTTCACACCAAGAAACATACTTCCTCCAAATACGGTGATAATGTTTCGCCGTCACCTCCTTCCTAGCCCTTATCAGAGTAGAGATGACTTCCTCCGGAATACCTTTCCCAGCTAGGATTCGGTGTTCAACCGCCATGCCGTCAAACGTAACCGCGGTAAGTCTTGGAACATGCAGGGCCCCTGCTGCAACAGGTCCTCCCTGAGAGGAAGAGGCCATGGATCTTCTGTGAGCATGACCTGAAGATCTGAATACCAGGCCCTTCGAGGCCAATCTGGAACAACGAGTATTGTCTGCACTCTTTTTCTTCTTATGATTCTCAATATTTTGGAGATGAGAGGAAGAGGAGGGAATACATAAACCGACTGAAACACCCATGGTGTCACCAGGGCGTCTACCGCTACTGCCTGAGGGTCCTTTGACCTGGCACAATACCTCCGAAGCTTCTTGTTGAGGCGTGACGCCATCATGTCTATTTGAGGAAGTCCCCAAAGACTTGTTATCTCTGCAAAAACTTCTTGATGAAGTCCCCACTCTCCTGGATGGAGATCGTGTCTATTTGAGGAAGTCTGCTTCCCAGTTGTCCACTCCCGGAATGAAGACTGCTGACAGAGCGCTTACGTGATTTTCCGCCCAGCGCAGAATCCTTGTGGCTTCCGCCATTGCCACTCTGCTCCTTGTCCCGCCTTGGCGGTTTACATGAGCCACGGCTGTGACGTTGTCTGATTGAATCAGAACCGGTAGGTCGCGAAGAAGGTTCTCCGCTTGTCGTAGGCCGTTGTATATGGCCCTTAACTCCAGTATGTTGATGTTTAGACCAGCCTCCTGGCTTGACCATGTTCCCTGGAAATTTCTTCCTTGTGTGACTGCTCCCCATCCTCGGAGGCTCGCGTCCGTGGTCACCAGAACCCAGTCTTGAATGCCGAACCTGCGACCCTCTAGAATGTGAGCTCTCTGCAGCCACCACAGGAGAGACACCCTGGCCCTGGGGGACAGGCTTATTTTCTGATGAATTTGAAGATGGGACCCGGACCACTTGTCCAGAAGGTCCCACTGAAATGTCCTCGCATGAAACCTGCCGAAGGGGATGGCCTCGTAGGCCGTCACCATTTTTCCCAGTACTCGAGTGCATTGATGGACTGACACTCTTTTCGGTTTTAACAGGGCTCTGACCATGTTCTGGAGTTCCTGGGCTTTTTCCATTGGGAGAAAAACCCTCTTTTGTTCCGTGTCCAGAATCATGCCTAAGAAAGATAGCCGAGTTGTTGGAACCAACTGTAACTTTGGTAGATTTAGAATCCAGCCATGTTGCTGCAGCACTCTCAGGGAGAGCGACGCGCTTTTTAGCAACTGATCTCCCGATCTCGCTTTTATCAGGAGATCGTTCAAGTACGGGATAATTGTGACTCCCTGCCGGCGCAGGAGCACTATCATTTCCGCCATTACCTTGGTGAAAATCCTCGGGGCCGTGGAAAGCCCAAACGGCAACGTCTGAAACTGGTAATGACAGTCCTGTACAGCGAATCTCAGGTACGCCCAATGAGGGGGATATATGGGGACATGAAGGTATGCATCCTTTATGTCTAGTGACACCATAAAATTCCCCCCTTCCAGGCTGGAGATAACTGCCCGGAGCGATTCCATCGTGAATTTGAACTTTTTCAAGTACAGGTTTAGGGATTTTAGATTTAGAATGGGCCTGACTGAGCCATCCGGTTTCGGAACCACAAACAGGGTTGAATAGTACTCCTTCCCCTGTTGAACTAGGGGAACCTTGACAACCACTTGCTGTTGATACAGCTTTTGAATTGCAGCTAAAACTATCTCCCTCTCTGGCGGAGAAGCTGGTAAAGCCGATTTGAAAATTCGTCGCGGAGGCACCTCTTCGAACTCCAGCTTGTATCCTTGGGATACAATTTCCATCGCCCAAGAATCCACGTCTGATTGGACCCAAACATGGCTGAAGAGTCGAAGACGTGCCCCCACCTGGGCGGACTCCCTTAGTGGAGCCCCAGCGTCATGCGGTGGATTTAATAGAAGCCGGGGAGGACTTCTGTTCCTGGGAACTAGCCGTAGCAGGCATTCTTTTCCCTCTACCCTTATCTCTGGCGAGGAAGGAAGAGCCCCGACCTCTTCTGGACTTATGCGACCGAAAGGACTGCATCTGATATTGTGGTGTTTTCTTTTGCTGTGGGGGAACATAAGGTAAAAAAGTAGATTTACCCGCGGTAGCTGTGGAAACCAGGTCAGCGAGACCTTCCCCAAATAAAACCTCACCCTTCTAAGGCAAAACCTCCATATGTCTCTTTGAGTCAGCATCACCCGTCCATTGGTGGGTCCACAGGGCTCACCTAGCAGAAATCGCCATGGCGTTGGCTCTCGAACCTAGCAGCCCCACGTCTCTCATATATAGGACTGAGTCTTTAATGTGACCTAAGGTCAATAAAATGGTATCCCTATCTAGGGTATTAATGTCAGCTGACAAGGTATCTGTCCACACTGCTACAGCGCTACAAACCCAAGCCAACGCTATTGCCGGTCTGAGCAAGGCACCCGTATGTGTATAAATTGATTTTAAGGTAATCTCCTGTCTGCGATCAGCAGGATCCTTGAGGGCTGCCGTGTCTGGAGACGGTAGCGCCACCTTTTTGGACAAGCGCGTTAAAGCCTTGTCCACCTTGGGTGAGGATTCCCACCGTAACCTGTCCTGTGCCAGGAAAGGATACGCCATAAGAATTCTCTTGGGAATCTGCAGTTTCTTGTCTGGAGTTTCCCAAGCTTTTTCAAATAACTCATTCAGCTCATGAGATGGGGGAAAGGTTACCTCAGGTTTCTTTTCCTTAAACATGCATACCCTCGTGTCAGGGACAGAGGGGTCATCTGTGATATGCAAAACATCTTTTATTGCAATAATCATTTAATGAATACTTTTGGCCACCCTTGGGTGTAACCTTGCATCATCGTAGTCGACACTGGAGTCAGAATCCGTGTCGGTATCCGTGTCTGCTACTTGGGACAGTGGATGTTTCTGAGACCCTGAAGGGCCCTGTGACACAGTCAAAGCCAAGGATTGACTCCCTGTTCTATCCCTGGACTCTGCTTTGTCCAATCTCTTATGTAATAAAGACACATTTGCATTTAAAACATTCCACATATCCAATCAATCAGGTGTCGGCGTTGCCGACGGAGACACCACAATCATCTGCTCCACCTCCTCCTTAGATGAGCCTTCCGCTTCAGACATGCCGACACGCACGTACCGACACCCCCACACACTCAGGGATATATCTATCTGGAGACAGTCCCCCAATAAGGCCCTTTGGAGAGACAGAGAGAGAGTATGCCAGCACACACACAGCGCCACGGGCAGTGCCCCTGTCTCCTGCAGAGCCTGTCTATACCCCATGGTCCTTACAGAGTCCCCAGCATCCTCTAGGACGTAAGAGAAACAATAGCACTAATTTACAAATACTTTTTAGCAATTGTGTATTTTATTGACAAAAAATAAACAGAACCATAATTTCCTCAGGAACCTGAGTTTTTTACTACATTGGAAAGGTGGATTACTGGTGAAGCAAGAGCCACTAAGTTTTTATTTTTGGTATTTGTAAGACAGAAAAAAAATCATGTTTGCTTTCAGTTCACTTTCTTGAAATTTCAATAAAAAGCATTTTTGGTTATTTGGGTTAAATTTTTGTTAGGATGAATAAAAAATACAAAACGTCTTCTGAAAAAAAGAAATAAACAAGGTAAAATTAGAAATAATAATATTTTACTTACCGGTAAATCTATTTCTCGTAGTCCGTAGAGGATGCTGGGGACTCCGTTAGGACCATGGGGGGATAGACGGGCTCCGCAGGAAATACGGCACTTTAAGAAAGCTTTGGACTCTGGGTGTGCACTGGCTCCTCCCTCTATGCCCCTCCTCCAGACCTCAGTTAGGGAAACTGTGCCCAGAGGAGATGGACAGTACGAGGAAAGGATTTTTGTAAATCTAAGGGCGAGATTCATACCAGCCACACCAATCACACCGTAAAACTTGTGATAAACTTACCCAGTTAACAGTATGAACAACAACATAGCCACGGTACCACCGAAAACTATAACATAACCCTTATGTAAGCAATAACTATATACAAGTCTTGCAGAAGAAGTCCGCACTTGGGACGGGCGCCCGGCATCCTCTACGGACTACGAGAAATAGATTTACCGGTAAGTAAAATCTTATTTTCTCTAACGTCATAGAGGATGCTGGGGACTCCATAAGGACCATGGGGATTATACCAAAGCTCCCAAAAGGGCGGGAGAGTGCGGATGACTCTGCAGCACCGATTGAGCAAACAGGAGGTACTCCTCAGCCAGGGTATCAAACTTATAGAACTTTGCAAAGGTGTTTGTCCCCGACCAAGTAGCTGCTCGGCACAACTGTAATGCCGAGACCCCTCGGGCAGACGCCCAAGAAGAGCCCACTTTCCTAGTGGAGTGGGCCTTAACCGATTTCGGTAAAGGCAATCCTGCCGTAGAATGCGCCTGCTGAATCGTGTTACAGATCCAGCGAGCAATAGTCTGCTTTGAAGCAGGAGCGCCAACCTTGTTGGCCGCATACAGAACGAACAAAGCTTCAGTCTTCCTGATTCTAGCCGTTCTGGTCACATAAATCTTCAAAGCCCTGGCTACATCCTCCAAGTCCCGTGTAGCCACAGGCACGACAATAGGTTGGATCACATGAAAAGAGGAGACCACTTTTGGCAGAAAATGAGGGCGAGTCCTCAACTCTGCCCTATCCACGTGAAAAACCAAGTATGGGCTTTTATGTGATAAAGCCGCCAATTCGGAAACACGTCTTGCCGAAGTCAATGCCAACAACATGACCACTTTCCACGTGAGGTATTTCAACTCCACAGTTTTGAGTGGTTCAAACCAAGGTGACTTGAGGAACCGTAACACCACGTTAAGATCCCAAGGCGCCACCGGAGGCACAAAAGGAGGCTGAATATGCAGCACTCCCTTCACAAACGTCTGTACTTCAGGAATAGAGGACAATTCTCTTTGAAAGAAAATGGATAAGGCCGAAATCTGGACCTTTATGAACCCTAATTTTAGGCCCAAAGTCACTCCTGTTTGAAGGAAGTGGAGTAGACGGCCCAAATGGAACTCCTCCGTAGGAGCGGCTCTGGCCTCACACCAAGAAACATATTTCCGCCATATACGGTGATAATGTTTTAACGTCACGTCTTTCCTAGCCTTGATCAGGGTAGGAATGACCTCCTCTGGAATCCCTTTTTCCGCTAGGATCCGGCGTTCAACCGCCATGCCGTCAAACGCAGCCGCGGTAAGTCTTGGAACAGACAGGGCCCCTGCCGCAGCAGGTCCTGCCTTAGAGGAAGAGGCCACGGATCCCCTGCGAGCAACTCTTGCAGCTCCGGATACCAAGTCCTCCGTGGCCAATCTGGAACAATGAGTATTGTTCTGACCCTGCTTCTTCGTATTATTCTCAACACCTTGGGTATGAAAGGAAGAGGAGGAAACACATAGACCGATCTGAACACCCAAGGTGTCACCAGAGCGTCTACCGCTACCGCCTGAGGGTCCCTTGACCTGGCGCAATACCGCTTTAGCTTTTTGTTGAGACGGAATGCCATCAGGTCGATTTGAGGCAGTCCCCAACGATCCGTGATCTGTGCGAAGACTTCTTAATGATGTCCCCACTCTCCCGGATGCAGGTCGTGCCTGCTGAGGAAGTCCGCCTCCCAGTTGTCCACCCCCGGGATGAACACCGCTGACAGCGCGCTTACATGGCCTTCCGCCCAGCGTAGAATCCTGGTCGCTTCTGCCATGGCCATTCTGCTCCTTGTTCCGCCTTGGCGGTTTATATGAGCCACTGCCGTGACATTGTCTGACTGAATCAGAACCGGTTTTCTCCGAAGCAATTCCTCCGCTTGACGCAGGGCGTTGTATATGGCCCTTAACTCCAGGACGTTGATGTGGAGACAAGACTCTAGGCTTGACCAGAGACCTTGGAAATTTCTTCCCAGTGTCACTGCTTTCCAGCCTCGGAGGCTTGCGTCCGTGGTCACCAGGACCCAGTCCTGAATGCCGAACCTGCGACCTTCTAGTAGGTGAGCACTGTTCAGCCACCACAGGAGAGAAACCCTGGTCCTGGGAGACAGTTAGATCCTTTGATGCAAATGTAGATGAGACCCGGACCACTTGTCCAAAAGGTCCCATTGAAAGGTCCTCGCATGGAACCTGCCGAAAGGGATGGCCTCGTAGGAAGCCACCATCTTCCTCAGGATCCGCGTGCAATGATGCACTGAAACCTTTACTTGGTTTTAATAGGTTCCTGACAATGGCTATGAGTTCCTGAACCTTTTCGATCGGAAGAAAAAACTTTTTCTGGTCTGTGTCTAGAATCAGCCCCAAAAAGGTCAGACGCGTTGTAGGGATTAGCTGGGACTTCGGTATATTGAGAATCCAGCCGTGTAACTGCAACGTCTTCATGGACAGAGACACGCTGTCCAGCAACCTCTCCCGAGATCTCGCCTTTATGAGGAGATCGTCCAAGTATGGGATAATTTTGACCCCCTGCCTGCGCAGGAGCACCATCATTTCCGCCATTACCTTGGTGAAAATTCTCGGGGCCGTGGAAAGCCCAAACGGCAACGTCTGAAATTGGTAGTGACAGTCCTGCACTGCAAATCTCAGGAACGCCTGATGCGGGGGGAATATCGGAACATGAAGGTAAGCATCCTTTATGTCCAGGGACACCATCCAATCCCCCCCCCTCCAGGCTGGCGATGACCGCCCTGAGTGATTTCATTTTGAACTTGAACCTCTTCAAATACAGGTTCATAGATTTCAGGTTTAAAATGGGTCTGACCGAACCGTCCGGTTTCGGGACCACAAACAGGGTTGAGTAATATCCCTCTCCTTGCTGGAGATGAGGAACTGTGACAATCACCTGTTGAGAATACAATTTTTGGATTGCTGTCAACACTAGCTCCCTCTCTGACGGGGAAGCCGGCAGAGCAGATTTGAAAAATCGGCGAGGAGGCAAGTCTTCGAATTCCAGCCTGTATCCCTGGGAAACAATCTCTAATGCCCAGGGATCCACCTGCGAGTGAACCCAGACGTGGCTGAAAAATTGAAGAGGAGCCCCCCACCAGATCTGCCTCACCTCGGAAAGCCCCAGCGTCATGCGGTGGACTTTGCCGACGCGGGGGAGGTCGTCTGCTCTTGGGAACTAGCTGTGTGCAGCTTTTTTCCCCTGCCTTTCCCTCTGGCAACAAAGGATGATCCACGTACCTTCTTGTTTTTATTGGAACGAAAGGACTGCATTTGATAATGAGGTGCCTTTTTTGTATGTTGCGGGGGGACATTAGGTAAGAAATTTGACTTACCAGCCGTAGCGACAAGATCCGAGAGGCCGTCTCCAAACAACTCCACCCCCTTGTAAGGCAAGGACTCCATATGCCGCTTTGTATCGGCATCTCCCGTCCACTGTCGGATCCACAAGAGCTGCCTAGCAGAAATAGACATAGCATTTATTCTGGAGCTTAATAAACAAATGTCTCTCTGAGCATCCCTCATATACAAGGCAGCATCTCTGATATGCTCTATGGTCATTTGAATGGCGTCCCTATCTAAGGTGTCAATTTCCGTAGATAAGGAATCTGCCCATGCTACAACCGCACTACAAACCCAGGCCCACGCCATAGCCGGTCGAGCAATAGTACCGGAATGATTGTAAATGTGCTTTAAGGTAATTTCCTGCCTGCAATCAGCAGGTTCCTTGAGGGAAGCCGTATCCTGAGAAGGCAGTGCCACCTTCTTGGACAAACGTGTCAGCGCCTTGTCAACTTTTGGCGAATATTCCCAGCGTATCCTATCAGTTTGTGGAAAAGGATACGCCATGAGAATCCTTTTGGGAACTTGTGGTCTCCTATCCGGAGATTCCCAAGCCTTTTCGCACAGATCACTTAATTCAAATGAGGATGGGAAAGTGACTTCAGGCTATTTCCCTTTATACATGTGTACCCTCGTGTCAGGGACAAGGGGTTCCTCAGTAATATGCAAAACCTCTTTAATGGCCATAATCATGTACCGTATACCCTTAGCCACCTTTGGCTGTAATTTTGCATCTTCATAGTCGACACTAGAGTCAGTATCTGTGTCATCGATCTGGGATATGGTGCGCTTCTGAGACCCCGAAGGACCTGGCGCCCCAGGGACAGGCATGGACTGGCTACCTGACTGATCCCTAGCTTCTGCTTTGTCTAATTTTTTATGCAATAGATTGACATTTGCATTCAAAACATTCAGCATATCCACCCATTCCGGTGTCGGCGTTGCCGACCTAACATTCAAGCACTCCCCCTCCACATTAAGCGAGCCTTCCTCGTCAAACATGTCGACACACTTCACACACACACACAGGGAACCCCTTTCCTGAAGACAGTATCCCTGTCAAGGCTCTTTGGAGAGACAGAGAGAGAGTAAGCCAGCACACACCCCAGCGCAATAACCCTGGAGACCAACACAAATTGTTTTTCCCCAGCAGCGCTGTATAAAATGTAAAACGCCAATTATGTGCCCCCCTCTCTTTTAAGCACCCTTTCACTGTGTGTAAGCAGGGGAGAGTCCGGGGAGCTTCCTCTCAGCAGTGCTGTGGAGAGAAATGGCGCTGGTGAGTGCTGAGGGAGAAGCCCCACCCCCTCGGCGGCAGGCTTCTGTCCCGCTCAAACTTAGCGAAATATGGCGGGGGCCCTTTTATATACATGTACAGAGCCCACCTGTACATGTATATATTCTTTATGCCATGCAGAGGTTTATATTGCCGCCCAGGGCGCGCCCCCCCCCCCCCCCCCCCCCCTCCGCCCTTACAGTGACCGGAGTATGTGAGGTGTATGGGAGCAATGACGCACAGCTGCAGTGCTGTGCGTTACCTCAGTGAAGCTGAAGGCTTCTGCCGCCTGACGACTTCTGTCTTCTGTAATTCTAGCTCTGTGAGGAGTACGACGACGCGGCTCCGGGGGTGGACGCCCAGTTATAACCTGCGTTCACCCCCTCTGGAGCTAATGGTGTCCAGTAGCCGAGGAAGCAGAGCCCATCTTTGACAAGAAGGTCTGCTCCTCTCTCCTCAGTCCCACGATGCAGGGAGCCTGTTGCCAGCAGTGCTCCCTGTGAAAAAGTAAAATGTAGAAAGAAAAAATTCAAACAAAAATGCTTCTAGGCAGAGAACTCTGGAGAGCTCTCTGCAGTGCACCCATCTTGCTCTGGGCACAGTGTAAAACTTAGGTCTGGAGGAGGGGCATAGAGGGAGGAGCCAGTGCACACCCAGAGTCCAAAGCTCTCTTAAAGTGCCCTATCTCCTGCGGAGCCCGTCTATCCCCCCATGGTCCTTACGGAGTCCCCAGCATCCTCTAGGACGTTAGAGAAATTGATGTTTGAATGCCAACGTTGGAAAATGTCCTAAGCAAAAGGTTGAGTTCATATAGTTTTTCCAACAAAGAATTTCAATGTTGGATCATTTTGATCAATAAATAGAAAGAAATATTATCCTTGTATTATTTGATTTCTTAGGTTCTCTTTATATAATTGTGACTCGGATCAGTGGTTCTCTACTCCAGACCTCAAGTACTACCAACAGGTCATGTTTTGTGTTGCTCTTAAATTATGCACAGGTAAATTAATCTATTTTGCTGGGTCAATAATTTTTTTTACTGTTTTTGGGTGTCAGCGGGAAACCCAGTAAGTGCACCGATTCGGTTACCATGCTTCGGGCAAGGTTACTATTCCTAATTGTAGTCCATGTGGATCAGAAAGTATAAAAAAAGTTTTTAAAAAAAAAGTGAACAATTCAAGTCGACCTTTTGTCAATGTCGACCTATGAACCATGTCGACCTGTTGACCTAAGTGCAGTCAACCTAACAACCGCATACCCTCCAGTATACTCCAGAGTTTTGACTATAACAATGAATAGAATAATATAAAGATGATATTTATAACATCCAAATATAATTTTTTGTAGTATTTATATCATTTTTCTATTATAAGAGCTATTTAAATGATTCAATATTAAAAAAAAAAAAAATAAATAAGATTTTAAACCTACCGGTAAATCTATTTCTCCTAGTCCGTAGAGGATGCTGGGGACTCCGTAAGAACCATGGGGTATAGATGGGCTCCGCAGGAGATAGGGCACCTAAAAAGAACTTCGACTATGGGTGTGCACTGGCTCCTCCCTCTATGCCCCTCCTCCAGACCTCAGTTAGAGAACTGTGCCCAGAGGAGATGGACAATACAAGGCAGGATTTAGAAATCCAAGGGCAAGATTCATACCATCCCACACCAATCATACCATGTAACCTGGAAAATACATTGGGGTATATGCAATAGCGGGCGAATTTGCAAAATAGGCGAATTCCGGGCCGTTTTCGCCTCCAAAAATCAATTCGCCTATGCAGTGCAGTCATTTTTCGCAAAAAAAACGGCCCGTCAAAATTCGCCTTTTCTCAATTCGCCTTTTTCCGAATTCGCCTTTTCTGCAATGGTACAGATGCTGCAATTCGCCTCCAGCATATTCAATTCAAGTTTGGAAATTCGCCTGCAGTGCTTTTAGACAGCAAATTCGCGATTTTCACTCCGCCACACTTTGGAGGGTGAAAACAAATAAAAAATTTTTAAACATGTTTTTTTTTGTGTTTTTTTTTTAGGAATAGCAGATCTATTTATATTAGAAGGGATTAGGTTTTTTTTTTTTTTTGGGGGGAGGCACAAATATTATTTATATATTTTTTAAAATAATATTTTTATTTTTTTATTTTTTTTATTGCTGGAACGGTAAAATCCGGGAAAAAAATGGCGTGGGGTCCCCCCTCCAAAGCATAACCAGCCTCGGGCTCATTGAGCTGGTCCTGGTTCTAAAAATGCGGGGAAAAAATTGACAGGGGATCCCCCGTATTTTTAAAACCAGCACCGGGCTCTGCGCCTGATGCTGGTGCCAAAAATACGGGGGACAAAACGAGTAGGGGTCCCCCGTATTTTTAACACCAGCATCGGGCTCCACTAGCTGGACAGATAATGCCACAGCCGGGGGTCACTTTTATACAGTGCCCTGCGGCCGTGGCATCAAATATCCAACTAGTCACCCCTGGCCGGGGAACCCTGGGGGAATGGGGACCCCTTCAATCAAGGGGTCCCCCCCCCCCCAGCCACCCAAGGGCCAGGGGTGAAGCCCGAGGCTGTCCCCCCCCATCCAATGGGCTGCGGATGGGGGGGCTGATAGCCTTTGTGTTCAAAAAAAAAGATATTGTTTTTTCCATTAGTACTACAAGTCCCAGCAAGCCTCCCCTGCAAGCTGGTACTTGGAGAACCACAAGTACCAGCATGCGGGAGAAAAACGGGCCCGCTGGTACCTGTAGTTCTAATGGAAAAAAAATACCCAAATAAAAACAGGACACAGACACCGTCGACAGTAAAACTTTATTACACACTGCCGACACACACATACTTACCTATGTTCACACGCCGACATCGGTCCTCTTCTCCATGTAGAATCCCGGGGTACCTGAAAATAAAAGATCAATTATACTCACCTCAACAGGCTCCAGAGATAAATCCACGGACTTGGCAAAAAAAGAAAGCGCATTTACCCGCACCAAAAACGGACTGAAAGGTGTCCCATGCTGACACATGGGACACCTATCCACGATTAAGATCTGTCAGTGACAGTTGTCACTGACAGGTCTCTAAGCCAATCAGGAAGCGCAACTTCGTTGCGCTAACCTGATTGGCTGATCGCTGTGACAGCGCATCGCACAGCTCCCTCCATTATATTCAATGGTGGGAACTTAGCGGCTAGCGGTGAGGTCACCCGCCGGTCAGCGGTGACCGGCGGGTGACCCCACCGCTAGCCGCTAAGTTCCCACCATTGAAAGTAATGGAGGGAGCTGTGCGAGGCGCTGTCAGAGTACAGACGGCGTCCAGCCAATCAGATGAGCGCCACGGCAGTAGCGCTTCCTGATTGGCTGAAGGGACATCAGTGACAGGAGTCACGTGATGTCCCGGCATTCGGGGAGAGGGGTCCCATGTGTCAGCATGGGACACCTTTCGGTCCGCAGGTCCGGTTGTTCGTTTTCTTTTTTTGCCAAGTCCGTGGATTTATCTCTGGAGCCTGTTGAGGTGAGTATATTGATCTTTTATTTTCAGGTACCCCGGGATTCTACATGGAGAAGAGGACCGATGTCGGCGTGTGAACATAGGTAAGTATGTGTGTGTCGGCAGTGTGTAATAAAGTTTTACTGTCGACGGTGTCTGTGTCCTGTTTTTATTTGGGTATTTTTTTTCCATTAGAACTACAGGTACCAGCGGGCCCGTTTTTCTCCCGCATGCTGGTACTTGTGGTTCTCCAAGTACCAGCTTGCAGGGGAGGCTTGCTGGGACTTGTAGTACTAATGGAAAAAACAATATCTTTTTTTTTTTAACACAAAGGCTATCAGCCCCCCCATCCGCAGCCCATTGGATGGGGGGGGACAGCCTCGGGCTTCACCCCTGGCCCTTGGGTGGCTGGGGGGGGGGGACCCCTTGATTGAAGGGGTCCCCATTCCCCCAGGGTTCCCCGGCCAGGGGTGACTAGTTGGATATTTGATGCCACGGCCGCAGGGCACTGTATAAAAGTGACCCCCGGCTGTGGCATTATCTGTCCAGCTAGTGGAGCCCGATGCTGGTGTTAAAAATACGGGGGACCCCTACTCGTTTTGTCCCCCGTATTTTTGGCACCAGCATCAGGCGCAGAGCCCGGTGCTGGTTTTAAAAATACGGGGGATCCCCTGTCAATTTTTTCCCCGCATTTTTAGAACCAGGACCAGCTCAATGAGCCCGAGGCTGGTTATGCTTTGGAGGGGGGACCCCACGCCATTTTTTTTTCGGGTTTTTCCCCGTTTTTCCCCGTTTTTTAAAATCGCGGTAAAATCCGCAAAATCGGCCGATTTTCGCCCGCGACTCTGGCGAATCCGTTTTTCATTGCATATGGTGAATTCCGGAAGCCACCTTCCGGAATTCACCTGGCGAATTTGGTCGAATTGAAAAAACGGCGATAATTGCCGCGATTTCGCCCGCTATTGCATATACCCCATAACCAGTTAACCGTATGAACAATAACAGTAACGGTCCAAGACCGATTCCAACTGTAACAGAACCCTTATGTAAGCAACAACTATATACAAGTCTTGCAGAGTTTCCGCACTGGGACGGGCGCCCAGCATCCTCTACGGACTAGGAGAAATAGATTTACCGGTAGGTTTAACATCTTATTTTCTCTTACGTCCTAGAGCAGGGGTGGGGAACCTTTTTTCTACCAAGGGCCATTTGGATATTTATAAAATCCTCTGGGGGCCATACAAAGATTATCAACTTAGAAATTAGACTACCCCCAGTCAGTAGTTATGCCCCCAGTCACTTGTTCTGCCCGATTAGATTTGCCCCCTGTCAGTTGTTATGCCCCATTAGATATGCCCACTGTCAGTTGTTTTGGCCCATTAGATATGCCCCGTCAGTTGTTATGCTCCATTAAATATGCCCCCTGTAGTTATGCCCCATTAAATATGCCCCCTGTAGTTATGCCCCCTGTAGTTATGCCCCATTAGATATGCCCCCTGTAGTTATGCCCCATTAAATATGCCCCCTAGTATCGCCGCTTACACACACACACACACACACACACACACATTAAAAGAAACCACCCACAATGCTCACCAGCCCTGCTCATGCTTCGGACCGCTGCCTTCCCTCTCCTCGGAACTATGGGAGAAATGTCGTGACATCTCTTCCCATAGCGCTGCAAAGCCACACATGTACACTGCCTGAGCCAGAAGCTGGAGCTCAGGAGTGAGCTCCTGCGTCCGGCTGCTGCTGAGGAGCCAGGCGCCCGCTGGTGGTAAAATCTCAGCAGGCGCTCGGCATCTCCTCTCGTTTAGGTGAGCCTGGCCGGGCCGGGCCAAGTGGCTTTGAGGGCCTTATATGGCCCTCAGGCCTGAGGTTCCCCACCCCTGTCCTAGAGGATGCTGGGGACTCCGTAAGGACCATGGGGTTTATACCAAAGCATCCAATCGGGCGGGGGAGTGCGTATGACTCTGCAGCACCGACTGAGCAAACGCTAGGTCCTCATCAGCCAGAGTATCAAACTTGTAGAATTTAGAAAAAGTGTTTGACCCCGACCAAGTCGCCGCTCGGCAAAGCTGTAATGCCGAGACGCCTCGGGCAGCCGCCAAGAAGAACCCACCTTCCTAGTGGAATGGGCCTTAACCGAATTTGGTATCGGCAATCCAGCCGTAGAATGAGCCTGCTGAATCGTATTACAGATCCAGCGAGCAATAGTCTGCTTCGAAGCAGGTGCGCCAATCTTATTAGCAGCATACAGGACAAACAGAGCCTCTGTTTTCCTAATTCTAGCCGTCCTGGCTACATAAATCTTTAAGGCCCTGACTACGTCCAGGGATCTGGAATCCTCCAGGTCACTTGTAGCCGCAGGCACCACAATAGGTTGATTCATATGGAATGAAGAAACCACTTTAGGCAAAAATTGCGGACGTGTCCTCAATTCAGCTCGATCCACATGAAAAATCAAGTAGGGGCTCTTGTGTGACAAAGCCGCCAATTCTGACACTCGCCTTGCTGATGCTAAGGCCAACAACATGACCACCTTCCAGGTAAGAAATTTGAACTCAACCTTGTTAAGCGGTTCAAACCAGTGTGATTTTAGGAACTGCAACACCACGTTCAGGTCCCATGGTGCCACTGGAGGCACAAAATGGGGCTGGATGTGCAGCACTCCCTTTACAAACGTCTGGACTTCTGGAAGAGAAGCCAATTCCTTCTGAAAGAAAATCGAGAGGGACGAAATCTGTACCTTAACAGAGCCTAATTTCAGGCCCATATCCACTCCTGTCTGTAGGAAAGGGAGAAAACGACCAAGATGAAAATCTTCCGTAGGTGCATTCTTGGTCTCACACCAAGACACATACTTTCGCCAGATACGGTGATAGTGCTTTACCGTCACCTCCTTCCTAGCCTTTATTAAAGTAGGGATGACCTCTTCCGGAATCCCCTTTATCGCTAGGATTCGGCGTTCAACCGCCATGCCGTCAAACGTAACCGCGGTAAGTCTTGAAATACACAGGGCCCCTGTTGCAACAGGTCTTCCCTCAGAGGAAGAGGCCAGGGATCTCCTGTGAGCATCTCTTGTAGATCAGAGTACCAGGCCCTTCGAGGCCAGTCTGGGACAACGAGTATAGTCTGTACTCTTCTTCGTCTTATGATCCTCAACACTTTTGTGATGAGAGGAAGAGGAGGAAACACGTAGACCGATTTGAACACCCACGGTGTTACCAGAGCGTCTACTGCTACTGCCTGAGGGTCCCGAGACCTGGCACAATACCTCCGAAGCTTCTTGTTGAGGCGTGACGCCATCATGTCTATTTGAGGAGTTCCCCAAAGACGCGTTACGTCTGCAAAGACTTCTTGATGAAGTCCCCACTCTCCTGGATGGAGATCGTGTCTGCTGAGGAAGTCTGCTTCCCAGTTGTCCACTCCCGGAATGAAGACAGCCGACAGAGCGCTTACGTGATTTTCCGCCCAGCGAAGAATCCTGGAGGCTTCCGCCATCGCGACTCTGCTTCTTGTCCCGCCTTGGTGGTTCACATGAGCCACTGCTGTGACATTGTCTGATTGAATCAGAACCGGTAGGTTTTGAAGAAGACTCTCCACTTGTCGAAGGCCGTTGTAAATGGCCCTGAGTTCCAACACATTGATGTGTAGACAGGACTCCTGGTCTGACCACAGCCCCTGAAAACTTCTTCCTTGTGTGACTGCTCCCCATCCTCGGAGGCTCGCTTCCGTGGTAACCAGGATCCAATCCTGAATTCCGAACCTGCGACCCTCCAGCAGGTGAGTACTTTGCAACCACCACAGGAGAGACACCCTGGCCCCTGGGGACATCGTTATTTTCCGATGTAAGTGCAGATGGGACCCGGACCACTTGTCCAGAAGGTCCCATTGAAAAGTCCTTGCATGGAACCTTCCGAAGGGAATGGCCTCGTAGGCCGCCACCATTTTTCCCAGAACTCGAGTGCATTGGTGAACTGACACCCTTTTAGTTTTTAGCAGGTCTCTGACCATGTTCTGGATGTCCTGGGCTTTCTCCAGTGGGAGAAAGACCTTCATTTGTTCCGTATCCAGTATCATACCTAGGAACGTTAGTCGAGTTGTCGGAATCACCTGTGACTTCGGTAGATTTAGAATCCAACCGTGTTGCTGGAGCACTCTCAGAGAGAGCGCTACACTGCTCAGCAATTTCTCTCTGGATATCGCTTTTATCAGGAGATCGTCCAAGTATGGGATAATTGTGACTCCATGCTTGCCCAGGACCACCATCAGTTCCGCCATTATCTTGGGGAAAATCCTCGGGGCCGTGGAAAGCCCAAACGGCAACGTCTGAAATTGGTAATGACAATCCTGTACAGCGAATCTCAGGTATTCCTGATGGGGGGGAATATATGGGGACATGAACGTACGCATCCTTTATGTCCAGAGACACCATAAACTCCCCTTCCTCCATATTGGCTATTATCGCTCTGAGTGATTCCATTTTGAATTTGAATCTTTTTATGTACAGGTTTAGGGATTTCAGATTCAAAATAGGTCTGACCGAACCGTCCGGTTTCGGGACCACAAATAGGGTTGAGTAGTAACCTCTTCCCTGCTGGTTCAGGGGAACCCTGATTATCACTTGCTGTAGACACAGCGTTTGAATTGCAGCTAAGACTACATCCCGTTCCGATGTGGAAGCTGGTAGGGCCGATTTGAAAAATCGGCGCGGGGGCACCTCCTTGAATTCCAGTTAGTAACCCTGGGAAACTATTTCCAACACCCAAGGATTCAGGCCTGAGCTGACCCAGGCCTGGCTGAAAAGTCGAAGACGTGCCCCCACCTGTGCGGACTCCCTCAGGGGAGCCCCAGCGTCATGCTGTGGGCTTTGTAGTAGCCGGGGAGGACTTTTGTTCCTGGGCACCTGCTGAAGCAGGTGCTCTTTTGCCTCTGCCCTTACCTCTGGCGAGGAAGGAGGATCCCCGACCTCTTCTGGGCTTGTGCGACTGGACGGACTGCATCTGATAGGGTGGTTCTTTCTTTTGCTGTTGGGGAATAAATGATAAAAAGTTTGATTTACCTGCTGTAGCTGTGGACCCAGGTCCGTCAGCCCATCCCCAAACACTACATCTCCCTTATTGGGTAGAACTTCCATATGTTTTTTGGAATCTGCATCACCCGTCCATTGGCGAGTCCATAAGTATCTTCTCGCAGAGATAGACATGGCATTGGCCCTAGAAGCCAGCAAACCAATGTCCCTTTGAGCATCCCTCATAAATAAGACTGCGTCTTTAATATGGGCTAGAGTTAAGAATATAGTATCCTTATCCATCTTATCAAAATCAGCTGTCAGCTCATCTGTCCAAGCTGAAATCGCGCTACACACCCATGCCGATGCAATTGTCGGTCTAAGGACTGCTCCAGTATGAGAATAAATACACTTTAAGGTAGTCTCTTGCCTGCGATCTGCAGGGTCCCTAAGGGCAGCTGTGTCAGGAGACGGTAGTGCCACTTTCTTGGACAAGCGCGTCAGGGCCTTGTCCACAGTGTGAGGTGACTCCCAACGCTCCCCGTCCTGTTTAGGGAAGGGGTATGCCATATAAATTCTTTTGGGTATCTGCAGTCTCTTTTCCAGAGTCTCCCAAGCTTTTTCAAAGAAATCATTTAGTTCATGAGATGTGGGAAAATTTATAATCTGTTTCTTTCCCTTAAACATGTGCACCCTTGTGTCAGGGACCGAGGGTTCATCCGCAATATGCAACACATCCCTTATTGCCACAATCATACACTGAATGGTTTTAGTCACCCTAGGGTGCAATTTCACTTCGTCATAGTCGACACTGGAATCAGAGTCCGTGTCAGTAGTAGTGTCTTGTGTAAAGGGACACTTTTGAGACCCCGACGGGCCCTGTGAGTCGGTCCAATCCGAGGATTGACCCCCTGATGTCCCCCCTAATTCAGCCTCATCAAGCCTCTTATGCAAGGATGCCACACTTGCATTCAACATATGCCACATGTCCATCCATTCCTGAGTCGGCACAACCGACGGGGACACACCACTCATTTGCTCCACCTCCTCCTTGGAAAAGCATTCCGCTTCAGACATGTCGACACCACGTACCGACACCCCACACACACAGGGATTAACCTATAAGGGGACAAAACCCCAACCAGGCCCTTAGGAGAGACCAGATAGCGCTTTTATATATAAAATGACCAGATTCCCACTCACTGCGCTCAAAATGCCCCCCTCCTTTTTTCCAGCCTGAACGTTCAGCAGGGGAGAGACCAGGGAGCCAGCGTTTTCCTCATGCAGCTTCTGTGGAGAAAATGGCGCTGGTTAGTGCTAGGGATCAAGCTCCGCCCACCCGACGGCAAGCTTCGGTCCCGGTGATTTTTTTTATAGAAAATGGCGGGGGATCGTAGAATTACCCAGCAGCCTAATCTACCTTGTTAGTGCCCAAATGTGAGGTTTATTGCTGCCCAGGGCGCGCGCCCCTGATCCCCCCCCCCCCCCTCCGTGCGCCCTGCACCCTTGAGTGCTGCTCTGTGTGTGTGAATGGGAGCAATGGCGCGCAGCCTTACCTCATGAAGATCTGATGTCTTCTGCCGCCTATGATGTCTTCTGCCTTCTCATACTCACCCGGCTTCTATCTTCGGCATCTGTTAGGAGGACGGCGGCGCGGCTCCGGGACGACCCCCAGGTGAAACCTGTGTTCCGACTCCCTCTGGAGCTAATCGTGTCCAGTAGCCTTAGAAACAGAGCCCAACCGTTAAGCCAGCCCTGCTTCTCTCCCCTCAGTCCCACGATGCAGGGAGCCTGTTGCCAACAGGACTCCCTGAAAATAAAAAACCTAACAAAATTAATTTTTCAACAGAAAACTCTGGAGAGCTCTCTGCAGTGCACCCATTCTCCTCTGGGCACAAGATCTAACTGAGGTCTGGAGGAGGGGCATAGAGGGAGGAGCCAGTGCAAACCCATAGTAAAAGTTCTTTTTAGATGCCCTATCTCCTGCGGAGCCCGTCTATACCCCATGGTCCTTACGGAGTCCCCAGCATCCTCTAGGACGTAAGAGAAAAAGTATCCAAAAATTCAAATTTAAATAGCTATCATTTACACAATTTACAGAATAAAAATATTGAGGGACATTTCTGATTTTTTTATTTTTTTTACAGTTTAAACAAATACAAAATACAGTAAAAAATAAGAATTTACTCACCGGTAATTCTATTTCTCGTAGTCCGTAGTGGATGCTGGGAACTCCGTAAGGACCATGGGGAATAGCGGCTCCGCAGGAGTCTGGGCACAACTAAAAGAAAGCTTTTAGACTACCTGGTGTGCACTGGCTCCTCCCACTATGACCCTCCTCCAAGCATTAGCTAGGATACGGTGCCCGGAAGAGCTGACACAATAAGGAAGAATTTTGAATCCCGGGTAAGACTCATACCAGCCACACCAATCACACCGTATAACTCGTGATACCATATCCAGTTAACAGTATGAAACATAACTGAGCCTCTCAACAGATGGCTCATAACAGTAACCCTTTAGTGAACAACAACTATGTACAAGTATTGCAGACAATCCGCACTTGGGACGGGCGCCCAGCATCCACTACGGACTACGAGAAATAGAATTACCGGTGAGTAAATTCTTATTTTCTCTGACGTCCTAGTGGATGCTGGGAACTCCGTAAGGACCATGGGGAATAGCGGCTCCGCAGGAGTCTGGGCACAACTAAAAGAAAGCTTTTAGACTACCTGGTGTGCACTGGCTCCTCCCACTATGACCCTCCTCCAAGCCTCAGTTAGATTTCTGTGCCCGGCCGAGCTGGATGCACACTAGGGGCTCTCCTGAGCTCTTAGAAAGAAAGTATATTTTAGGTTTTTTATTTTACAGTGAGACCTGCTGGCAACAGGCTCACTGCATCGAGGGACTAAGGGGAGAAGAAGCGAACCTACCTGCTTGCAGCTAGCTTGGGCTTCTTAGGCTACTGGACACCATTAGCTCCAGAGGGATCGACCGCATGGAACTGGCCTTGGTGTTCGGTCCCGGAGCCGCGCCGCCGTCCCCCTTACAGAGCCAGAAGAGGTCCGGAAAATCGGCGGCATGAAGACTTCTGTCTTCACCAATGTAGCGCACAGCACTGCAGCTGTGCACCATTGCTCCTCATACACACTTCACACTCCGGTCACTGAGGGTGCAGGGCGCTGGGGGGGGGCGCCCTGAGCAGCAATAAAAACAGCTTGGCTGGCAAAACAATCACAATATATAGCCCCAGAGGCTATATATGTGATAATTACCCCTGCCAGAATCCTTAAAAAGACGGGAGAAAAGTCCGCGAAAGAGGGGCGGAGCTATCTCCTTCAGTACACTGGCGCCATTTCTCCCTCACAGCTCCGCTGGAAGAAAGCTCCCTGGCTCTCCCCTGCAGTCTACACTACAGAAAAGGGTAAAAAAAGAGAGGGGGGGCACTAAATTTAGGCGCAGTAAATATTATAGCAGCTATAGGGGACATAATTCAGTTAGTCCCTGCATTATATAGCGCTCTGGTGTGTGCTGGCATACTCTCTCTCTGTCTCCCCAAAGGGCTTCTGTGGGGTCCTGTCCTCTGTTAGAGCATTCCCGGTGTGTGTGCGGTGTGTCGGTACGGCTGTGTCGACATGTTTGATGAGGAAAATTATGTGGAGGCGGAGCAGATGCCTATAGAAGTGATGTCACCCCCTGCGGGGCAGATACCTGAGTGGATGGTTTTATGGAAGGAATTACGTGCAAGTGTCGACTCCTTACACAAAAAATTTGACGACATGCCAAATGCGGGACAGCCGGCTTCTCAGCTCGTGCCTGCCCAGGTGTCTCAAAGGCCAATTACTGTAAAAATACAGTATTAACTAATTCATTTACCCCTTGCTATCTTGCACCACTTAAGTAGTTGATGATACGACTGAACACTGTGGAAGATAGGGGTGACCGATTCATGCACACAAGCCGAAAGTTCTAAAGGAAATAGGCACCACAAAAAGGGTTCCCAGTAAACATTTATTGTTTACTACCAGTTATTTATATAGTGCACACATATTCCGCAGTGCTGTACAGAGAATATTTGCCCATTCACATCAGTCCCTGCCCTAGTGGAGCTTACAATCTATATTCCCTATCACATGTACACACTGACACATTCACGCTAGGGTTAATTTTTTGTTGGGAGCCAATTAACCTACCATTACATTTTTGGATTGTGGGAGGAAACCCACGCAAGTACAGGGAGAATATACAAACTCAGCACAGTTAGGGCCATAGTGGGAATCGAACCCATGACCTCAGTGCTGTGAGGCAGTAATGCTAACCATTACACCATCCATATAATATCTCAAGTTGTTAGACACAAGATCAGTATTGCACTAATGTATGTTAAGAAAGAACACTCAAGCTCGTTTTTAGAGATGTATTAAAGAATTGGAAGGGTAACCACTTCCACAAATAGACATTGTGGAATAAGGATTGAAGCTGTAAAATGATAACATCTACAGTGGAAATGATATACAGATACAAGAAAATTAACTTCCTGCTTCCTGAATCATCATTACTGGTTTACTGAAGTTATCAAACCGTAAGCATCCTCTTTGGGGGGGAGACGGGGGGTTGATGTTTGCTTCACAGTTATGCTAGTGGAGCCAGCATCAGGATTGAGGATCACCCATCATTGCTGCGGTGATGCCTGGAAGAGGGGCCGCTGTGTGGTGATACATCCCTGCCAGATCACTGTGGCCAGCAGTAATCAGGGGCACTGGGGGCAGAGCCGCAGCTGCTGAGCTTCTAGTGCAGACCTAGCTGCACCCGTGTCAGTCATCATTTGGGCGGGCTGCCCATCACTGCTGGTCACAGTGATTGGGACACACTAGGGCCACAGCAATCATGAGGGTGGGGGGCATGGCCAAACTGTCCAATCACTGTGGCGAGCAGTGATCAGGACAGACTGGGGGGCAGAGCTATGAGTGCAGGGGGCCGTGAGACTGCTGGAAAACTATCGTAAGGTAGCTGCCCAAAGGGCTTTTTTGCATCAGATGCAAACATTCAGGTAAAGCCCAGCTTGCCATGGTCATGTCTAATGCGACCGTGGCAAGGTACTGGTTAATAGATATAGTAATATTTCCTTATAATGCGCCAGCATATTCCATTGTGCTTTACAAATGAGTATATAGGGGTATATGGGGGAAATTAAATTATCTTTGCGGAAGGTTAAGTTGCTGGAACTATTCAATTGCTTGCATTGTAATCGCTTAGCGGATTTCTTTTAGTACCCTCCTGGGGTGCTGGCAGAAGTAGTCTACAACTGGTGCCTCGGGGATAGCCACTGTATTAACACATACAGTAACAGCATAGCACTCAGTACTTAAGCCGAAAATGCAGGGTAAGAGACTAAGCCCCAGGCATTAGACAAAGTAAACTGCATTTACCAACATAACTGCTGGCCGGGATGCAGTCAATTAAATAGCTTGAAGCACCTAAACTGGGAGCTACATCTCCACAAAGGGAACTGAATTACCCCCATAGAGCAGTAATTGGACAAGTTGGAAAGGCACATGTGCATCAGGGATGCGGCAGTCGGGATCCCAGCGGACAGGATAAAGACGCCAGAATCCCGACCACTACAAGTGGCAGCATGCACAGACATTAAGGGCCTGCTTTTGGGAGGTCCCAATATTCCAGCCCTTGGCGTACCAGTTTGGGACTGCTTTAGAGGAAGAAGAAAAAAAATATATATTATATATATATATATATATATATATATATATATATATATATATATATATATATATATTATGATTTTACTTACCGGTAAATCTATTTCTCGTAGTCCGTAGTGGATGCTGGGGACTCCGTAAGGACCACGGGGAATAGACGGGCTCCGCAGGAGACAGGGCACTTTAAGAAAGAATTTGGATACTGGTGTGCTCTGGCTCCTCCCTCTATGCCCCTCCTCCAGACCTCAGTTAGAGAAACTGTGCCCGGAAGAGCGGACAGTACAAGGAAAGGATTTTGGAATCCAGGGTAAGACTCATACCAGCCACACCAATCACACCGTATAACTTGTGATAAACTTACCCAGTTAACAGTATGAACAACAACGGAGCATCAGATCAACCCTGATGCAACCATAACATAACTCTTATTTAAGCAATAACTATATACAAGTATTGCAGAAGAAGTCCGCACTTGGGACGGGCGCCCAGCATCCACTACGGACTACGAGAAATAGATTTACCGGTAAGTAAAATCTTATTTTCTCTAACGTCCTAGTGGATGCTGGGGACTCCGTAAGGACCATGGGGATTATACCAAAGCTCCCAAACGGGCGGGAGAGTGCGGATGACTGCAGCACCGAATGAGCAAACACAAGGTCCTCCTCAGCCAGGGTATCAAACTTGTAAAACTTTGCAAAAGTGTTCGAACCTGACCAAGTAGCTGCTCGGCAAAGCTGTAATGCCGTGACCCCTCGGGCAGCCGCCCAAGAAGAGCCCACCTTCCTTGTGGAGTGGGCTTTTACTGATTTTGGTAGCGGCAATCCAGCCGCAGAATGAGCCTGCTGAATCGTGTTACAGATCCAGCGAGCAATAGTTTGCTTTGAAGCAGGAGCACCCAGCTTGTTGGATGCATACAGGATAAACAGCGACTCAGGTTTCCTGACTCTAGCCGTTCTGGCTACATAAACCTTCAAAGCCCTGACCACATCTAGTAACTCGGAATCCTTCAAGTCACGAGTAGCCACAGGCACCACAATAGGTTGGTTCATATGAAAAGATGACACCACTTTTGGCAGAAATTGTGGACGGGTCCGCAATTCTGCCCTGTCCATATGGAAAACCAGATAGGGGCTTTTATGTGACAAAGCCAATAATTCTGACACACGCCTAGCTGAAGCCAAGGCTAATAGCATGACCACCTTCCACGTGAGAAATTTTAACTCCACGGTTTTAAGTGGCTCAAACCAGTGTGACTTCAGGAAACTCAACACCACGTTAAGATCCCAAGGTGCCACTGGGGGCACAAAAGGGGGCTAAATATGCAGCACTCCCTTTACAAACGTCTGAACTTCAGGTAGAGAAGCCAGTTCTTTTTGAAAGAAAATGGATAGGGTCGAAATCTGGACCTTAATGGAACCCAATTTTAGGCCCAAAGTCACTCCCGACTGTAGGAAGTGAAGGAAACGGCCCAGCTGGAATTCCTCCGTAGGGGCATTCCTGGCCTCACACCAAGCAACATATTTTTCGCCATATATGGTGATAATGTTTAGCAGTCACGTCCTTCCTAGCCTTTATCAGCGTAGGAAAAACCTCATCCGGAATGCCTTTTTCTGCTAGGATCCGGCGTTCAACCGCCATGCCGTCAAACGCAGCCGCGGTAAGTCTTGGAACAGACAGGACCCCTGTTGCAACAAGTCCTGTCTTAGAGGCAGAGGCCATGGGTCCTCTGTGAGCATTTCTTGCAGCTCTGGATACCAAGTCCTTCTTGGCCAATCCGGAACAATGAGTATTGTTCTCACTCCTCTTTTCCTTATGATTCTCAGCACCTTGGGTATGAGAGGAAGAGGAGGAAATACATAAACCGACTGGAACACCCACGGTGTCACTAGTGCGTCTACAACTATCGCCTGAGGGTCTCTTGACCTGGCGCAATACCTCTGTAGCTTTTTGTTGAGGCGGGATGCCATCATGTCCACCTGTGGCAGTTCCCACTGACTTGCAATCTGCACGAAGACTTCTTGATGAAGTCCCCACTCTCCCGGGTGGAGGTCGTGCCTGCTGAGGAAGTCTGCTTCCCAGTTGTCCACTCCCGGAATGACCACTGCTGACAGTGCTCTTACGTGATTCTCCGCCCAGCGAAGAATTCTGGTGGCTTCCGCCATCGCCACCCTGCTCCTTGTGCCGCCTTGGCGGTTTACATGAGCCACTGCGGTGATGTTGTCTGACTGAATCAGCACCGATTGGTCGCGAAGCAGGGTCTCCGCTTGACTTAGGGCGTTGTATATGGCCCTTAGTTCCAGGATATTGATGTGAAGGCAAGTCTCCTGACTTGACCACAGACCTTGGAAATTTCTTCCCTGTGTGACTGCCCCCCACCCTCGGAGGCTTGCATCTGTGGTCACCAGGACCCAGTCCTGAATGCCGAATCTGCGGCCCTCGAGAAGGTGAGCACTCTGCAGCCACCACAGGAGAGACACCCTGGCCCTGGGGGATAGGGTGATCAGCCGATGCATCTGTAGATGTGATCCGGACCACTTGTCCAACAGATCCCATTGAAAGGTCCTCGCATGGAACCTGCCAAAGGGAATGGCCTCGTATGATGCCACCATCTTTCCCAGGACTCGCGTGCAGTGATGCACAGACACCTGTTTTGGTTTTAATAGGTCTCTGACCAGTGTCATGAGCTCCTGAGCCTTCTCCATCGGGAGATAAACCCTCTTCTGGTCTGTGTCCAGAATCATGCCCAGGAAGGGCAGACGAGTCGTAGGAATCAACTGCGACTTTGGAATATTTAGAATCCAGCCGTGCTGTTGTAACACTTCCCAAGAGCGTGCTACGCTGATCAGCAACTGCTCTCTGGACCTCACCTTTATGAGGAGATCGTCTAAGTATGGGATAATTGTGACCCCTTGCTTTCGCAGGAGCACCATCATTTCCGCCATTACCTTGGTAAATATTCTCGGTGCCGTGGAGAGACCAAACGGCAACGTCTGGAATTGGTAATGACAATCCTGTACCACAAATCTAAGGTACGCCTGATGAGGTGGATAAATGGGGACATGAAGGTATGCATCCTTTATGTCCAGAGACACCATAAAATTCCCCCCTTCCAGGCTTGCGATGACCGCTCTGAGCGATTCCATCTTGAACTTGAACCTTTTCAGGTATATGTTCAGGGATTTTAAATTCAATATGGGTCTGACCGAACCGTCCGGTTTCGGTACCACAAACATGGTCGAATAATAACCCTTTCCTTGTTGAAGGAGGGGAACCTTGACCACCACCTGCTGAAGATACAATTTGTGAATTGCAGCTAACACTATTTCCCTCTCTAAGGGGGAAGCTGGCAGGGCCGATTTGAGGTATCGGTGAGGGGGCATCTCTTCGAATTCCAGCTTGTATCCCTGAGACACAATCTCTATTGCCCAGGGATCCACCTGGGAGTGAACCCACTTGTGGCTGAAATTTCGGAGACGCGCCCCCACCGGGCCTAGCTCCGCCTGTGGAGCCCCAGCGTCATGCGGTGGATTTAGTAGAAGCAGGGGAGGACTTCTGTTCCTGGGAACTAGCTGTGTTGTGCAGCTTCTTTCCTCTGCCAAGAAAGGACGCACCTCGGACTTTCTTGCTTTTTTGTCATCGAAAGGACTGCATTTGGTAATACGGTGCTTTCTTAGGTTGTGAGGGAACATATGGCAAAAAATTTGACTTTCCAGCAGTAGCTGTGGAGACCAGGTCCGAGAGACCCTCCCCAAACAACTCCTCACCCTTGTAAGGTAAAACCTCCATGTGCCTTTTTGAGTCGGCATCGCCTGTCCATTGCAGAGTCCACAGGACCCTTCTGGCAGAAATCGACATTGCATTTATTCTAGAGCCCAGAAGGCTAATGTCTCTTTGAGCATCTCTCATATATAGGACAGCGTCTTTTATATGCCCCAGGGTCATTAATATAGTATCCTTGTCCAAGGTATCAAGTTCCTCAGATAAGGTATCCGTCCATGCTGCTACAGCACTACACACCCAGGCCGACGCAATTGCCGGCCTTAGTAAGGTACCTGAATGTGTATAAATGGACTTCAGGGTACCCTCTTGCTTTCTTTTTTTTTTTTTTTTTTTTTTTTACGTAATCATTTTATTGTCAATGCATCACTTCACAATACAGAAATGTCAGGTTCAGTAATATAAAGATATATATACATGCAGATATTAACACCAGGTCTTCATTGTATTATCACAAGTAGTGTTGAACAGAGGCATGTACACATCATAACTTAATTGAGTATCCTTTAGTGTAAATATGTTCTAAGCGATAGAACCCCTGAGTAAAAATAAGAATAAAATTAAAAAGATTCGTGGAAAAGAGAACAATTCCCTGTTAGTCTCCATACCATGGGGTTATGAGGGGGGCCGGGACCATGCAACGCCACTTGCCGTCAATTTGCTATTGCTATGGGAGGGTCGCCAACTGCCATTCTAGTCTCATACCATATTGTCTCTTTCAATGAATTTTTTATTCTAATTTGAAAATCATTAGGGAGGGTGGCGATATAGCTTTCCCAAGACTCAAAGAATTGCCCCACTAATTTATCTTTTTGTATAGTGGTTTCTATCCAGTGCATTTGAAATAGGTGGTGCAACTTCCCTTTGAACAGAGATAAGGTAGGCGGATCTTTAAGGATCCAGGCCTGCAGAATGGCCTTTCTTGCAGCCGCACTTATTGCCAGAAGTAGCCTTTTGCATCCCTTTGTGACTCTCTGTCCTGACGGAAGAATTCCAAAAATTGCCCATTCCGCTGTAAAGGGAATAAAATTAATCAGCTCTGCCATGGCATATTGCCGTACTTGCAGCCAGAAATGGCGGATAATCGGGCATGTCCAAAAGCAGTGCATGAGATCGGACTCGGGTGTATGGCATTTGAGACATCTATCCGAATCAGTCATGCCTACCAAATATTGCTTATAAGGGGAGAAATAAGTCCTATGGGTGATATTATAGAACATTTCCTGATACTGTGCCGAAGGTAATAGTTTGCATGATTGAATCAGGCTGTTCAAAATTATTTCACATGTAAGCCTAGGGAAATCAGATGTCCATTTCTGCATCCCATATTGTGATGCAGAATGGTCGAGTAGAGTAGTAAGTTTTCTATAATGTATTGACATAGCTCGTTTCGTGTCAGGCACAGTCAATAGCATAGTATCTAAATCATTAGTAAAATCCGCCTCCGAAAGAGACTTGATCACTGAGCTAGCGTAATGTTGCATCTGAAAAAATGCTAATGGGAAATCAGAGATAAATGGGTAGATTTCCCTCGCCTCTGTAAATGTCAATGGCTTCCTTCTACCCTCATCAATTATGTGACGTATGTTTTCCAGGCCCTCTTTGTTGAACAGTGTGAATGGAGAGACCGCCTCCCCATGTTGGAACTCCGGATTGCCCAGGAACGTCAGGAACAAGGATTTGTGCCCACCTAGATTCCTAGCGCGTCTAAGAATATGCCATAATTTATATATCGTCCATAGAAGTAGGTTATCCTTCAATTCCTGGTCGAATTCCGCTTCCACCCCGTGAAGGAAAGATATTAGGTTTCTGGACCCCACAAATTGTGCCTCCAGCTGTGTATTAGCATACGTGTTGCTATTATGTAACCAGTCTTTTAAAAATCTCAATAAAGAAGCATGGTTATATTTCTGGATGTTTGGAAAATTAATGCCCCCGTTAGCTTTAGGCTGCTGTAATTTGTGCATTGCAATGCGCGGTCTTTTACCCTTCCATATGAATTGTCGGAATAGTGTGGTTATGTATGCTACGTCAGATCTGCTAAGCAGTACAGGGATAGATTGCAGGATGTACAGTAGTTTGGGGAATGTGCACATTTTAATTAAATTGGCTCTTCCTAAATATGAGAGCAGCAAGCTTTTCCAAGCCTCCAACTCCTTTGCTATGTTGTCGATCGCCGCTTTAACATTTAGCCGATACAAATCCGCTGGGTATTTAGGGAGTTTGATTCCCAAGTATGTGATATATGTGGGGGCCCATTTAATGGGTAGTTGACGGCCCCATCCTGGACTTTTTATTCCAGTTTTTAAACATAAACCTACTGATTTGTTAAGGTTAACTTGAAAGCCCGATATTTTACCGAAATCATCTAATAATCTCAATGTATCCCTTAAGGACTCCTTAGGGTTCCCCATATATAATAAGACATCATCCGCAAAAGCCGATAATTTTATCTCCATGTTCCCAATGGGAATACCCTTATAAACTGTCGAGTCTTGGAGAACTCGAAATAGGGGATCTATAGACAGATTAAAAAGAAGAGGGGACAATGGGCAGCCCTGCCTAGTGCCCCTTTGCATGGTTATTTGATTTCCTCGTTTGCCATTAACCAGTAACGAGGTTTTCGGGGCATTATATAAATATTTTATGAGGTTTACAAATCGGTCGCTGAAGCCCCTACACTCCAACACGTTAAATAAATGATGCCACGCCACAGTGTCGAACGCTTTGTGTGTGTCTAGGCTTAAGAGAATATGTTCTGATAGGGGTGAGTTCCTGGACGCAATTGTGGCCGCTATGGCTGTTCGGATGGCTTTAACCGATTGGCGGTCCCGGACAAAACCATATTGATGTTCCGTCAATAAGTCAGGGAGAATCAATTGTAACCTATTGGCCATTATTTTCGTAAAGATCTTAAAATCAGAGTTTAATAGAGTAATGGGTCTATATGAGTCAGCAGACATTAAATCCCTGTCTGGTTTGGGGATCAGTGTCGTGTATGCTTGTGAAAATGAAGAGTAGCGTGGGTGCTCCCTGTAGATGTTATTAAATAATTCTAGCAGCGTCGGTGTTAGTTCCCTTTGTAACAATTTATAGTATGCCCCTGTGAATCCATCGGGTCCCGGCGATTTGTGCGGCTGTAGAGAGGCAATGACCTCTCGTATTTCTTCTTCCCTGATGTCCCCGTCAAGTGCCTCCCGTTGGTCGGCACTTAGATGAGGTAGGTTCGCCATAGATAGGAATTCCCTCTGTAACTCCTCATGTGGCGATATGGGGCTATAAAGGGTAGTGTAATAATCACTTAAATGTGTTAAAATGTCAGCTGTCGTTGTGTAGGTCTTGTTCTGGAAGTCGTCTTTCAACGCTGTTATATAGGAGCGTTGCCGTCTCGATTTAGACATAGTAGCTAGAAGTTTACCAGTTCTGTTGCCCCATTTATAATAATGGAATTTGGTGTAGTCTAAGCGTTGTTGAGCTTGAGCCGTCAAGAAGGCATCAAGTAATTTTTTATCCCTTACATATCTCTCCAGATGTTCCTCTGTGGGAGTGGCTTTATAAATGTTGAAGCTATGTGACATAGCGTCGTGTAAAGTATGATATTGCCTTGAGCTGTCTTTCCGCACTTTCGCCACATAACCTATTATATGTCCACGTATCACCGCCTTTGACGCCTCCCAAAAGAGCACCGTGTCATCCCAATGTTCTATATTGTCATCTACAAAATTGTGCCATGAATATAATAGAAATTTCTTAAAATCTTCTGAATTGGTAAGGTGGTCTGGGAAACGCCAAAGGCGGTCCACACCCCCCTGGGAGTCCACATATAACTCTAATCGTACCATAGCATGGTCCGAGATAACGATATCGTCCAATGTCGCCCTTTTCACCTGGTCCAGTAGATGATTGGCCAGCAATATGTAATCTATCCGGGACATAGTACCATGTACCCTAGATAGGTGACTGTATGACCTGTCCGTTTGATTTAGTAAACGCCATGGGTCACTCAATTCTAATATTTCCTTCATTTCCTGTATAAATTGCCAACATGGGGAGGTCGGTCTGACGACAGAAGATGATTTGTCTAGTGTGTGGTCATCAACCGCGTTAAAGTCGCCTCCAACTATTAAAGAATAATTGGTTCTGCTGGCTAATATCTGCGTAAGTTGACGTAGAAATTCCCCGGTTGCCACATTAGGTGCATATAAATTTACTAAGGTATATTTTCTGCCCTCAATTTCCACATCAATAATCAAATAGCGGCCTTCTGGGTCCGCTAGTGTGTGTAGAATCTTGTATCTCAAGTGTTTATGGAACAAGATTGCCACTCCTCTGGATTTTGAGGAGTGAGAAGCCTGTATGCATTCCGCTAACCAAGGGGCTCGTAAAGTAGATTCGTCACCAAGCCTCCAGTGAGTTTCCTGGAGGAAGGTGATAGAGGGTTTTTTCCGACGAAGGTGTATGAGTACTTTTTTTCTCTTAATCGGGGTGTTAAGTCCGTCCACGTTCCAAGATATTATAGAACAGTGGGCGGTCTCCCGGACCGCTGATGTGCATCTATTATTATCCGCCATCATTGGTGGTAAAGAGCTGAAGGAGGTGCCCCGATGTATCCCAAACATTCCCTATTGGCAGCAACTGTCCCCCATCAAAGAGTAGAACAGCATGGGTCCTAAAATTTCTGACGCCCAGGTCACGGCCCCCTCCCCCCGCCACACAACCCCCGGAGGATGCTGAGGAGACAGAACAGGCTATCACATTCAATAGATTCAGGTGAAGTAATGCATTTCCATTTTCTAGAACTATAACTAAGTATGGGTCGTCTAAATGACCCATGTCAACAAACTGAGGATTCCCGACCGTAATGGAGGGAATGCTCCGTTTTTTAAACAAAAACAGTACAAACAACAAACATTGTAATGCAGGTGTAAAAAACCCACTAAACATCCTTAAAGAAGAACAAAGATTATCAAAAGAAAAAAGAAAAATCTTAACCTTCAGTCAGGGTCTGGGTAAATAATACAGACTCGGGTAAGACTTAATATATGGGGGAAGTACGTCTGGCCCTCCACCCCCCCAGAGCCCCCCTATTCATTGAAGCAGTGGCATAGAAATGGGCAAAAATTTTAGGGGTAGGGCTAACGAGAGGGTTCCTGCCAGGCGCCCCCCCTCTGATAAATTATTATAGTTAGAGGCCATCTTAGTGTGATTTATTTATTCTCGTGAACTGGCATTAGAGCGGGCAGGCGAGGGATGGCCCTGTCTAAGGAAATGGGACTTCGCCTGTTGGGGATCAGTGAAAAGCTGAGTATGGCCATTTTCCGTTACTTTCAATTTGGCTGGATAGAGTAAAGCGAATCTTATCTTTTTGTCCACCAAAAATCTACAGACCTCCGAAAATGCTTTACGTTTTTGTGATACCAAGGCTGAAAAGTCTTGGAACACCAGGATTTTGTGACCCCCCACTCGCAGCTCTGGGGCAGCACGGTAAGCCTGCAGTACTTTTTCTTTGTCTCTGTAGTCTAAGAATTTAGCAATAGTGGGCCTAGATTGATTGCCCCTATCCTTGCGGACTGCGCCTAACCTGTGCACCCTTTCCACCGGCAGTGGCAGATCAGGTTCTAGCAGACCCAGAGCAGACGGGATAAGTTTACCAACATAATCCTGTAATTGTGTGTCCCTAACCTCCTCAGGAATGCCGATAAAACGTAAATTACATCTTCTATTCCTGTTTTCCAGGTCATCTAGTTTGTCGACCATGGTGTGTATAGTTTGAGACTTAATCGCTAGTTCTTGTTGTAAGGCATGCACTGAGTCTTCAGCATCGCTTGTTCGTTGTTCTAAAGTGTCTATTCTAGCAGTATTTGATTCTATCTTTGCTAGCGATGTGTCTAGTCGTGCATGCAAATCTTCAAATTTTTTATCAATGAGGGGCATTAACATGTTAATTACTTCTTTGGCGTTATCCGCTGGTGACGGAATTGCCATATGGACAGGATGTGCGTCCTCACTTCCCCTTGATAATGGAGAAGGAGGCGAAGATGATTGAGACGCATTTGTTTTCTGATTGGTTTGGCGTTTGTAGCCTGATTTAGCTGCGGAGCTAGGCATGTCTGCGGATGGATTTTGGTTTTTAGCCAAATACTTGTCCATACCACGGTGTACCAGCACTAAGAACAAAGCAGATGTGACCAATAATAGCCGCGATGGTATAATAACCGCTTTAAAGCAAATATAAGTCTTACTGAAATGTGTACGTTAGACCCTGAGAGTGAAATATTAACACATTTAAATGTCTACATTTCGCTTACATAACCAGATTAGTAGTGGACGAAATCTCTCAATAGAACAAATTAGAAGAGAAGAAACTACGTACTACTCATCGAAATCCCCGTAGAATCTCGGGTAAATCAATAAAATATCAATTATAACTCAGTAGCTCATAAACCGTTTAGACACTGGGTTAAAATTGAGGTAGTTATAAGAATATATGAGGTAATACAGAATATATACAATTTAACCACAAGGTGGCAGTATAATCCTCTATATAGAGCTTTGGATTTTCAATATGGTTTTTAGATATTAAAAGATAGGGGGATAAATTAATAAAGAAAAAACAAAATATTAACGATACAATCAAATTTGTCCCAGAAGAAAGGTGTGCTGGGGCAAGTAATTAAGTAGGCAGTCCTTGTATGATTTAGCTCCAAACGACTCCCTGAGGGCTATAGGGTGATTTTTCCCCCCAATACCAAGTAGAAACAGCTCAGGGGTAAGTCAATTAGATTTATGCCATCTACTTCGTCTCCTCATATAGCAGTCATATATCAGCATATGTGAGAGGGTCAGAACCGTCTCAGAGTCAGGGTCAGCCAGTGTATTCAGCCAAGTATGGTGCACTTTGCAGCTCCCAGCCGGACGCTAACTAGGAAATGGCAAACCCTCTGGCGCTGTGGATGTAGAACAAGCAGCAGAGAAGGGGTATCAAGAGGGAACAAGGACTTGGCAGGGAGAAATTAAGGGGGGGGGGAGGTGTGGGACACACACTAGGGGGGAATGGATCAAAGTATAAGGAGGTTTATGTAAGAGGTGTTAATGGAAAGGAAAAGAGGGGGTATACATACAATGTTAATGTCCAGTGGGGAGAGATCTTTGTCACTGCGGGCAGTGTGCTGGGGTTGAGGAGATCCGGGACTGCGTCTTAGCAGGGCTGGTTAGCCGAGTCCAGGCTGCCTTCTACTTGCCGTCCTCCCGCCGATCTTCAAAAGGGGAACGAGCACTTCTCTGTTCCCAGCGGTCTGCGAGGTGCCGTTCAATTCTGTCACTGGATGATGCTGACAGAAGCTGCTACCAAGTCTCCGCGATGTGGATATGGCTCCTCCGGCTTTCACATCACCCGGGCCAGGTCAGGTCGAGGCAGCGCTCATTCACCCTCTCCAGACGGGCCGCATATCCACCCCCCGCAGGCAAGTCTTCTTCCGCCGATTCTTTCCGGCCAGCAGGCAGGCTCCGTTATTGCGGCGTCCTCGGGTCTTAGAGCCGCGTGTTCACCCGCCCTCACCCGGCCAGTCAGGAAGTCTCTCTCCGCTGTCGCGCTCGACCCAGTCGCTCTGCTTAGCTGTTCCCTTCAATCCAGTGAGGGTGTTGTTGTCTTCAGCTTCAGGTCTCGGGGTTGAAAGTGTCTCAGTTCCCCGTCAGACACCATTTCGCGCCAACTCCATGCTGGCGGTCATATAAGCCATCTACACCAATGGCCGGACTCCGGGGCAAAATCAAACGGTTTTTTCTTATTTTTTCCCTGCAGCCTTCACCTCTATTTGTTCCCTGCAGTATCCTCAGCAACAGTGGGTTGTTTTGACCCTGAAATGAGCGCTGAGAATTGAGGATTGCAGGAGATAGTGCAGTAGCTCAAGGGAGCTATGTTAAAAAGCAGCCATGCTTGCTGGCTCCGCCCCCGGAAGTCTGACCCTCTTGCTTTCTATCCGCAGCATCTTCTAGGGTGGCCGTATCCTGTGACGACAGGGCTACCCTCTTGGATAAGCGTGTTAGAGCTTTGTCCACCCTAGGGGAGGATTCCCAGCGTAACCTGTCCGTTGGCGGGAAAGGATACGCCATAAGCATCCGTTTGGAAATCTGCAGTTTTTTATCTGGAGATTCCCAAGCCTTTTCACATAACTCATTTAGCTCATGTGAAGGGGGAAAGGTCACCACCTACCTTTTTTCCCCATACATATGAACCCTCTTGTCAGGGACTGGGGTTTCCTCTGTGATGTGCAACACATCCTTTATTGCTATAATCATATAACGGATGGCTTTTGCCATTTTAGGCTGTAACTTTGCATCATCGCAATCACACTGGAGTTAGAATCCATGTCGATATCTGTGTCAACAATTTAGGATAGTGGGCGCTTCTGAGACCCTGACGGCCTCTGCGACATAGGGATCAGGCATGGGCTGCGACCCCGACTGTCCTAAGGTTTCAGCTTTATCCAACCTTTTATGTAAGGAATTAACATTATCATTTAAAACCTTCCACATATCCATCCAATCAGGTGTCGGCGCCGTCGGTGGCGACCCCACATTCATTTGCTCCCGCTCTGCTTCCACATAGCCTTCCTCGTCAAACATGTCGACACAAGCGTACCGACACACCACACACATGCAGGGGATGCTCTTTTTGAAGACAGTTCCCCCACAAGGCCTTTTGGAGAGACAGAGAGAGAGTATGCCAGCACACACCGCAGCGCTATTTATGTCCCAGGAATCACACAGTAATGCTGCTTTCACATCGCAAAACCTGCTTTTGAAACGATTCTTTAAACGGTTCTTAAAACGGGTCTGAGCAGTTAAACCCCCTTCACATCGCATGTTGTAACCAGTATATTACCATTTCATTACCGCTTTGGTACCTTTCACATTGAACCCGTTTCACCCATACAAAACAGTGGTTGTCATTTTAAATGTTTATTTCCTGCTTCTGCCTGGTAAAATCAGACATGGAGACAGCCTATCACCTTCTGGGGCTTGCAAATACCGTTTCAGACCCTTTCACACTGCACAATTAAACTGGTCTGAAACGGGTAGGACCCTGCTTTTTTTACCGTTTCAAAATACTGGTATTTTGTAAACGGTAAATTGAAGGTGACCCTTTCACATCGCAGCTCGAACCGTTTAGGAAGCCAGTTAAAACTGCAAATTACCGGGTACAAGCTGCGGTGTGAAAGGGGTATAACTTAGTGTTAACCCAGTAGCTGCTGTATTATATGTTTTTGCGCCTAATTTATGTGCCCCCCCCTCTCTTTTTACCCTCTTCTACCGTGAATCTGCAGGGGAGAGCCTGGGGAGCTTCCTCTCAGCGGAGCTGTGGAGAGAACATGGCGCTGGTGAGTGCTGAGGAAGAAGCCCCGCCCCCTCAGCGGCAGGCTTCTGTCCCGCGTTTCTGTGTAAAATTATGGCGGGGGCTCATGCATATATACAGTGCCCAACTGTATATATGCCCACTTTTTGCCAAGAGGTCTTAATTGCTGCCCAGGGCGCCCCCCCCCCTGCACCCTACAGTACCCGGAGTATGTGGGTTTAGTGTGGGAGCAATGGTGCACAGCTGCAGTGCTGTGCGCTACCTCAGTTTGAAGACTGGAGTCTTCTGCCGCCGATTTAGAATTCTTCTTGCTTCTTTCACTTGGCTTCTGTCTTACGGCTCTGCGAGGGATACGGCGGCGCGGCTCCGGGATCGGACGACAAAGGGTGAGATCCTGTGTACGATCC
The DNA here is from genome assembly GCF_028390025.1 of Pseudophryne corroboree. Classification (NCBI taxonomy): domain Eukaryota; kingdom Metazoa; phylum Chordata; class Amphibia; order Anura; family Myobatrachidae; genus Pseudophryne; species Pseudophryne corroboree. Next base: position 442,275,073 of record NC_086445.1, read on the forward strand.
CTCTGGAGCTAATGGTGTCCAGTAGCCTAAGAAGCAGCACCTATCTTCAGTGAGTAGGGCTGCTTCTCTCCCCTCAGTCCCACGCTGCAGAGAGTCTGTTGCCAGCAGATCTCTCTGAAAATAAAAAAACCTAACAAAATACTTTCGTATAGCAAGCTCAGGAGAGCTCACTAAACAGCACCCAGCTCGTCCGGGCACAGATTCAAACTGAGGTCTGGAGGAGCCAGAGCACACCAGTATTCAAATTCTTTCTTAAAGTGCCCTGTCTCCTGCGGAGCCCGTCTATTCCCCATGGTCCTTACAGAGTCCCCAGCATCCACTAGGACGTTAGAGAAAATAAGAATTTACTTACCGATAATTCTATTTCTCGGAGTCCGTAGTGGATGCTGGGGTTCCTGAAAGGACCATGGGGAATAGCGGCTCCGCAGGAGACAGGGCACAAAAAGTAAAGCTTTAGGATCAGGTGGTGTGCACTGGCTCCTCCCCCTATGACCCTCCTCCAAGCCTCAGTTAGGTACTGTGCCCGGACGAGCGTACACAATAAGGAAGGATTTATGAATCCCGGGTAAGACTCATACCAGCCACACCAATCACACTGTACAACCTGTGATCTGAACCCAGTTAACAGTATGATAACAGCGGAGCCTCTGAAAAGATGGCTCACAACAATAATAACCCGATTTTTGTAACTATGTACAAGTAATGCAGATAATCCGCACTTGGGATGGGCGCCCAGCATCCACTACGGACTCCGAGAAATAGAATTATCGGTAAGTAAATTCTTATTTTCTCTATCGTCCTAGTGGATGCTGGGGTTCCTGAAAGGACCATGGGGATTATACCAAAGCTCCCAAACGGGCGGGAGAGTGCGGATGACTCTGCAGCACCGAATGAGAGAACTCCAGGTCCTCCTTAGCCAGGGTATCAAATTTGTAGGATTTTACAAACTTGTTTGCCCCTGACTAAATAGCCGCTCGGCAAAGTTGTAAAGCCGAGACCCCTCGGGCAGCCGCCCAAGATGAGCCCACCTTCCTTGTGGAATGGGCATTTACATATTTTGGCTGTGGCAGGCCTGCCACAGAATGTGCAAGCTGAATTGTATTACACATCCAACTAGCAAAAGTCTGCTTAAAAGCAAGAGCACCCAGTTTGTTGGGTGCATACAGGATAACAGCAAGTCAGTTTTCCTGACTCCAGCCGTCCTGGAACCTATATTTTCAGGGCCCTGACCACATCTAGCAACTTGGAGTCCTCCAAGTCCCTAGTAGGCGCAAGACACCACAATAAGCTGGTTCAGGTGAAACACTGACACCACCTTAGGGAGAGAACTGGGGACGAGTCCGCAGCTCTGCCCTGTCCGAATGGACAAACAGATATGGGCTTTTTTGAGAAAAAAACCACCAATTTGACACTCGCCTGGTCCAGGCCAGGTCCAAGAGCATGTTCACTTTTCATGTGAGATGCTTCAAATCCACAGATTTGACTGGTTTTAAACCAATGTGTTTTGAGGAATCCCAGAACTACGTTGAGATCCCACAGTGCCACTGGAGGCACAAAAGGGGGTTGTATATGCAATACTCCCTTGACAAACTTCTGGACTTCAGGAACTGAAGCCAATTCTTTCTGGAAGAAAAATCGACAGGGCCGAAATTTGAACCTTAATGGACCCCAATTTGAGGCCCATAGACACTCCTGTTTGCAAGAAATGCAGGAATCGACCGAGTTGAAATTTCTTCGTGGGGCCTTCCTGGCCTCACACCACGCAACATATTTTCGCCACATGTGATAATGTTGTGCGGTCACCTCCTTTCTGGCTTTGACCAGGGTAGGAATGACCTCTTCCTGAATGCCTTTTCCCTTAGGATCCGGCGTTCCACCGCCATGCCGTCAAACGCAGCTGCGGTAAGTCTTGGAACAGACATGGTACTTGCTGAAACAAGTCCCTTCTTAGCGGCAGAGGCCATAAGTCCTCTGTGAGCATCTCTTGAAGTTCCGGGTACCAAGTCCTTCTTGGCCAATCCGGAGCCATGAGTATAGTTCTTACTCCTCTACGTCTTATAATTCTCAGTACCTTAGGTATGAAAAGCAGAGGAGGGAACACATACACCGACTGGTACACCCACGGTGTTACCAGAACGTCCACAGCTATTGCCTGAGGGTCTCTTAACCTGGCGCAATACCTGTCCCGTTTTTTGTTCAGACGGGACGCCATCATGTCCACCTTTGGTAATTCCCAACGGTTTACAATTATGTGGAAAACTTCCCCATGAAGTTCCCACTCTGCCGGGTGGAGGTCGTGCCTACTGAGGAAGTCTGCTTCCCAGTTTCCATTCCCGGAATGAAACACTGCTGACAGTGCTATCACATGATTTTCCGCCCAGCGAAAAGTCCTTGCAGTTTTTGCCACTGCCCTCCTGCTTCTTGTGCCGCCCTGTCTATTTACGTGGGCGACTGCCGTGATGTTTTATCCCACTGGATCAATACCGGCTGACCTTGAAGCAGAGGTCTTGCTAAGCTTAGAGCATTATAAATTTACCCTTAGCTATATTTATGTGGAGAAAAATTTCCAGACTTGATCACACACCCTGGAAATTTTTTCCTTGTGTGACTGCTCCCCAGCCTCTCGGGCTGGCCTCCGTGGTCACCAACATCCAAAACTGAATGCCGAATCTGCGGCCCTCTAGAAGATGAGCACTCTGTAACCACCACAGGAGAGACACCCTTGTCCTTGGATATAGGGTTATCCGCTGATGCATCTGAAGATGCGATCCGGACCATTTGTCCAGCAGATCCCACTGAAAAGTTCTTGCATGAAATCTGCCGACTGGAATTGCTTCGAAGGAAGTAACCATTTTTTTTACCATGGCCCTTGTGCAATGATGCACTGATTTTAGGAGGTTCCTGACTAGCTCGGATAACTCCCTGGCTTTCTCTTCCGGGAGAAACACCTTTTTCTGGACTGTGTCCAGAATCATCCCTAAGCACAGGAGACTTGTTGTCGGGATCAGCTGCGATTTTGGAATATTTAGAATCCACCCCTGCTGTTGTAACAGTATCCGAGATAGTGCTACTCCGACCTCCAACTGTTCCCTGGACTTTGCCCTTATCAGGAGATCGTCCAAGTAAGGGATAATTAAGACGCCTTTTCTTCGAAGAAGAACCATCATTTCGGCCATTACCTTGGTAAAGACCCGGGGTGCCGTAGACAATCCAAACGGCAGCGTCTGAAACTGATAGTGACAGTTCTGTACCACGAACCTGAGGTACCCTTAGTGATAAGGGCAAATTTGGGACATGGAGGTAAGCATCCCTGATGTCTCGGGACACCAGATAGTCCCCTTCTTCCCGGTTCGTTATCACTGCTCTGAGTGACTCCATCTTGATTTGAACCTTTGTAAGTGTTCAAATTTTTTTAGATTTAGAATAGGTCTCACCTAGCCTTCTGGCTTCAGTACCACAATATAGTGTGGAATAATACCCCCTTTTCTTGTTGTAGGAGGGGTAATTTAATTATCACCTGCTGGGAATACAGCTCGTGAATTTTTTCCCATACTGCCTCCTTGTCGGAGGGAGACCTTGGTAAAGCAGACTTCAGGAGCCTGCGCAGGGGAAACGTCTCGACATTCCAAACTGTACCCCTGGGATACTACTTGTAGGATCCAGGGGTCCTGTACGGTCTCAGCGTCATGCTGAGAGCTTGTCAGAAGCGGTGGAACGCTTCTGTTCCTGGGAATGGGCTGCCTGCTGCAGTCTTCTTCCCTTTCCTCTATCCCTGGGCAGATATGACTCTTATAGGGACGAAAGGACTGAAGCTGAAAAGACGGTGTCTTTTTCTGCAGAGATGTGACTTAGGGTAAAAACGGTGGATTTTCCAGCAGTTGCCGTGGCCACCAGGTCCGATGGACCGACCCCAAATAACTCCTCTTCCTTTATACGGCAATACTGCCGTTTGGAATCTGCATCACCTGACCACTGTCGTGTCCATAAACATCTTCTGGCAGATATGGACATCGCACTTACTCTTGATGCCAGAGTGCAAATATCCCTCTGTGCATCTCGCATATATAGAAATACATCCTTTAAATGCTCTATAGTCAATAAAATACTGTCCCTGTCAAGGGTATCAATATTTTTAGTCAGGGAATCCGACCAAGCCACCCCAGCTCTGCACATCCAGGCTGAGGCGATCGCTGGTCGCAGTATAACACCAGTATGTGTGTATATACTTTTTATGATATTTTTCCAGCCTCCTGTCAGCTGGCTCCTTGAGGACGGCCCTATCTATAGACGGTACCGCCACTTGTTCTGATAAGCGTGTGAGCGCCTTATCCACCCTAAGGGGTGTTTCCCAACGCGCCCTAACTTCTGGCGGGAAAGGGTATACCGCCCATATTTTTTATCGGGGGGAACCCACGCATCATCACACACTTCATTTAATTTATCTGATTCAGGAAAAACTACGGTAGTTTTTTCACATCCCACATAATACCCTCTTTTGTGGTACTTGTAGTATCAGAAATATGTAACACCTCCTTCATTGCCCTTAACGTGTGGCCCTAATAAGGAATACGTTTGTTTATTCACCGTCGACACTGGATTCAGTGTCCCTGTCTGTGTCTGTGTCGACCGACTAAAGTAAACGGGCGTTTTAAAACCCCTGACGGTGTTTTTGAGACGTCTGGACCGGTACTAATTGTTTGTCGGCCGTCTCATGTCGTCAACCGACCTTGGCGCGTGTTGACATTATCACGTAATTCCCTAAATAAGCCATCCATTCCGGTGTCGACTCCCTAGAGAGTGACATCACCATTACAGGCAATTGCTCCGCCTCCTCACCAACATCGTCCTCATACATGTCGACACACACGTACCGACACACAGCACACACACAGGGAATGCTCTGATAGAGGACAGGACCCACTAGCCCTTTGGAGAGACAGAGGGAGAGTTTGCCAGCACACACCAAAAACGCTATAATTATATAGGGACAACCTTATATAAGTGTTTTCCCTTATAGCATCTTTTTTATATATTTCTAACGCCAAATTAGTGCCCCCCCTCTCTGTTTTAACCCTGTTTCTGTAGTGCAGTGCAGGGGAGAGCCTGGGAGCCTTCCCTCCAGCCTTTCTGTGAGGGAAAATGGCGCTGTGTGCTGAGGAGATAGGCCCCGCCCCTTTTTCTGCGGCCTCGTCTCCCGCTCTTAACGGATTCTGGCAGGGGTTAAATATCTCCATATAGCCCCCGGAGGCTATATGCGAGGTATTTTTAGCCAAAAAAGGTTTTCATTTGCCTCCCAGGGCGCCCCCCTCCCAGCGCCCTGCACCCTCAGTGACTGCCGTGTGAAGTGTGCTGAGAGGAAAATGGCGCACAGCTGCAGTGCTGTGCGCTACCTTAAGAAGACTGAGGAGTCTTCTGCCGCCGATTCTGGACCTCTTCTCGTTTCAGCATCTGCAAGGGGGCCGGCGGCGAGGCTCCGGTGACCATCCAGGCTGTACCTGTGATCGTCCCTCTGGAGCTAATGTCCAGTAGCCAAGAAGCCAATCCATCCTGCACGCAGGTGAGTTCACTTCTTCTCCCCTAAGTCCCTCGTTGCAGTGATCCTGTTGCCAGCAGGACTCACTGTAAAATAAAAAACCTAAGCTAAACTTTTCTAAGCAGCTCTTTAGGAGAGCCACCTAGATTGCACCCTTCTCGGCCGGGCACAAAAATCTAACTGGAGTCTGGAGGAGGGTCATAGGGGGAGGAGCCAGTACACACCACCTGACCTGTAAAAGCTTTACTTTTGTGCCCTGTCTCCTGCGGAGCCGCTATTCCCCATGGTCCTTTCAGGAACCCCAGCATCCACTTAGGACGATAGAGAAACTGTGTATATAAGCTGCTATAGGGGAAAAAATCACTCAGTATAGTGTACATCCCTGTATTATATAGCGCTGTGGTGTGTGCTGGCATACTCTCTCTCTGTCTCTCCAAAGGGCCTGGTGGGGGAACGATCTTCAAATAGAGCATCCCCTGTGTGTGTGGTGTGTCGGTACGCGTGTGTCGACATGTCTGAGGTAAAAGGCTCCTCTAACGAGGTGATAGAGCGGATATGTATGTGGGAGGGTGTCTCCGTCGACACCTGTTTGGATATGTGTAAGTGCGGAGGTAAAATTATTGCACAAAAGGTTAGGGAACAGAAAGGAAATCTACCCTGGTCTGTCCCTATGTCACAGAGTCCTTCAGAGTCTCTCTATGTTCACTATCCAAAATAACAAAGTATCGACACGGAGTTTAACTCCACTGTCGACTACGATAATGCAAAGTTACAGCCAAGAGGGCTAAAAGATATTCAATATATGATTATTGGAATAAAAGATGATTGGCATATCACTAATGACTCATCTGTCCCTGACACGAGAGTACACATGTTAAGGGGAAGAATGCTGAGGTAAATTTCCCTCCTCTCATGAGGAAAAAGAGCGGGAATCTCCAGACAAGAGACGGCAGCTTCCCACAAGAGAATTCTCAGGCTGTATCCTTTCCCCACTAGGGCCAGGATGTGTTGAGAATCTTCCCCTTGGGTGTCCTGTTTGCACTAGCTATTCTCAGGGATCCTGCAGATAGTGTGCACATTCTAGTATACTACCCAGACCGGCGATTGTGTCGGCATGGGTTTATAGCGCTGTGGCAGCGTGGACAGGTACCTTATCAGCAGAGATTGTGACCCTAGTATGCATATAAATATTTTAAAATGCTGTCTTAAGTGATAGATATATAATTATAAAGCATGCCCAAAGGGATATGAGTATACTGGGTCCTAGAGACAAAAGCTATGTCGATTTCTGCTTGACGTGTCCTGTACAATATACATTGGACAGATGATGCCGACTTAAGAGGCATATGGAAGGCTGAGGATTGTGTGGAGAAAGGTTCTCAGGCCTGGTCTCCACAGCTATAGCTGGTAATTCTGATATTTTGCCTTATATTCCTGCACAGCCTAGGAAAGCACGACATTATTAAATGCAGCTTTTCAAATAAAGAAACAAGAAAGTCTGAGGTGCATCCTTTCTTGTCAGAGCCGGGGGCAGAGGAAAGAAGCTGTACAACACAGCTAGTCCCCAGGAACAGAAGTCCTCCCCGGCCTCTACAAAAATCTACCGCATGTCGCTGGGGCTCCACAGGCGGAGCTAGGCCCGGTGGGGACACGCCTTCGTAAGTTCAGCCACAAGTGGGTTCACTCCCTGTTAGATCCCTGGGCAATAGAAATTGTATCGCAGGGATACAGGCTGGACTGTGAGAAGATGCCCCCTCACCGAGGACCGGGCGGGCTTCCCCCCAAGAGAGGGAGCCAGTGTTAACTGCAATTCGTAAATTGTATCTTCAACAGGTGGTGGTCAAGGGTCCCCTCCTTCAACAAGAGGGTGTTATTATTCGACCATGTTATAATCCCGAAACCAGACGGTTCGGTTAGACCCGTATTGTATTAAAATCCCTGAACATATACCTGAAAAGGTTCAGGTTCAAGATGGAATCGCTAAGAGCGGTCATTGCAAGCCTGAAATGAATCGGGACATAAGGGATGCATACCTTCGTGTCCCCATTTATCCACCTCATCAGGCGTACCTCAGAATTGCGGTACGGGATTGTCATTACCAATTTCACCAAGGTAATGGCGGATATGATGGTGCTCCTGCGGAAGCAAGGTGTCACTATTATCACATACTTGGATGATCTCCTCATAAAAGCGAGATCAAGAGAGCAGTTGCTGGACAGCGTATCACCTTCTCTGGAAGTGAAACGGCAACACGACTGGATTCTATATATTCCGAAGTCGCAGTTGGTTCCTACAGCTCATCTGCCTCGCCTAGGCATGATCCTAGACACAGACCAGAAGAGGGTTTATCTCCCGATAGAGAGAGCTCAGGAGCTCATGACACTGGTCAGGAATCCATTGAAAACCAAAACAGGTGTCAGTGCATCACTGCACTCGAGTCCTGGGAAGGATGATGGCATCATACGAGGCCATCCCCTTCGGCTGGTTCCATGCAAGGACAATGGAACTTACTGGACAAGTGGTCCGGATCACATCTTCAGATGCATCGGTTAATCACCCTATCCCCCAGGGCCAGGGTGTCTCTCCAGTGGTGGCTGCGGAGTGCTCACCTTCTCGAGGGCCGCAGATTCGGCATTCAGGACTGGGTCCTGGTGACCACGGATGCAAGCCTCCGAGGGTGGGGGGCAGTTACACAGGGAAGAAAATTCCAAGGTTTGTGGTCAAGCCAACAGACTTGCCTTCACATCAATATCCTGGAACTAAGGGCCATATACAACGCCCTAAGTCAAGCGGAGTTCCTGCTTTGCGACCAACCGGTTCTGATCCAGTCAGACCGCAGGGGCTCATGTAAACCGCCAGGGCGGCACAAGGAGCAGGGTGGCGAGGGTAGAAGCCACCAGAATTCTTTGCTGGGCGGAGAATCAAGTAAGCGCACTGTCAGCAGTGTTCATTCCGGGAGTGGACACGACCTCCACCCGGGAAAGTGGTGACTTCATCAGGAAGTCTTCACGCAGTTTTGCAAATTGATGGAAACTGCCTCAGGTGGACTACATGGCGTCCCACCTCAATAAAAAGATAAAAAAGGTTTTACGCTGGGTCAAGGGACTCTCAGGCGATAGCTGTGGTCGCACTAGTAACACCGTGGGTGTTCCAGTCGGTCTATATATTCCCTCCTCTTCCTCTCAGACCCAAGGGCTGAGAATTGTAATAAACGGAGGAGTGTGAACAATATTCTTTGCTCCGGATTGGCCAAGAAGGACTCGGTACCCGGAACTGCAAGAAATGCTCTCAGAGGACCCATGGCCTCTGCCTCTCAGTCAGGACATGTTGCAACAGGGACCCTGTCTGATCCAAGACTTACCGCGGCTGCGTTGGACGGCATGGCGGTTGAACGCCGGATCCTAGCGGAAAAGGGCATTCCGGATGCAGTTATTCCTACGCTGATAAAGGCTAGGAAAGACGTGACAGCAAGACTTTTTCACTGTATATGGCGAAAATAGGTTGCTTGGTGTGTGGCCGGGAAGGCCCTACAGAGGAATTCCAGGGGGGTCGATTCCTGCACTTCCTACAGTCAGGAGTGACTATGGGCCTAAAATTAGGATCCATAAAGGCCAAGATTTCGGCCCTATCCCTTTTTCTCTCAAAAAGAACTGGCTTCACTGCCTGAAGTTCGGACGTTGTTACAGGGGTGCTGCATATTCAGCCCCTTTTGTGCCTCCAGTGGCACCTTGGGATCTTAACGTGTGTTGGATTCCTAAAATCCCACTGGTTTGAGCCATTTAAGACCGTGGAGCTAAAATATCTCACGTGGAAAGTGGTCATGCTTTTGGCCTTAGCTTGGACTAGGCGTGTGTCAGAATTGGCGGCTTTGTCATGTAAAAGCCCATATCTGATCTTCCATATGGAAAGGGCAGAATGGAGGACTCGTCCCCAATTTCTCCCTAAGGTGGTATCATCGTTTCATTTGAACCAACCTATTGTGGTGCCTGCGGCTACTAGGGACTTGGAGGATTCCAAGTTGCTGGACGTAGTCCGGGCCCTGGAACTTTATGTTTCCAGGACGGCTAGAGTCAGAAAAACTGACTCGCTATTTATCCTGCATGCACCCAACAAGCTGGGTGCTCCTGCTTCAAAGCAGACTATTGCTCGCTGGATCTGTAGCACGATTCAGCTTGCACATTCTGCGGCTGGACTGCCGCATCCTAAATTAGTAAAAGCCCATTCCACGAGGAAGGTGGGCTCTTCTTGGGCGGCTGCCCGAGGGGTCTCGGCTTTACAACTTTGCCGAGCTGCTACTTGGTCGGGATCAAACACTTTTGCAAAATTCTACAAGTTTGATACCCTGGCTGAGGAGGACCTTGAGTTTGCTCATTCGGTGCTGCAGAGTCATCCGCACTCTCCCGCCCGTTTGGGAGCTTTGATATAATCCCCATGGTCCTTACGGAGTACCCAGCATCCACTAGGACGTCAGAGAAAATAAGAATTTACTCACCGGTAATTCTATTTCTCGTAGTCCGTAGTGGATGCTGGGAGCCCGTCCCAAGTGCGGACTCTCTGCAATACATGTATATAGTTATTGCTTAACTAAAGGGTTATTGTATGAGCCATCTGTTGAGAGAGGCTCAGTTATTGTTCATACTGTTAACTGGGTATAGTTATCACGAGTTGTACGGTGCGATTGGTGTGGCTGGTATGAGTCTTACCCTGGATTCCAAATCCTTTCCTAGTAATGTCAGCTCTTCCGGGCACAGTTTCCCTAACTGAGGTCTGGAGGAGGGGCATAGAGGGAGGAGCCAGTGCACACCAGATATAGTACCTAATCTTTCTTTTCAGAGTGCCCAGTCTCCTGCGGAGCCCGTCTATACCCCATGGTCCTTACGGAGTACCCAGCATCCACTACGGACTACGAGAAATAGAATTACCGGTGAGTAAATTCTTATTTTTTCTCAGTACAGATGTTTGGTTTTACATGGCCATGTAAGCATCTTGGAAAAATGATGGACTGTTCTTTTGAAGGGGTGCCATAGAAATGAATTGGGAAGCACTGATTGGCTGCAAGCATGGGAGCATGACTGGAAGTGACCCGGTCACATTCAGGGCTAGTTCCTCATGTTTGGCTCGTCGGAATAGCTGCTGATCCACGCGCTTGTGACGAAAACAAGGCCAAAACCGAAAGGTTTTGGCCCCCTTCTCGACCATCTCAGTTTGACTTTAAAAAAAAGTCGAATGAGATGGGGACAGCAGCGCCGGAGATGGGGAGAGCCGAGGCGGGGACGGGGTGAGCAGCGCTGGAGGACAGCTGCCGTTCACAGCAGCGTCCACCCGGCTCCAGCAAGCGAGACCTCGCTTGCTGGAGCCGGGTGAACGCTGCCGTGAGCGGCCGCTGTGACAGGGGGGACGGAGCGGCCGCTGTGACAGGGGGGACGGAGCGGCCGCTGTGACAGGGGGGAGCCGCGGGCAGACGGGGTAGAGCAGCGCTACAGCAGCGGCTACATAGCTGCTGCTGTAGTGCTGCTCTCCCCCATCTGCCCGTGCCTCCCCCCACATCTCAGTTCGACTTTTGTAAAGGTCGAATTGAGAAGTCCATTGAATAGGCTAGGTCGGATCCATTCCGACAAATGAATCCGACTTCAATTGAATATACCCCTTAGTGTCCATGTACTTTCTTTATTTTGATATTTTATTTACAGGTGGACTACAGGCACCAGAAGGCTCTTGATGTCCAGGCACGCTAGCACTTGTGGGTTCTCCAAGTAGTATCATACCGGGGCAGGCTTTATGGGACTTGTAGGCTGCCTAAAACAATGTTATTAACTATTACATTACTATTAACCCTGCACCTACAGCCACCTGGATGTCATTCAGGAGGGGGAACCCTATTTTTTTTGAGAGGTCCCAACATTCCAGCCCTTGGCAGACCAGTTTGGGCCTGTTTTCCATGTACATATCTGGGTGCAACATGTGCAAAAAATACAATGGGTGCCCACCACCAGAACAATTGAATATTGCACCATCTAAAGTGACAGGCACTAAAATAACCAAGTCGCCCCCTTTGACTAGCTGCATATTGATTGTGTGTATAATATATATATTATTATATATTCAATTATTTTGTGGGCCAAAGAAGTACCGTGTTTAGCCATGCAAAGTAGCTAAATCCGGCTAAAGTTCTACATAAACTCCCATTGGGACGCACGAAGTGGCAACTTATTTAGTGTTCCTTTTTTTTTTTTTTTTTTCCTGTTTCAGCAGGGTGCTGCACCCTGCCCATTTTTGAAGTGTGAAAAAGCACCCTGCCCTTTTTCAGTGCACCCTGCAGGACCATAAATCGCCCTCTTGTATACAGAATGCAACAGTCAGAGTGCATGTTACAATGTTGTCGTCTACTCCTTGCCCACCTCTGAAATTGGAACACAATTTCTATCTTTAGCCAACTGGATGGCAGAGGAGGCACTGTAAGTAACACAGCACTCTGATAAAGAGGGAAAGAACAGGGTAAGCAGTGAGCATGTACTATAATAAAGAGGGAAAGAACAGGGTAAGCAGTGAGCATGTACTGCTTACAGTATTTCCTTAGTAGAACAGACTTACTTTTTTCCTATATATTTTAACCCATTGTTTAACTTTTCTTTTTTATAACACATACGGTTTATAACTACTTCAGTACTGGAAAAGACATTTATAATTATCTACTTATGTATATGCTACAGCCGATCTTTCAAGAAGACTGGACATATACAGTATGTTTCTCAGTACAGATGTTAAGTGTCTTATATGTATGCATGAGTATATTATTTACTAAGGGCAAAATGTATGTACAAAAACTATAAACATGCGCTGTGCTTTGTGCGCAAAGCATCACATAAAAAAAATGTGCCCTTCAAAATAAAAATGTGCCCTCTTCAATGCTCAGCACCCTGCCCTAAAAAAATCCTAGAGTGAACACTATTATTGCACATTTCAGCTCACCAATACAAAGAGGCTGCGAGCTGAAATGTGAACACCGCCACCCCCGGCCGCAATCTAGTTGTAGCAGGGCGCAATCTAATTGCAGCAGGGAAAAACCACTGATTTCCCTCATGGTGCTTATATTTTGATTATATAAAATTTGACTAAGTAATATATCGCGGAAGGAAGGAAGAAAGGAAGCCATGGGTGCAAATACATATTGAAAAAAAAAAAATCTGCAGGGTAAATACGGGTTACTTTTGCATGCAGACCACAAATGCTGGGCAGCTTTATTTTACAATGCAATTCAGATCTCAGTTTGGACACACCTCTCCCAAATCTAAATCCATCTGCACATTTTAAATCTGTCCGACCTGCAGTGTGCCACATGGTTTTCCCAAGATGCACAGCTGCTTGCTCTTTCTTACTTTGATCCCAACTCATGGGGGGTACACACCAGTGACGTGCGATGAGGTGAGGCAGAGCCTTACCTGTCATACTTACGTTTAAACCAGAGTTTTGACTGAATAAAATATATGAAAAATACTGATAATTTGTTTGAAATATCTTCTTTGCATTATTCTAATAATTTTTATAACCCAAACTCTGGAGTAAAAAGTATATGGTAGGTGAGGCAGTGCCTCACCTGTGTATCCTTTCCACACATCTCTAATCAAAACTCACCAGATTTCCAGGAGTTTATAATGCTGCACCTGTGTATAATGCCCACATGTACCCTTTGGATCATATATTGCATGTAAATCTGGCTCTGGGGTTAACCAGTGCCTTCTGACGCATTTAGCTCACCGCACGTCCCTGGTACACACGGGGCAATTTTTACCTATTTTCTAAGCGATCTGTCTACATCGCTTAGAAATTAAGCACAAATCGCTCCATGTGTATGCTCCATAGCAATAGCGATGCACGGCCCCTCGTGTCGTTATCGCCGTCTTAGATCATTCAAACATGCAGGCAAGAACTAGTTAGATCGCAAAGCATGTGCATAAAGGACACTGGTTACCACAGATCGCTCAGCACACATCGCTGTGTGTATAGTAATGTGTGCTGAGCGACCTGTGCTAACCTAGGAGGTCATTCTGACCTGATCGCACGCTGCTGTTTTTCACTGCACTGCTATCAGGTCACTACTGCGCAATGGGCAGGCGCGTCGTACGGGTACAAAGTGAATCGTTGCTGGGCAATGGGTTTTGCAAAGAATCCATTCGCACAGCCAATCGCAAAGAAATTGACAGGAAGAAGGCGTTTATGGGTGTCAACTGACCGTTTTCTGGGAGTGTTTGGAAAAACGCAGGCGTATCCAAGCGTTTGCAGAGCAGGTGTCTGACGTCAATTCCGGTCCCGGACAGGCTGAAGTGATCGCAAGGGCTGAGTAAGTACTGAGCTACTCAGAAACTGCACAAACTATTTTTGTACCGCTCGGCTGCACATGCGGTCGCTCCCTTGCACAGCAAATATACACACTCCCCAGTGGGAAGCAACTATGCGTTCGCACGGCTGCAAAAAGTAGCTAGCGAGCGATCAACTTGGAATGACCCCCCCAGATCACTTAGCACAAGTCACCCCGTGTGTACCCCCCCATCAGAATCAAGGCCCACTGATCATAATCCTAATCTGTTCAATTTGTTCAGTGGAATAAGTCCAACAAGATACTATATAGTGCACAAATAGAATAAAAGTTACTGAACTTGTAAACTAAAGAGGGGTACACACGGAGAGATCAGTGCTTAATTTCTAAGCAATCTGACTAGACTGCTTAGAAATTAAGTACATATCTTTCCGTGTGCATGTCCACAGCGATAGCTATCGCCGGTGCTAGACTGAGCCTGCATGCAGGCTCAATCTAGCAGGTCGCTCACTTCAGTGCTGTGTGAAGTGAGCGCCCTCCTCGCTTAGCATACATCGCGCTGAGCTGGGGTAGAGATGTGTGCTGAGCTGTCTGTGATAGGTGTGCACCCCCCTTTAGGCTGGGTACACACTAGGACGACCAGCTATCGGGCCAATGGTCAGGGTACTGTCCCTTTGCCCCACACATCGCCAGATTGCCGGTACAAACTAAGCGATGCAATGGATGACATCTCGTTCCTATCTTCATTACACAGCACCGAGTCGCATACGATATTGCATATGACCTACTGGAACAATCAGCACGATTTGTTGTTTCCAACACGGCAAATCGTACTGATATTGTCTAAGTGTGTACCCAGCTTAAAATGTGTTGTTTAAATATGGTTTCAGTGTGTGTGTGTGTGTGTGTGTGTGTGTGTGTGTGTGTGTGTGTGTGCGCGCGCGCGCGCGTGCGTGTGTGTTGGGGGGGGTGGGGGGGGGGGAGTACAAAAGGTGTAGTGTGTATCAGTGTGCAAGTTTCATTGAATTACAATTTATTGTATTTTTACAATGCAAATAAAAATGTTCTACATTTTAGATGTCAGTTCTTCCAAGAATTTTTTTTCATTATTTTTTTATTCGTTATCCCTCATCTGCCTCTAACATCAAATGAAAAAGATGAAGGAAGTTATAACGCACATTGATCTGGGAAGGCAGTTTAACTTTTTACCTTCATTTAAATGCAACACTTTACAAAACAAATTCAGAAAATTGAAGAGAATTCACATAGGTTATTGCTGGTCAATTCAAAACTTAGGGGGCGATTCAATTTGTGAATTGAATAGCGTCGGGAAGGAGGTACCAGTGCTATTCAATTCAGTGCACTGCTTTGTCGGAGACTGCCCGTACATGCACCTCAAACTGGGTGTTTGAGGTACAAGTCCCCCGAAACGATGTTGTTTGCACGGCACTAGTTCTGTCAGATGCCTGTTCACACCCCAGGTGGTATATACAGGCAGAAATCCACTAGTCAGAGTAAACAGGGCGCTGAATTAAATAGAACCGGGACATCCTTCCCAGCGCTACTCAATTTGGATTCAATTTAATTAACCCCATAGTTTTCAAGTACAGTGTAGAATGCGGATCATCCATACCCAACCCTACATGAGCAGCCACAGTAGTACTTTTATGCCATCGCGGAAAGTCACCGTGACATTAACTCAATAGATACATTACAACAGACAACTTCAAACCCACACACCTTACCCAGGAGCTGCTCTTCCTTTGGGCCCAGTGTGTGCTGGCTGGGGTAAGAGCGCCAACAAGAAGAGACTGAGATGCAGCATGTGAGCAGGGACATAGCTCAGAAACAATCGCCAGCATGATTTGTCCTTACATGTACAAGCACAAATGCATTACTAAAGGAACGGTGCGCCAAAATAATCTGGGATTTTAAGAGTACAATATTAGTGATAATGAAGTCTGGATCTTTAAAAATACATGACAAACAGTTAAAGATTTCTAATCTCTGCCTACCTTAGAAAAATTAATAAAAAACATTACCCATGTAGCGGGAATTTAAAAAAAAAAAGGCTGACACTAATTTGTAGAGCTAGACAGTCACTGGCACTCATATGGACGCTTATTATGGGAATCATTTGGGTGGAATTATTTTCCCTAGCAGTGCCGGTAGCTCGATGGAGCAATTCAATTGTACTAAACTGAAATGAGTGAAAAGTGATCCATTTGGGCACCCAAACTGTACTTTCTGCGTCACACCCAGCACTTTGAGAGTTCAGCAGTTTTACGCAGCTAACTGGGCACGATTTGCATGTAATAAAAAAAAAAACATTTGAATCTCACGGCACTAGACAGGAATCAGATGCAATAGAACAATTTAATTCCGCCCATTATGTTCTTCACAGCTAATATCTTGTTCAAGGGTGATCACAGATAGCGAATATAAGTGTGGAATCAGCTGTTCGGGCAGCACTGTACTCCTATAATTAAAAAGAACCCCACATTCTTAGCAAGTTAAACCCAAGAGCTCCCAAATTTGTGCAGAGGTCTATAATAAGGCAGACTTCATGGATGTCCCTAGCTAATTATAAACACAGCAAGCGATAGCTAAAATGTCAATGCTTCATACCAGAATATTTCGATCCAGTGAACAGAGGTATAAAAGAGACAGCAATACAGTACCAACAGCTGTTTCAAGCCCAATATAATCTTTGTCAATAGATATATTTAATGTAATTTCAGTACTGACTTCTTGAGTTATTTAA
Organism: Pseudophryne corroboree; assembly: GCF_028390025.1. Classification (NCBI taxonomy): domain Eukaryota; kingdom Metazoa; phylum Chordata; class Amphibia; order Anura; family Myobatrachidae; genus Pseudophryne; species Pseudophryne corroboree. The sequence goes on from NC_086445.1 coordinate 442,291,684, forward strand.
AACAGCACCCAATCAGACATCTTCCTACTACACCCTCTCTCAAATAGAATGGAGGACTTTTGCTATTACTGCCTATGAAGATACAACATGCTTTTGGCTCAGTTAAACTACACTCACTGATAATATAGCTGCATTCATAACGTATGTACAAATAACAGTATATGTAAACATTAAAATAATGCTGCTTACTTAAAATGCATTACAAGCGTTTTCCATTACAAATAAGAACCTTTTTATTCTGAATGCAATATTCATTCAGATAGGTACTGTGCAGGATCAGCCCTCTAAGCTTAAATGTGATATTCTTCAAGCATTACTTAATTCATTTAGATGACTAGGACATATTGTACTTTAACCCAGAAAAGAATAGTGGGCGACCAATTGGATAAACGTAAATTTGTAACATTTGGGATGATATAATGGATGTCATAAGCTAGTGTCAAGTTACAAACATAATGCAAAAGTCATTATACAATGTTTATTCGAGCAAAACATAAAGAGGATAAAATACAGAATATTTAGGCTTCAAATGTAAACAAAGAACACAAAACATGACAATTCAACTAAATACTTGAGCAAAATGAATGAGAGTGCTCGCAACTAGAAATATTTAGCAAGCACAACAATACAAGACTGTCATGACACAAGCTGCCATGGCTAATATCCTGACATAGTTTTACCACTAGTTATACCCACATACTCCATGTACAGCTCTCAGGCTGCTAGGAGAGGGGGTACTGGGCAGAGGAGCACTACACCCACTGCCTACCTGGGCGCCCATACACACATACATACATACATACATGGAGGTACATGATGAGCACTGTGTGAGGAGCCCTCAGGACGCTGACCCGGAGACCAGGGACCTGAGTCCGGGTGGGCTGATGAGTGAGTACAGAGAGACAGCTCCGGACCCTCATTATCCATCATCACCTTGTTCCTCCATAGCAACACTCCCTTCCTCCCCCTCCTCCATTCCTCCGGTACCCCAGCTGCCATTTACCTGCTCCTCGAAGCGGTTCACCACGGCCTGCACCCACTCTACCGGCTTGTGAGCCGCCATCGCCCCGGCCCGGGGTCTCCCCCTTCCTCCGCTTCCCGGGGATCACAGGCCGCCAGAGGGGAGATGATGATGACAGTAACCGTAACAGCTGCTACTTCCGCCTCCTCCGCTTCTCCCCTCCTCCACCCCCGCCTCCGCCGCCACCACCACCGCCTCCTCCACCTCCCGCCGCCCCCTCCTCTCCTCCTCCCCGCTATCGCGCTCTCCCCTCGGCCATCACCGCAAAGACGCCATGACACCAAACCGGAAGTGGGATCACTCAGCCCGGCCCCGCGACTGCTAGAGAGAAGGCGCGCATGCGCAATAGCCATTGGAGGAAATGGGCGGGGTGGCCAGGATTAGGGGGCGTGGTTTCTGGGATGGAGGTGGGCACATTGGCTCCTGGAATGTATTAACCCCATCCCTGGCTAGAACAGCGTGTGTGGTTCCTGATCCTGACATTATTAATTATGTGTATAAACCTTTCTGCAAATGAAGAAATTAAAAGCTGCTATAATTATATTTAGTTTATTTCTTCTGAAAATCGAAGATTTTGTGTTACATAGTCATTTTAAAATAATTTTCAGCGATACTTTTAGTGGATCTTTAAAGGTATCCTTGTGTGTCTGAAATAATATGTACATGTCACTGTAGTGTAGCCACTTAATTTATTAGAAACCAAACTACTACATGATAAAGTAAATTGAAATAAATAGTATGGCAATAGTTCCCAAACTGGGTGCTTAGGCACCCTGTGGTGCCTTGAGGCCACTGGCGTATTTTTAATAGATGCAGTGTGTGCGGTGCGCATGTCGTCCACGGGGGCTGATATCGCACACCCTGCACCAATTGTTTCAATACTCACCCTCCGGAGTCCAGATCTGCGCATGTGGCATAGACTGTGGAACAGCGCAAGGTTCCCCTAGTGACCCTAGTGCCCAGGGCTACAGCGCTGCCGACTACAGAGGAGGGGACACAGAAGGAGCCTGCACATGGACCTCATCCTCTCTATGGCCCTCATTCCGAGTTGTTCTCTCGGTAAATTTCTTCGCATCGCAGCGATTTTCCGCTTAGTGCGCATGCGCAATGTCCGCAGTGCGACTGCGCCAAGTAAATTTGCTATGCAGTTAGGAATTTTACTCACGGCTCTTTCTTCGTTCTGGTGATCGTAGTGTGATTGACAGGAAGTGGGTGTTACTGGGCGGAAACTGGCCGTTTTATGGGTGTGTGCGGAAAAACGCTACCGTTTCTGGGAAAAACGCGGGAGTGGCTGGAGAAACGGAGGAGTGTCTGGGCGAACGCTGGGTGTGTTTATGACGTCAAACCAGGAACGACAAGCACTGAACTGATCGCAGATGCCGAGTAAGGTTGAAGCTACTCAGAAAGTGCTAAGAGGTGTGTAATCGCGAGAATCTTTCGTTCGCAATTTTAAGATGCTAAGATTCACTCCCAGTAGGCGGCGGCTTAGCGTGTGTAAAGCTGCTAAAAACAGCTTGCGAGCGAACAACTCGGAATGACCACCTATATGCGCCCCTGCTTGAGGCTCTTACAGGGGTGCATTGGGTTAATGGTTTAGGACCAAATTACATTATTTTGGTCAAAGTGATACATACCTCCCAACTGTTCAATCAGTCCAGGCAGAAACTGCCGTTCCGTAAGTGCGACCGCGCTCGTAAAGGGGACTGGGCTCATCAGAAGGAGATTGGTCTTCATGAGGAGGGGCGGGACCTTGTTGCACGACCCCTGTTTTTCATCATTTTGGGGCTTGCCTAGCGCTTGCTGAGCAGCTGGGCATCCCCAGCTTCACTCCCTGCTCTGTTAGATTCAGTGATTACCGGCTGATTATCAGAGCAGCAGTGATCACAGGATCTCCCAACTGCCCCCCCCCCCCCCCGCCTGCGGGACACTGCGACCCGCGGGAAGGACAGCGGGACAGTGTCCGAATAGCGGGACTATCCTGCTGGAATTGGGACAGTTGGGAGGTATGGTGATAGTCAAAACCTGTGTTAGTAGCTGCCAATCATAAAACATATGGACAATCAGAACGACAACTGTACATCACCACATAACTGACCCTAAAGATAAAAGGTAGGCACAGTTTACTTCATTTAATATTTTTTCCACAAATTTACCAATTAAAAAGCGCTGATTCAGTAACGTATGTAGTGCATTCTTATACCTGCCAACATTGGCCTTCAGGGAACGTGGATGGTTTTGTGGTTATTATGTTATGTAGAGATGTGCGGCGGGCACTTTTCGTGTTTTGGGTTTTGGTTTTGGATCTGGATCCCCGCTCGTGTTTTGGACCTGGATTGGTTTTGCCAAAACCACCATTTCAGGGTTTTGGTTTTGGATCTGGAAAATTTTTTGGGGGAAAAAGAAAAACAGCTAAAAGCACAGATTTTTGGGGTAATTTTGATCCTACGGTATTATTAGCCTCAATAACATTCATTTCAACTCATTTCCAGTCTCTTCTGAACACCTCACACCTCACAATATTGTTTTTAGGCTAAAAGGTTGCACCGAGGTCACTGGATTACTAAGCTAAGCGACCCAAGTGGGCAGCACAAGCACCTGGCCCATGTAGGAGTGGCACTGCAGTGTCAGACAGGATGGCACTTTTAAAAATTAGGCCCCAAAGAGCACATAAGGCAAAGAAAAAAAGAGGTGCATCGAAGTCGCTGGGTGACTAAGCAAAGCAACACAAGTGTGCGGCACAAACACCTGGCCCATCTAGGAGTGGCACATCAGTGTCAGACAGGATGGCACTTTTAAAAACTAGGCCTCAAACAGCACATCATGCAAAGAAGAAAAAGAGGAGCAATGAGGTAGCTGGATGACTAAGCTAAGCGACACAAGTGTGCGGCACAAACACCTAGCCCATCTAGGAGTGGCACTGCAGTGTCAAACAGGATGGCACTTTTAAAATCAAGGCCCCAAACAGCGGGTGGTCTTCAGGTTGCCGACTGTCGGGATCCCGGCGCACAGTATGCCGGCGCCATAATCCCTCTGTCATTTAAAAAAAAAAAAATTCTGCACCACCAAATTAATTGTATGCGCAAAACATGGGACGTGCTGGAATTTGCCCAGATGTACTGCACGCGCAATATTGGTGGCATTCCGACCTGATCCCTAGCAGGCTACTTTTAGCACTGCTTCGATCAGGTAGTCGCCGCCTACAGGGGAGGGGGGATTAGCTGTGCGAGGCTGCGATCCGCTGTGCAGAGACTGCAGAAGCAAAAAATTTGTGCAGTCTGTGCACAGCTCAAGACTTACCCCCTGCGAGGATCCCTCCTGCATTCGGCCGGACACGCCAGACAACAGTCAGTTGCCAACCCTGGCTGGCCTCCTCCTGTCAATCTTCTTGTGTTCGCCGCTGCGAACACTTTCTTCATTATTCTTCATTATTCTCGTCGTTGCCCGGCAGCGACACATCTGCGCATAGCCGCCCGCATGCATGCACAGTTCTGACCCGTTCACTCGGCTGCGAAAAACTGGTCGGAATGACCCCCATTGTTCGATATCACAAATCCCCAGGAGAGTCTAAGTGGGGTAAGCCATTGTGCAATGTTGTCCCTCAGTTTCCGTAAGAGGTTGTCAGCGGTGTGCCTCTTACAGAAAACGGTGATACATAGCTTAGTCTGCCTAGGAACGAGCTGGGGTTTGTGAGATGCTGCTACTGGTGCCACTGCTGTTGTTGCTGCGGGAGGCAATACATCTACCCAGTGGGCTGTCACAGTCATGTAGTCCTTAGTCTGCCCTGCTCCACTTGTCCACATGTCCATGGTTAAGTGGACACTTGGTACAACCGCATTTTTCAGGACACTGAGGACACTTTTCTTAATGTCCCTGTACAGTCTGGGAATCACTTTCCTAGTGAAGTGGAATCTAGATGGGTTTTGGTGCCAGGGACACACTAGAGATGAGCGGGTTCGGTTTCTCTGAATCCGAACCCGCCGAACTTCAGCTTTTTTTACACGGGGCCGAGCAGGTTGACCCGAGCGCGCCCGAACGTCATCATCCCGCTGTCGGATTCTCGCGAGGCTCGGATTCTATCGCGAGACTCGGATTCTATATAAGGAGCCGCGCGTCGCCGCCATTTTTCACACGTGCATTGAGATTGATAGGGAGGGGACGTGGCTGGCGTCCTCTCCGTTTAGAGTGACTAATAGTACTAGAGAGAGAGAGAGACACAAATTTTGGGGAGCATAATATAGGAGGAGTACTACTTGCTGCTGATAGTGTGACCAGTGGCAGTGACCAGTGCCACCAGTTTAATGAATCCGTTCTCTGCCTGAAAAAAAACGATACACAGTGTGACACAGTCACACATACCATATCTGTGCTCAGCCCAGTGTGCTGCATCATATACTGTATATCATTATCTGACTGCTGAGTGCTCACTGCAGTGCTCACACAGCTTAATTGTGGGGGAGACTGGGGAGCAGTTATAGCAGGAGTACATATTTTAAGTACAGTGCACACTTTTGCTGCCAGAGTGCCACTGCCAGTGTGACTGACCAGTGACCACTGACCACCAGTATTGTGATTGTCTGCTGACCACCAGTATATTGTGATTGTCTGCCTGAAAAAGTTAAACACTCGTCGTGTGGTGTTTTTATAAACGCATTCTGCAGACAGTGTCCAGCAGGTCCGTCATTACATAATATATACCTGTCCGGCTGCAGTACTAGTGTGATATAAATATATATATATTTTAATTTTATCTCATTATCATCCAGTCTATATTAGCAGCAGACACAGTACGGTAGTCCACGGCTGTAGCTACCTCTGTGTCGGGACTCGGCAGTCGCTCGTCCATCCATAATTGTATACCACCTACCCGTGGTTTTTTTTTTCTATCTTCTTGATACTAGTAGCTTACTTTAGGAGTCTGCAGTGCTGACAGACAGTGTCCAGCAGGTCCGTCATTACATAATATATACCTGTCCGGCTGCAGTACTAGTGTGATATATATATATATATTTTTTTTTTTTAATTTTATCTCATTATCATCCAGTCTATATTAGCAGCAGACACAGTACGGTAGTCCACGGCTGTAGCTACCTCTGTGTCGGGACTCGGCAGTCACTCGTCCATCCATAATTGTATACCACCTACCCGTGGTTTATTTTTTTTTTCTATCTTCTTGATACTAGTAGCTTACTTTAGGAGTCTGCAGTGCTGACAGACAGTGTCCAGCAGGTCCGTCATTACATAATATATACCTGTCCGGCTGCAGTACTAGTGTGATATATATATATATATATATTTTAATTTTATCTCATTATCATCCAGTCTATATTAGCAGCAGACACAGTACGGTAGTCCACGGCTGTAGCTACCTCTGTGTCGGCAGTCGCTCGTCCATCCATAATTGTATACCACCTACCCGTGGTTTATTTTTTTTTTCTATCTTCTTGATACTAGTAGCTTACTTTAGGAGTCTGCAGTGCTGACAGACAGTGTCCAGCAGGTCCGTCATTACATAATATATACCTGTCCGGCTGCAGTACTAGTGTGATATATATATATATATATTTTAATTTTATCTCATTATCATCCAGTCTATATTAGCAGCAGACACAGTACGGTAGTCCACGGCTGTAGCTACCTCTGTGTCGGCAGTCGCTCGTCCATCCATAATTGTATACCACCTACCCGTGGTTTATTTTTTTTTTCTATCTTCTTGATACTAGTAGCTTACTTTAGGAGTCTGCAGTGCTGACAGACAGTGTCCAGCAGGTCCGTCATTACATAATATATACCTGTCCGGCTGCAGTACTAGTGTGATATATATATATATATTTTAATTTTATCTCATTATCATCCAGTCTATATTAGCAGCAGACACAGTACGGTAGTCCACGGCTGTAGCTACCTCTGTGTCGGGACTCGGCAGTCGCTCGTCCATCCATAATTGTATACCACCTACCCGTGGTTTATTTTTTTTTCTATCTTCTTAATACTAGTAGCTTACTTTAGGAGTCTGCAGTGCTGACAGACAGTGTCCAGCAGGTCCGTCATTACATAATATATACCTGTCCGGCTGCAGTACTAGTGTGATATATATATATTTTAATTTTATCTCATTATCATCCAGTCTATATTAGCAGCAGACACAGTACGGTAGTCCACGGCTGTAGCTACCTCTGTGTCGGGACTCGGCAGTCGCTCGTCCATCCATAATTGTATACCACCTACCCGTGGTTTATTTTATTTTTTCTATCTTCTTGATACTAGTAGCTTACTTTAGGAGTCTGCAGTGCTGACAGACAGTGTCCAGCAGGTCCGTCATTACATAATATATACCTGTCCGGCTGCAGTACTAGTGTGATATATATATATATATATTTTTTAATTTTATCTCATTATCATCCAGTCTATATTAGCAGCAGACACAGTACGGTAGTCCACGGCTGTAGCTACCTCTGTGTCGGCAGTCGCTCGTCCATCCATAAGTATACTAGTATCCATCCATCTCCATTGTTTACCTGAGGTGCCTTTTAGTTGTGCCTATTAAAATATGGAGAACAAAAATGTTGAGGTTCCAAAATTAGGGAAAGATCAAGATCGACTTCCACCTCGTGCTGAAGCTGCTGCCACTAGTCATGGCCGAGACGATGAAATGCCAGCAACGTCGTCTGCCAAGGCCGATGCCCAATGTCATAGTACAGAGCATGTAAAATCCAAAACACCAAATATCAGTAAAAAAAGGACTCAAAAATCTAAAATAAAATTGTCGGAGGAGAAGCGTAAACTTGCCAATATGCCATTTACCACACGGAGTGGCAAGGAACGGCTGAGGCCCTGGCCTATGTTCATGGCTAGTGGTTCAGCTTCACGAGGATGGAAGCACTCAGACTCTCGCTAGAAAAATGAAAAGACTCAAGCTGGCAAAAGCACCGCAAAGAACTGTGCGTTCTTCGAAATCCCAAATCCACAAGGAGAGTCCAATTGTGTCGGTTGCGATGCCTGACCTTCCCAACACTGGACTTGAAGAGCATGCGCCTTCCACCGTTTGCACGCCACCTGCAAGTGCTGGAAGGAGCACCCGCAGTCCAGTTCCTGATAGTCAGATTGAAGATGTCAGTGTTGAAGTACACCAGGATGAGGAGGATATGGGTGTTGCTGGCGCTGGGGAGGAAATTGACAAGGAGGATTCTGATGGTGAGGTGGTTTGTTTAAGTCAGGCACCCGGGGAGACACCTGTTGTCCGTGGGAGGAATATGGCCGTTGACATGCCTGGTGAAAATACCAAAAAAATCAGCTCTTCGGTGTGGAAGTATTTCAACAGAAATGCGGACAACATTTGTCAAGCCGTGTGTTGCCTTTGTCAAGCTGTAATAAGTAGGGGTAAGGACGTTAACCACCTCGGAACATCCTCCCTTATACGTCACCTGCAGCGCATTCATAATATGTCAGTGACAAGTTCAAAAACTTTGGGTGACAGCGGAAGCAGTCCACTGACCAGTAAATCCCTTCCTCTTGTAACCAAGCTCACGCAAACCACCCCACCAACTCCCTCAGTGTCAATTTCCTCCTTCCCCAGGAATGCCAATAGTCCTGCAGGCCATGTCACTGGCAATTCTGACGAGTCCTCTCCTGCCTGGGATTCCTCCGATGCATCCTTGCGTGTAACGCCTACTGCTGCTGGCGCTGCTGTTGTTGCTGCTGGGAGTCGATGGTCATCCCAGAGGGGAAGTCGTAAGCCCACTTTTACTACTTCCACCAAGCAATTGACTGTCCAACAGTCCTTTGCGAGGAAGATGAAATATCACAGCAGTCATCCTGTTGCAAAGCGGATAACTGAGGCCTTGACAACTATGTTGGTGTTAGACGTGCGTCCGATATCCGCCGTTAGTTCACAGGGAACTAGACAATTTCTTGAGGTAGTGTGCCCCCGTTACCAAATACCATCTAGGTTCCACTTCTCTAGGCAGGCGATACCGAGAATGTACACGGACGTCAGAAAAAGACTCACCAGTGTCCTAAAAAATGCAGTTGTACCCAATGTCCACTTAACCACGGACATGTGGACAAGTGGAGCAGGGCAGGGTCAGGACTATATGACTGTGACAGCCCACTGGGTAGATGTATGGACTCCCGCCGCAAGAACAGCAGCGGCGGCATCAGTAGCAGCATCTGGCAAACGCCAACTCTTTCCTAGGCAGGCTACGCTTTGTATCACCGGTTTCCAGAATACGCACACAGCTGAAAACCTCTTACGGCAACTGAGGAAGATCATCGCGGAATGGCTTACCCCAATTGGACTCTCCTGTGGATTTGTGGCATCGGACAACGCCAGCAATATTGTGTGTGCATTAAATATGGGCAAATTCCAGCACGTCCCATGTTTTGCACATACCTTGAATTTGGTGGTGCAGAATTTTTTTAAAAACGACAGGGGCGTGCAAGAGATGCTGTCGGTGGCCAGAAGAATTGCGGGACACTTTCGGCGTACAGGCACCACGTACAGAAGACTGGAGCAACACCAAAAACGCCTGAACCTGCCCTGCCATCATCTGAAGCAAGAAGTGGTAACGAGGTGGAATTCAACCCTATATATGCTTCAGAGGTTGGAGGAGCAGCAAAAGGCCATTCAAGCCTATACAATTCAGCACGATATAGGAGGTGGAATGCACCTGTCTCAAGCGCAGTGGAGAATGATTTCAACGTTGTGCAAGGTTCTGCTGCCCTTTGAACTTGCCACACGTGAAGTCAGTTCAGACACTGCCAGCCTGAGTCAGGTCATTCCCCTCATCAGGCTTTTGCAGAAGAAGCTGGAGACATTGAAGGAGGAGCTAACACGGAGCGATTCCGCTAGGCATGTGGGACTTGTGGATGGAGCCCTTAATTCGCTTAACAAGGATTCACGGGTGGTCAATCTGTTGAAATCAGATCACTACATTTTGGCCACCGTGCTCGATCCTAGATTTAAAACCTACCTTGGATCTCTCTTTCCGGCAGACACAAGTCTGCTGGGGTTCAAAGACCTGCTGGTGACAAAATTGTCAAGTCAAGCGGAACGCGACCTGTCAACATCTCCTCCTTCACATTCTCCCGCAACTGGGGGTGCGAGGAAAAGGCTCAGAATTCCGAGCCCACCCGCTGGCGGTGATGCAGGGCAGTCTGGAGCGACTGCTGATGCTGACATCTGGTTTGGACTGAAGGACCTGACAACGATTACGGACATGTCGTCTACTGTCACTGCATATGATTCTGTCCCCATTGAAAGAATGGTGGAGGATTATATGAGTGACCGCATCCAAGTAGGCACGTCAGACAGTCCGTACTTATACTGGCAGGAAAAAGAGGCAATTTGGAGGCCCTTGCACAAACTGGCTTTATTCTACCTAAGTTGCCCTCCCACAAGTGTGTACTCCGAAAGAGTGTTTAGTGCCGCCGCTCACCTTGTCAGCAATCGGCGTACGAGGTTACTTCCAGAAAATGTGGAGAAGATGATGTTCATTAAAATGAATTATAATCAATTCCTCCGTGGAGACATTGACCAGCAGCAATTGCCTCCACAAAGTACACAGGGAGCTGAGATGGTGGATTCCAGTGGGGACGAATTGATAATCTGTGAGGAGGGGGATGTACACGGTGATATATCGGAGGATGATGATGAGGTGGACATCTTGCCTCTGTAGAGCCAGTTTGTGCAAGGAGAGATTAATTGCTTCTTTTTTGGTGGGGGTCCAAACCAACCCGTCATTTCAGTCACAGTCGTGTGGCAGACCCTGTCACTGAAATGATGGGTTGGTTAAAGTGTGCATGTCCTGTTTATACAACATAAGGGTGGGTGGGGAGGGCCCAAGGACAATTCCATCTTGCACCTCTTTTTTCTTTAATTTTTCTTTGCGTCATGTGCTGTTTGGGGAGTATTTTTTTGAAGGGCCATCCTGCGTGACACTGCAGTGCCACTCCTAGATGGGCCAGGTGTTTGTGTCGGCCACTAGGGTCGCTTATCTTACTCACACAGCTACCTCATTGCGCCTCTTTTTTTCTTTGCGTCATGTGCTGTTTGGGGAGTGTTTTTTGGAAGGGCCATCCTGCGTGACACTGCAGTGCCACTCCTAGATGGACCAGGTGTTTGTGTCGGCCACTAGGGTCGCTTAGCTTACTCACACAGCTACCTCATTGCGCCTCTTTTTTTCTTCTTTGCGTCATGTGCTGTTTGGGGAGTGTTTTTTGGAAGGGCCATCCTGCGTGACACTGCAGTGCCACTCCTAGATGGGCCAGGTGTTTGTGTTGGCCACTAGGGTCGCTTAGCTTACTCACACAGCTACCTCATTGCGCCTCTTTTTTTCTTCTCTGCGTCATGTGCTGTTTGGGGAGTGTTTTTTGGAAGGGCCATCCTGCGTGACACTGCAGTGCCACTCCTAGATGGGCCAGGTGTTTGTGTCGGCCACTAGGGTCGCTTAGCTTACTCACACAGCTACCTCGGTGCGCCTCTTTTTTTTCTTCTTTGCGTCATGTGCTGTTTGGGGAGTATTTTTTGGAAGGGCCATCCTGCGTGACACTGCAGTGCCACTCCTAGATGGGCAAGGTGTTTGTGTCGGCCACTAGGGTCGCTTAGCTTACTCACACAGCTACCTCATTGCGCCTCTTTTTTTTCTTCTTTGCGTCATGTGCTGTTTGGGGAGTATTTTTTGGAAGGGCCATCCTGCGTGACACTGCAGTGCCACTCCTAGATGGGCCAGGTGTTTGTGTCGGCCACTAGGGTCGCTTATCTTACTCACACAGCTACCTCATTGCGCCTCTTTTTTTCTTTGCGTCATGTGCTGTTTGGGGAGTGTTTTTTGGAAGGGCCATCCTGCGTGACATTGCAGTGCCACTCCTAGATGGGCCAGGTGTTTGTGTCGGCCACTAGGGTCACTTAGCTTACTTACACAGCTACCTCATTGCGCCTCTTTTTTTCTTCTTTGCGTCATGTGCTGTTTGGGGAGTGTTTTTTGGAAGGGCCATCCTGCGTGACACTGCAGTGCCACTCCTAGATGGGCCAGGTGTTTGTGTCGGCCACTAGGGTCGCTTATCTTACTCACACAGCTACCTCATTGCGCCTCTTTTTTTCTTTGCGTCATGTGCTGTTTGGGGAGTGTTTTTTGGAAGGGCCATCCTGCGTGACACTGCAGTGCCACTCCTAGATGGGCCAGGTGTTTGTGTCGGCCACTAGGGTCGCTTAGCTTACTCACACAGCTACCTCATTGTGCCTCTTTTTTTCTTTGCGTCATGTGCTGTTTGGGGAGTGTTTTTTGGAAGGGCCATCCTGCGTGACACTGCAGTGCCACTCCTAGATGGGCCAGGTGTTTGTGTCGGCCACTAGGGTCGCTTAGCTTACTCACACAGCTACCTCATTGCGCCTCTTTTTTTCTTCTTTGCGTCATGTGCTGTTTGGGGAGTGTTTTTTGGAAGGGCCATCCTGCGTGACACTGCAGTGCCACTCCTAGATGGGCCAGGTGTTTGTGTCGGCCACTAGGGTCGCTTAGCTTACTCACACAGCTACCTCATTGCGCCTCTTTTTTTCTTCTTTGCGTCATGTGCTGTTTGGGGAGTGTTTTTTGGAAGGGCCATCCTGCGTGACACTGCAGTGCCACTCCTAGATGGGCCAGGTGTTTGTGTCGGCCACTAGGGTCGCTTAGCTTACTCACACAGCTACCTCATTGCGCCTCTTTTTTTCTTTGCGTCATGTGCTGTTTGGGGAGTGTTTTTTGGAAGGGCCATCCTGCGTGACACTGCAGTGCCACTCCTAGATGGGCCAGGTGTTTGTGTCGGCCACTAGGGTCGCTTAGCTTAGTCATCCAGCGACCTCGGTGCAAATTTTAGGACTAAAAATAATATTGTGAGGTGTGAGGTGTTCAGAATAGACTGAAAATGAGTGGAAATTATGGTTTTTGAGGTTAATAATACTTTGGGATCAAAATGACCCCCAAATTCTATGATTTAAGCTGTTTTTTAGGGTTTTTTGAAAAAAACACCCGAATCCAAAACACACCCGAATCCGACAAAAAAAAATCGGTGAGGTTTTGCCAAAACGCGGTCGAACCCAAAACACGGCCGCGGAACCGAACCCAAAACCAAAACACAAAACCCGAAAAATTTCAAGTGCACATCTCTAGGACACACTACCTCCATCAATTGTCTAAATCCCACTGCACTAATGGTGGATACCGGACGCACGTCTAACACCAACATAGCTGTCAAGGCCTCAGTTATCCGCTTTACAACAGGATAAATGCTGTCATATTTCATGTTCCTCGCAAATGACTGTTGGACAGCCAATTGCTTAGTTGAAGTAGTACAAGTAGTTTTCTGACTTCCCCTCTGGGATGACGATCGACTCCCAGCAGCAACAACAGCAGCGGCAGCAGCAGCAGTAGGAGGAAGTGGTTTTTGATCTTTCCCTATTTTATCCTCCAAATTTTTGTTCTCCATTATTTTTCTGGAGTTATATAACAATATGCGGCACAGGAGAGCATACCCCTACACCACACAGGGCAAACACTGTAAAAAATATTAAATATAAATAACCCCTTTATTTGAAGTAAATAATATACAGCACAGGACAGCACCACTGGACTTATACGGCAGTACCACTGGACTGGACTTATACGGCAGTATCCCATGACTTATACGGCAGCACCACTGGACTGGACTTATACAGCAGTACCCCTGGACTTATACGGCAGCACCACTGGACTGGACTTATACGGCAGTACCCCTGGACTTATACGGCAGCACCACTGGACTTATACAGCAGCACCACTGGACTACACTTATACGGCAGTACCCCATGACTTATACGGAAACACCACTGGACTGGACTTATATGGCAGTACCACTGGACTGGACTTATACAGCAGTACCCCTGGACTTATACGGCAGCACCACTGGACTTATGTGGCAGTACCACTGGACTGGACTTATACGGCAGTACCCCTGGACTTATACGGCAGCACCACTAGACTTATACGGCAGCACCACTGGACTACACTTATACAGCAGTACCCCATGATTTATACGGCAACACCACTGGACTGGACTTATATGGCAACACCACTGTACTGGACTTATACGGCAGTACCACTGGACTGGACTTATACAGCAGTACCACTGGACGGGACTTATACGGCAGTACCCCAGGACTTATATGGCAGCACCACTGGACTGGACTTATACCGCAGTACCACTGGACTGGACTTATACCGCAGTACCACTGGACTGGACTTATACAGCAATACCCCTGGACTTATACAGCAGCACCACTGGACTGAACTTATACGGCAGTACCCCTGGACTTATTCGGCAGCACCACTGGACTGGACTTATACGGCACTACCACTGGACTGGACTTATATCAGAATCAGAATCAGCTTTATTGGCCAGGTGTACTCACGTACACTAGGAATTCTTTGTGGTACAATGCATCGCCAAGCAGCAACATGAAGGGGGAATACATAGCATACGAAGGGGGAAGAACATAGCATACATTACACACATTACACGTATGAGTTGATACTGCACATTGCAACTGTACAATAGACTCAACATATTAGACATATTATACACGTAGGACTAAACACAAAGGCTGCTTGGCAGAGCAGCACCGAGGCAGCCATCCGCGGCGCCAACTAGAACTCAAACAATGCACATAATACAGAAGATTTAAGTATTACATCAAAAGATAAACCACACAGACAATAAAGACAGAAAGCATAATGCAGGGTTGGTGTAAGCATTTTGGGTAATAACCTCCAGGGGTTGTGTATTCCACCCTCACAAGGTACCAGGTGTGGCAGCCATCTTAGGCGCTCTGCGTAGGATTACCCAGGGTGGAATAGTCCACCCCTAGAAGAGAACACAACACGGGGAGATTGCAGAGTCCTTAGGGTCAGAGTAGGGTTCCAATAAAACCATCAGGTCCATGTATTTTTCATCCCATCCACAAGTTTACCAGATAAGGCAGCCATGTTGGGCGCACTACGAAGGTTACACAGTGGGAGATGAGCCAAACAAGGGACAAATGCATTCACGGGAAAACTGACACAAGTGTAGGAGTATGCTATACCCTGCATGGAAAGATCCAAATGAAGCACACCCTGCCCATGGAGGAACCATCCGAGGCAGCCATGTGAGGCGCACTGTGTAGGTTACTGCTGGCAGGGTGTGCAACCAATGGAGGTACACATTACAGGAATAGCACACAGTGGGGGGAAAGTACCGTGTAAGAAGAAAGAAGAGAAAGACACATTTGCAGGAAAACATTAATTTGTGAAAATGATAAATGTCCTGGTCTCATGAGAGCAGTGCGGGTGGGTGTGAGAGTGTGGGGAGCAGTGCGGGTGGGTGTAAGAATGTGGAGTGCACACTAATGTCCAATGGAACTGAACCAGCAAAATCTGGTCCTGATGCGCACGCCCCTCAGTTCCCTGCTCAGCTTGAGGGGTAGTCTTGGGGGCAGTCATGATGTTCTTGGACAGAGAAGTAGTAGGCATTGGTCCTGGTGTTCTCAAGGCAGAGGTGAGGAGAGGCCACATGATGGTCCTGAGTTGCAGTGTTTGGGGAAGTACCACTGGACTGGACTTATACGGCAGTACCACTGGACTGGACTTATATGGACGTACCCCGGACTTATAAGGCAGTACCCCTGGACTTATACGGCAGCGTCACTGGACAGGACTTATACGGCAGTACCACTGGACTGGACTTATACAGCAGTACCCCAGAACTTATACGGCAGTACCCCTTTGATTTGTACGGTAGCACCACTGGACTTATACGGCAGCACCTTTATATGGCAACACCACTGGACCGGACTTATACGGCAGTACCACTGGACTGGACTTATACAGCAGTACCACTGGACTGGACTTATACGGCAGTTTCCCAAGACTTATACGGCAGCACCACTGGACTGGACTTATACGGCAGTACCCCTAGACTTATACGGCAGTACTTCTGGATTTATATGGCAACACCACTGGACTACACTTATACGGCAGTACCACTGGACTGGATTTATACAGCAGTACCACTGGACTAAACTTTTATGGCAGTTTCCCAAGACTTATACGGCAGTACCACTGGACTGGACTTATATGGCAGTACCACTGGACTGGACTTATACAGCAGTACCCCTGGACTTATACAGCAGCACCACTGGACAGAACTTATACAGCAGTACCACTGGACTGGACTTATATGGCAGCACCACTGGACTGGACTTATACCGCAGTACCACTGGACTGGACTTATACCGCAGTACCACTGGACTGGACTTATACCGCAGTACCACTGGACTGGACTTATATCGCAGTACCCCTGGACTTATACGGCAACACCACTGGACTGGACTTATATGGCAGCACCACTGGACTGGACCGATAGGGCAGCACCACTGGACTTATGGCAGAACAGGAAACCGCTACTGGTCTTATGGCAGCACAGGCCACCACCAGTGGACTGATGCAGCACAACACAGCACCACTGGACTGGACTTATACAGCAGCAGGACTGGACTTATGGCAGCACAGGACACCACGCCTGGACTTATGGCAGCACAGGACACCACCACTGGACTGATGCAGAACAAGACAGCACCACTGCACTGGACTGGTTTTATAGAGCAGCACTAGACTTATGGCAGCACAGGTCACCACCACTGTGACTGGACTGATGCAGCACAAGACACCACCACTGGACTGATGCAGCACAAGACAGCACTGAAATGACACAAAAGAGCAGGTCGCCATACCACTTCCATGCACAGACACCAAGGAGATACATCTTCTCGCGATACTCTCCAGGACTGGAGTGAAAATGGCAGCGACGCACGGCTCCTTATATGGAATCCAAAACCCGTGAGAATCCGACAGCGGAATGATTATGTTTTGCCTCGTTCTGGTTTCTGAGTCTGGCGGGAAAACCCAAGCTGGGCTCGGATACGGGCTCGGGACGTGATGTTCGGGAGGGTTCGGTTCTCAGGGAACTGAACCCACCCATCCCTAGTTATATGGCTTGTGTCATGTCTTCCACACCAATTTTGCTGCAGTGAAACTACCTCACTACCTACACACTTCCAGAGCATGCCCTCAGTCTTAGGCCTAAGATGGATCGAGACAGAGCTCACCAGTGGCAGATTTTACCTATGGGCTGCAGGACTGCAGCCTCCCCAGGTAAAATCCGGCATCTCAGCTCAGTGTCTGAAGCCAGATGTAGTCCGTGACTACACTGGTTTCACTGTGACTGGCAGTGACTTCCTGTTGAAAGTCCTACCTGTCAATCACATACATTATTTTGTAGGAAGCCCCTCCCTGCCAGGCCGTCAGCCCAGTCTGGCTTCTATGGACTGCAGCCCATATGCAGTCCTTAGAAGCTGGGCTTTTGTGCATGCACACTCAAGCCACCGCTTGTGCGCATGCGCTGGTCCCAGCACCTGTCACCTCCATTGCACATGCACCGGGACCCGAACACAGGACTCTTCGCTCTGGCATGGGTAGATTAAAAAAGTTACGAGATGCCACCGGAGCTCACCATTACATCACCTGGTCATGGACTGCTTAACTTTCTGCCTCCAGAAGTATTTCTGCCTCCAGAAGTAGAGGGATATATTAAGCCTGAGCCCACAACTGCAGGGAACAAGATAGCTATCTTTTATCACAAGCTTGGTACCCAGAGCTAGAAGTTAGTCCCAAAATAGAATCTAAGCTACTTTTGTACACCGATGATCATTATTTTAGGGATGTCCATCAACCATAGATGGTTTGTACCAATAGTAGATGCCATCACCGACGGAGGTCCAATGGTTCTCCACCATCAATGGCAAAGATCAGTGATATTTTTTATCCACCCACTGCAGGAGGGCCAGGGCCGGCACTACCATTAGGCAGCTGCCTAGGGGCGGCGGCTCCTGGAGGGTGCCACTGAAATTCATCTAGCAAAAAACTGAAGGATGCAGCCTCCTCCTATTACACTGCGCTGGCTGCTGCTGCAGGTCTAATCAGGTGCTGGCGCTGCTATCAGGCTGTACTACATAGTGTCTCAGCCATTCCTCCGTATTGACACGTGTAACATCAAGTCACGTGAAGGCACATGAGAGGTGGATGTAACTAAGGCTCCCGAGGGGCACCCCCATGGCCCCTCTTCATGCCCTGATGCACCTCCTCCAGGCCCCTGGATCTCGGATCTCCAGTAGTAAGCAGCACCTGACTACATGTCTGCACCCAGCAACGTCGCTGTAATGCTGCTGCCACCTGCAAGAGAAACCATGACAGTATATAAGGAGGAGGGGGTCAGTCATGAACTTACAGATGGGGGGATGGAACACAAAAAAGAGCATGCAAATATATGCATGTGTGTATATATACACATACAATTAAAGGGATGTAGTTGGCATCCCAGCGGACAGGATGCCGGTCTTCAGAATACTATCACACTTTGAAAAGTCGCTTGAGTGTTGTCCCTTTTCTCTGTATATGTATAATAATGCAATTCACCCCAGCCCACCTAGTGGCCACCTGCACCTCTAGTCCGGGAGGTGGTGGCGGCGGTGATGGGGGTTGTAGGTTAGGGGGAGCTAGGCTGAAGCTTTGCCTAGGGCGCAGAGTTACCTTGCACTGGCCCTGGATGCAAGTGAAAATGTTTTCAAAATAATACTGAATCTTTCATGATCCCATGTAAAATATTATCCGTATGATTCCCTAGTCTTTTTGGGAGCTTTTGTTTGAAAGGCATTACTTATTATTTCTGTTATGGTGCAGGAGCGTTGGTGCTTATTCACTAGGATTTTGAATTGTGCCAACAATGTATTTGCTGTTTGTGTAAAACAAATGGTGAATGGGGAAGAAGATAAAAATAGGATTTTAATTACCTACCGATAAATCCTTTACTCATAGTCTGTAGAGGATACTGGGGATCCATTTAGTACCATGGGGTATAGATGGGTAAACTAGGAGCCACGGGCACTTTATGAATTTGAGAGTGTGGGCTGGCTCCTCCCTCTATGCCCCTCCTACCAGACTCAGTCTAGGAAACTGTGCCCGAGGATACGGACATACTTTGAGAGGAGGATATAAAAGGATAGTGGTGAGATTCCAAACCAGCACATACAAACAAGAGGAAAGCCATGTTAACCAAGCTTGGAACAGGAAAAGCAACAGCTGAACCAAAGAACAAAACTTAATCAAGTAACAGTGCAGGATGAACAAAGCACCAGGCGGGCACCCAGTATCCTCTACTGACTACAAGAAAAGGATTTACCGATAGGTAATTAAAATCCTATTTTCTCTTACGTCCTAGAGGATACTGGGGATCCATTTAGTACCATGGGGAAGTACCAAAGCTCCCAAACTAGGTGGGAGAGTGCTGAGGTTCCTGCAGAGCTGATTGACCAAACTGAAGGTCCTCAGAGGCCAAAGTATAGAACTTATAGAACTTTGCAAACGTGTTGGAACCTGACCAAGTAGCTGCTAGGCAGAGCTACAAGGCCGAGACACCCCAGGCAACCACCCAAGAAGAACTCACTGACTTGGTCGAGTGGGCCTGTATAGATTTAGGAACCGGCAATCCTGCCATGGAATAAGCATGCTGGATAGTGAGCCTGATCCAGCGTGCAATTGACTGCTTTGAAGTAGGACAACCAATCTTATTGGGATCGTAAAGAACAAACAGCAAGTCCGATTTCCTGTGACGAGCTGTCCTCTTCACATACACCTTGAAAGCCCTCACAACATCCAAAGACTTCGAAGTAACAGAGGTGTCGGTACCAACAGAAAACACAATGGGTTGGTTGATGTGAAACGCAGACACCACCATAGGAAGAAATTGCTGACGAGTCCTGAGTTCAGCTCTGTCCTCATAGAAAATTACATAGGGGCTCTTGTGAGACAACGCCCCCAGCTCCAACACACGTCTTGCTGAAGCCAAGGCAAACAGTGTGACAGTCCTCTACGTAAGATATTTTACATCTACCTCCTGTAACGGTTCAAACCAGTCCGATTGTAGGAACTGCAGCACCAAATTGAGATCCCAAGGTGCCATGGGAGGCACAAAGGGAGGTTGGATGTGCAGAACCCCTTTCAAGAACGTCTGGACCTCAGGGAGAGAAGCCAATTGTTTCTGAAAGAAAATGGACAAGGCCGAAATCTGGACTTTTATGGAGCCCAGACGTAGGCCCACATCCACACCCGACTGCAGAAAAAGCAGAAAATGTCCCAGATGAAATTCCACCACAGGATATTTTCTGCTCTCACACCAAGAGACGTATTTCTTCCAAATACGGTGGTAATGTTTAGACTTTACCCCTTCCTGGCTTGAATCATAGTCGGGATGACCTTGTCAGGGATGCCTCTCCTGGCTAGAATCAGCCGTTCAACTTCCATGCCGTCAAACGTAGCCGTGTTACGTCTTGATAGACGAATGGGCCCTGTTGCAGAAGATCATCACGAAGAGGTAGAGGCCACAGATCTTCCAGGAGCATCTCCAGAAGGTCCACGTACCAGGCCCTTCTTGGCCAGTCGGGAGCAATGAGGATTGCTTGAACTTTTTCCCTTTTTATTCTTTTCAGAATTCTTGGGATTAGCGGAAGTGGAGGGAACACGTATGCCATCTGATAGACCCATGGAGTTGACAGAACATCCAATGCCACTGCCTGGAACAATACAGCTTGAGCTTCTTGTTGAGACGAGAGGCCATCATGTCGACTTGTGGACATCACCATCGACGTGTCAAGCACCTGAACACCTCCGGGTGAAGGCGTCACTCCCCCAGGTGCAGGTCATGTCTGCTGGGGAAGTGTGTTTTTCTGCCCAGAGGAGAATTCTTGATACCTCTGACATTGCTGCTCTGCTTTTCGTTCCGCCCTGTTGGTTTATGTACGTTACTGCCGTCAAATTGTCCGACTGGACCTGAATGGCCTGATCCTGAAGAAGATATGAGGCCTGCAGAAGGGCGTTGTATACAGCCCTGAGCTCCAGAATGTTGATTGGAAGGACGACTTCCTGACTTGACTATCTTCCTTGAAACTGCATCCCCTGGGTGACCGCTCCCCAACCTCTGAGGCTTGCGTCCGTGGTTAACAGAATCCAGTTCTGAATCCCGAACGGTCGGCCCTCGTTTAGGTGAGAAGTCTGTAGCCACCACAGAAGGGAGATCCTGGCCTTTGGCGACAGACAGATCCTCTGGTGCATGTGAAGATGCGATCCGGACCATTTGTCTAACAGATCCTGCTGGAAGGGCCTCGCATACAACCTTCCATACTGAAGCGTCCCGTAAGAAGCCACCATTTTCCCCAGAAGGCGAATGTATAGATGCACCGATATGCGGGTTGGCTTCAGGACATCCCGAACCATCGACTGGATTACAAATGCCTTTTCCAATGGAAGAAAAACTTTCTGTGACTCTGTGTCCAGTATCATTCCCAGAAATGGGAGCCTCTGAGTTGGCTCTAAGCAAGATTTTGGGAGATTTAGAATTCACCCATGATCCAGGAGTAGTTTGGTTGTGAAACCAATGCTGCCCAACAACCTTTCCTTAGATGGTGCCTTTATCAGAAGATCGTTCAGGTACGGAATTATGTTCACTCCCTGCTTGCGAAGGAGAAACATCATCTCTGCCATCACCTTAGTGAACACCCTCTGTGCCGTGGAGAGACCAAATGGCAGGGCCTGGAATTGGTAGTGACAGTCCTGTAGTGCGTAGCCAGATCAGAATGTGCAGGTACGCATCCTTGATATCCAGAGACACTAGGAATTCCCCCTCCTCCGGACATGAGATCACCACTCTCAGAGACTCCATCATGAATTTGAACACTCATAAGTACGGGTTCAATGATTTTAGATTCAAAAACGCCCTTACCGAACTGTCCGGTTTCGGTACCACAAACAAGTTGGAATAATGGTGGTCATTCCGAGTTGATCGCAGCCAGCAACTTTTTGCTGCTGGTGCGATCAACTAATCCATGCAGCCGCTGTCACACGCAGCCGCTGTCACACGCAGCTGTTGCAACCTGGGGCAGCGAAGAGGTTCTTCCGGCCAGCTACGATCAACTCGGAATGACCCCCTGAGTCTCCTCTAGTACGTAAAATAAATAAGTATTAAAAGTGAATGTGACATATAAATAACTGATTTGTTGGAATCCAATGTTTGATTTTTTTTGGGGATACTGGGATAGGGGATACTGAGATGGTGGATTACAGTGAGGAATAGATGGGTCCATTGGAGCCGGTGCACTTTAAATTTCTTTGACCTAGTGTGTGCTGGCTCCTCCCCTCTATGCCCCCTTTCATCAGACCAGTTTAGAAAAATGTGCCCTCAGAGCCGGTCACGCTCTGGAGGGCTCCAGTGTTTCTTCATGTTATTTTTATATTATCTTTATTTTTTTCAGACAGGCAACTGGCAAATGCTTGTCTGCCATGAGACCGTCCAGACGTTATAGAGAGGTACGGCCCCGGTCACCCGGTCACCAGGACATCGGCCCTGGGGTGATCTTCACCGAAGCTATATAGAGGGCTTGCGCTGGAGCCCCGCTGCCTGCCGCTGACCCCTAATGGCACTGGAGAACAAGTGGGTGAGTATAACACCGGAGTCCTGAGTAGCGGGACCCCCAGTTCACAATAGCGGCAAAAACGATCAGGCACACTGCTGTAGAGAGGGCTACTGTGCCTGATAAGGCTGTGATAAAACCGCTGCAGCACACGCCGTCAGAGGGGCAGAGCTTATCAGAGCAGGACAGCGGGTGCCATCTAAGCCGTGTGAGCAGAGTGGCTGCAGAGACGCCACGGCCGGCGCGGACCTCACAGGTCACCTGAAACTTTGGTATACAGTGGGGGTAGCTGCACAAATAAGTTTACACAGACATCTGAAGAGTCACAATCTGAGTCTGAGTCACAATCTGGTAGCAGGACACAAGAACGGGCACCAGTTTGGCTGTCCACATTAACAGGTGTGATGACAGATATTTCCTCTGAACTGGATGCTGCCAGACAAGACAGACAAGCTCTTAGACAATTTGTGGTGGATTTGGTCTCTAAACGGGCGGGGGCTAAATCTTCTACTGACCCATCCAGACTAATGCCTCAGAAATGCATGTTCCCACAAGTCCTGCAGTCGGACAACTCAGGGGAGGACATGCCAGATTTAGAGGAAGGGGAATTTGAGTGTTTGGAGGAAGAAATTGGGGACACTAGCAGTCCTTCTAAGGGGGTTGAATCACTCATTTATGCCATAAGGGAGGTTCTGGAACTCCCAGACAAGGAAGACACTCAGGTAGAACTTGTGTTTTTCAGTAAACCACAAAAGTCTACTGTTACGTTAACTGTGTCCTCTGAACTGAATTCCCAGTTTAAAAAAGGTTGGGTACATCCAGACAAGAATGGAGGACAGGGAGCTTTGGGAAAATCCACCTACGGTGGAACCTTCAGTTTCCCGTCTCTCTAAAAATACTGGGGGTAATTCCAAGTTGATCGCAGCAGGATTTTTGATAGCAACTGGGCAAAACCATGGGCCTCATTCCGAGTTGATCGGTCGGTATTTTTCATTGCATCGCAATGAAAATCCGCTTAGTACGCATGCGCAATATTCACACTGCGACTGCGCCAAGTAATTTAACAATGAAGATAGTATTTTTACTCACGGCTTTTTCATCGCTCCGGCGATCGTAATGTGATTGACAGGAAATGGGTGTTACTGGGCGGAAACACAGCGTTTTATGGGCGTGTGGATGAAAACGCTACCGTTTCCGGAAAAAACGCAGGAGTGGCTGGAGAAACGGGGGAGTGTCTGAGCGAACGCTGGGTGTGTTTGTGACGTCAAACCAGGAACGACAAGCACTGAACTGATCGCACAGGCAGAGTAAGGTTGAAGTTACTCAGAAACTGCAAAGTAGTTTGTAATCGCAATATTGCGAATACATCGGTCGCAATTTTAAGAAGCTAAGATACACTCCCAGTAGGCGTAGGCTTAGCGTGTGTAACTCTGCTAAATTCGCCTTGCGACCGATCAACTCGGAATGAGGGCCCATGTACACTGCAGGGGAGGCAGATATAACGTGCAGAGAGAGTTAGATTTGGGTGTGGTGTGTTCAATCTGCAATCTAATTTTCAGTGTAAAAATAAAGCAGCCAGTATTTACCCTGCACAGAAACAATATAACCCACCCAAATCTAACTCTTTCTGCACATGTTATATCTGCCTCCCCTGCAGTGCACATGGGCCCTCATTCCGAGTCGTTCGCTCGGTAATTTTCATCGCATCGCAGTGAAATTCCGCTTAGTACGCATGCGCAATATTCGCACTGCGACTGCGCCAAGTAATTTTACAATGAAGATAGTATTTTTACTCACGGCTTTTTCTTCGCTCCGGCGAACGTAGTGTGATTGACAGGAAATGGGTGTTACTGGGCGGAAACACAGCGTTTTAGGGGCGTGTGGATAAAAACGCTACCGTTTCCGGAAAAAACGCTGGAGTGGCCGGAGAAACGGGGGAGTGTCTGGGCGAACGCTGGGTGTGTTTATGACGTCAAACCAGGAACGACAAGCACTGAACTGATCGCAGATGCCGAGTAAGTCTGAAGCTACTCTGAAACTGCTAAGTAGTTTGTAATCGCAATATTGCGAATACATTGGTCGCAATTTTAAGAAGCTAAGATACACTCCCAGTAGGCGTAGGCTTAGCGTGAGCAACTCTGCTAAATTCGCCTTGCGAGCGATCAACTCGGAATGAGGGCCATGGTTTTGCCCAGTTGCTATCAAAAATCCTGCTGCGATCAACTTGGAATTACCCCCACTGTACTTCCGGTCCCGGGACTACCTCTTTAAAGGACTCCTCAGACAGTAATATAGAAGCAATGCTAAAAACTATATATACCGCAGCGGGAGCGTCCCTGCACCCTGTAATTGTTGGCTGCTGGGTTACAAAGGCCATAGAGAAATGAAAACTTCATAACCGGTATCCAGGAGGGTAGATCGACGGATGAACTGGTTACTTTAACACAACCCATACATGAATCAGCCACTTAATTGTGTGAGACTACCAGGGAGATAGGTCTGTTTAACTCCTGTATAACTGCA
Source organism: Pseudophryne corroboree (assembly GCF_028390025.1). Lineage (NCBI taxonomy): Eukaryota > Metazoa > Chordata > Amphibia > Anura > Myobatrachidae > Pseudophryne > Pseudophryne corroboree. Next base: position 442,316,793 of record NC_086445.1, read on the forward strand.
ATGTCAATCTCCGCCCGCAGAGCCTTATGGTTTCGTCAGTGGACAGCAGATGCTGAGTCCAAACGGGGAGTGGAAGGTTTACCTTTTACTGGTGAGGCTTTGTTTGGAGAGGAATGAAATAAGTGGATCATACAGGCTACTGCTGGTAAATCCACTTTTCTCTGACGTCCTAGTGGATGCTGGGAACTCCGTAAGGACCATGGGGAATAGACGGGCTCCGCAGGAGACTGGGCACTCTAAAAGAAAGATTAGGTACTATCTGGTGTGCACTGGCTCCTCCCACCATGACCCTCCTCCAGACCTCAGTTAGATTTCTGTGCCCGGCCGAGCTGGATGCACACTAGGGGCTCTCCTGAGCTCCTAGAAAGAAAGGTTATTTTAGGTTTTTTATATTACAGTGAGACCTGCTGGCAACAGGCTCACTGCATCGAGGGACTAAGGGGAGAAGAAGCGAACCTACCTGCTTGCAGCTAGCTTGGGCTTCTTAGGCTAATGGACACCATTAGCTCCAGAGGGATCGACCGCATGGAACTGGCCTTGGTGTTCGTTCCCGGAGCCGCGCCGCCGTCCCCCTTACAGAGCCAGAAGCAAGAAGAGGTCCGGAAAATCGGCGGCAGAAGACTTCGGTCTTCACCAAGGTAGCGCACAGCACTGCAGCTGTGCGCCATTGCTCCTCATGCACACTTCACACTCCGGTCACTGAGGGTGCAGGGCGCTGGGGGGGGGGGGCGCCCTGAGGGCAATATATGACACCTTGGCTGGCAAATCTACATCATATATAATCCTAGAGGCTATATAGATGTAAAATTACCCCTGCCAGTATTCCAGAAAAAGCGGGAGAAAGTCAGTTGAAAAAGGTGCGGGGCTTCTCCCTCAGCACACTGGCGCCATTTTCTCTTCACAGTGCAGCTGGAAGACAGCTCCCCAGGCTCTCCCCTGTAGTTTTCAGGCTCAAAGGGTTAAAAAGAGAGGGGGGGCACAAAATTTAGGCGCAATATTGTATATACAAGCAGCTATTGGGAAAAATTCACTCAATATAGTGTTAATCCCAAAATTATATAGCGCTCTGGTGTGTGCTGGCATACTCTCTCTCTGTCTCCCCAAAGGGCTGTGTGGGGTCCTGTCCTCAGTCAGAGCATTCCGTGTGTGTGTGTGTGTGTGTGTGTGTGTGTGTGTGTGTGTGTGTGTGTGTGTGTGTGTGTGCGGTGTGTCGGTACGGCTGTGTCGACACGTTTGATGAGGAGGCTTATGTGATGGCAGAGCAGATGCCGATAAATGTGATGTCGCCCCCTGTGGGGCCGACACCAGAGTGGATGGATAGGTGGAAGGTATAAACCGACAGTGTCAACTCCTTACATAAAAGGCTGGATGACGTAACAGCTATGGGACAGCCAGCTTCTCAGCCCGCGCCTGCCCAGGCGTCTCAAAGGCCATCAGGGGCTCAAAAACGCCCGCTCCCTCAGATGGCAGACACAGATGTCGACACGGAGTCTGACTCCAGTGTCGACGAGGTTGAGACATATACACAATCCACTAGGAACATCCGTTACATAATCCCGGCAATAAAAAATGTGTTACACATTTCTGACATTAACCCAAGTACCACTAAAAAAGGGTTTTATGTTTGGGGAGAAAAACCAGGCAGTGTTTTGTTCCCCCATCAAATGAGTGAATGAAGTGTGAAAAAGCGTGGGTTCCCCCGATAAGAAACTGGTAATTTCTAAAAAGTTACTGATGGCGTACCCTTTCCCGCCAGAGGATAAGTTACGCTGGGAGATATCCCCTAGGGTGGATAAGGCGCTCACACGTTTGTCAAAAAAGGTGGCACTGCCGTCTTAGGATACGGCCACTTTGAAGGTACCTGCTGATAAAAAGCAGGAGGCTATCCTGAAGTCTGTATTTACACACTCAGGTACTAGACTGAGACCTGCAGATAGTGCTGCTGCAGCGTGGTCTGTAACCCTGTCAAACAGGGATACTATTTTGCGAACATAAGACGTCGTCTTATATATGAGGGATTCACAGAGGGATATTTTGCCGGCTGGCATCCAGAATTAATGCAATGTCCATTCTGTCAGGAGGGTATTAGAGACCCGACACTGGACAGGTGATGCTGACTTTAAAAGGCACATAGAGCCTTATAAGGGTGAGGAATTGTTTGGGGATGGTCTCTGGGACCTCGTATCCACAGCAATAGCTGGGAAGAAAAATTTTTACCTCAGGTTTCCTCACAGCCTAAGAAAGCACTGTATTATCAGGTACAGTCCTTTCGGCTTCAGAAAAGCAAGCGGGTCAAAGGCGCTTCCTTTCTGCACAGAGACGAGGGAAGAGGGAAAAAGCTGCACCAGTCAGCCAGTTCCCAGAATCAAAATTCTTCCCCCGCTTCCTCTGAGTCCACCGCATGACGCGGGGGCTCCACAGGCCTAGCCAGGTACGGTGGGGGGCCGCCTCAAAAATTTCAGCGATCAGTGGGCTCGCTCACAGGTGGATCCCTGGATCCTTCAAGTAGTATCTCAGGGGTACAAGCTGGAATTCGAGGCGTCTCCCCCCCCGCCGTTTCCTCAAATCTGCCTTGCCGACAACTCCCTCAGGCAGGGAGGCTGTGCTAGAGGCAATTCACAAGCTGTATTCCAAGCAGGTGATAGTCAAGGTGCCCCTACTTCAACAAGGACGGGGTTACTATTCCACACTGTTTGTGGTACCGAAACCGGACGGTTCGGTGAGACCCATTTTAAATTTGAAATCCTTGAACACATACATAAAAAAATTCAAGTTCAAGATGGAATCGCTCAGGGCGGTTATTGCAAGCCTGGAGGAGGGGGATTACATGGTATCCCTGGACATCAAGGATGCTTACCTACATGTCCCCATTTACCATCCTCACCAGGAGTACCTCAGATTTGTGGTACAGGATTGCCATTACCAATTCCAAACACTGCCGTTTGGACTGTCCACGGCACCGAGGGTCTTTACCAAGGTAATGGCAGAAATGATGATACTCCTTCGAAAAAAGGGAGTTTTAATTATCCCGTACTTGGACGATCTCCTTATAAAGGCGAGGTCCAAGGAGCAGTTGTTGGTCGGAGTAGCACTATCTCGGGAAGTGCTACAACAGCACGGATGGATTCTATACATTCCAAAGTCACAGCTGGTTCCTACCACACGCCTACTGTTCCTGGGGATGGTTCTGGACACAGAACAGAAAAAAGTGTTTCTCCCGCAGGAGAAAGCCAAGGAGCTGTCATCTCTAGTCAGAGACCTCCTGAAACCAAAACAGGTATCGGTGCATCACTGCACACGAGTCCTGGGAAAAATGGTAGCTTCTTACGAAGCAAAATTCCATTCGGCAGGTTCCATGCAAGAACCTTTCAGTGGGACCTCTTGGACAAGTGGTCGGGATCGCATCTTCAGATGCATCGGCTGATAACCCTGTCTCCAAGGACCATGGTATCTCTACTGTGGTGGCTTCAGAGTGCTCATCTTCAAGAGGGCCGCAGATTCGGCATACAGGACTGGGTCCTGGTAACCACGGATGCCAGCCTTCGAGGCTGGGGGGCAGTCACACAGGGAAGAAATTTCCAAGGACTTTGGTCAAGTCAGGAGTCGTCCCTACACATAAATATTCTGGAACTGAGGGCCATTTACAATGCCCTAAGTCTGGCAAGGCCTCTGCTTCAAAACCAGCCGGTACTGATCCAATCAGACAACATCACGGCAGTCGCCCATGTAAACCGACAGGGCGGCACAAGAAGCAAGATGGCGATGGCAGAAGCCACAAGGATTCTCCGATGGGCGGAAAATCACGTCTTAGCACTGTCAGCAGTGTTCATTCCGGGAGTGGACAACTGGGAAGCAGACTTCCTCAGCAGACACGACCTACACCCGGGAGAGTGGGGACTTCATCCAGAAGTCTTCCAACTGTTGGTAAACCATTGGGAAAGGCCACAGGTGGACATGATGGCGTCCCGCCTAAACAAAAAACTAGATATTGCGCCAGGTCAAGGGACCCTCAGGCAATACCTGTGGACGCTCTAGTGACACCGTGGGTGTACCAGTCGGTTTATGTATTCCCTCCTCTGCCTCTCATACCAAAGGTACTGAGAATAATAAGAAAACGAGGAGTAAGAACGATACTCGTGGTTTCGGATGGGCCAAGAAGAGCTTGGTACCCAGAACTTCAAGAAATGATATCAGAGGACCCATGGCCTCTACCGCTCAGACAGGATCTGCTACAGCAGGGGCCCTGTCTGTTCCAAGACTTACCGTGGCTGCGTTTGACGGCATGGCGGTTGAATTCCGGATCTTAAAGGAAAAGGGCATTCCGGAAGAAGTCATTCCTACGCTGATAAAAGCCAGGAAAGAAGTAACCGCAAACCATTATCACCGTATTTGGCGAAAATATGTTGCGTGGTGTGAGGCCAGGAAGGCCCCAACAGAGGAATTTCAGCTGGGTCGTTTTCTGCACTTCCTACAGTCAGGGGTGACTATGGGCCTAAAATTGGGTTCCATTAAGGTCCAGATTTCGGCTCTGTCGATTTTCTTCCAGAAAGAACTGTCTTCACTGCCTGGAGTTCAGACATTTGTAAAGGGAGTGCTATATATTCAGCCCCCTTTTGTGCCTCCTGTGGCACCTTGGGATCTCAACGTGGTGTTGAGTTTCTTAAAATCACATTGGTTTGAGCCACTTAAAACTGTGGATTTGAAATATCTCACGTGGAAAGTGGTCATGTTATTGGCCTTGGCTTCGGCCAGGCGTGTGTCAGAATTGGCGGCTTTGTCATGTAAAAGCCCTTATCTGATTTTCCATATGGATAGGGCAGAATTGAGGACTCGTCCCCAGTTTCTCCCTAAGGTGGTATCAGCTTTTCACTTGAACCAACCTATTGTAGTGCCTGCGGCTACTAGGGACTTGGAAGATTCCAAGTTACTGGACGTAGTCAGGGCCTTAAAAATTTATATTTCCAGGACGGCTGGAGTCAGGAAAACTGACTCGCTTTTTATCCTGTAGGCACCCAACAAAATAGGTGCTCCTGCTTCTAAGCAGACTATTGCTCGCTGAATTTGTAGCACAATTCAGCTGGAGCCTTCTGCGGCTGGATTGCCGCATCCTAAATCAGTAAAAGCCCATTCCACGAGGAAAGTGGGCTCATCTTGGGCGGCTGCCCGAGGGGTCTCGGCTTTACAATTTTGCCGAGCTGCAACTTGGTCAGGGGCAAACACGTTTGCTAAATTCTACAAAATTGATACCCTGGCTGAGGAGGACCTTGAGTTCTCTCATTCGGTGCTGCAGAGTCATCCGCACTCTCCCGCCCGTTTGGGAGCTTTGGTATAATCCCCATGGTCCTTACGGAGTTCCCAGCATCCACTAGGACGTCAGAGAAAATAAGATTTTACTCACCGGTAAATCTATTTCCCGTAGTCCGTAGTGGATGCTGGGCGCCCATCCCAAGTGCGGATTGTCTGCAATACTTGTATGTAGTTATTGCCTAACTAAGGGTTATTGTTGAGCCATCTGTTGAGAGGCTCAGTTATATTTCATACTGTTAACTGGGTGTAGTATCTAGAGATGTGCACTTGAAATTTTTCGGGTTTTGTGTTTTGGTTTTGGGTTCGGTTCCGCGGCCGTGTTTTGGGTTCGACCGCGTTTTGGCAAAACCTCACCGAATTTTTTTTGTCGGATTCGGGTGTGTTTTGGATTCGGGTGTTTTTTTCAAAAAACCCTAAAAAACAGCTTAAATCATAGAATTTGGGGGTCATTTTGATCCCAAAGTATTATTAACCTCAAAAACCATTATTTCCACTCATTTTCAGTCTATTCTGAACACCTCACACCTCACAATATTATTTTTAGTCCTAAAATTTGCGAGGTCGCTGGATGACTAAGCTAAGCGACCCTAGTGGCCGACACAAACACCTGGCCCATCTAGGAGTGGCACTGCAGTGTCACGCAGGATGGCCCTTCCAAAAAACACTCCCCAAACAGCACATGACGCAAAGAAAAAAAGAGGCGCAATGAGGTAGCTGTGTGAGTAAGCTAAGCGACCCTAGTGGCCGACACAAACACCTGGCCCATCTAGGAGTGGCACTGCAGTGTCACGCAGGATGGCCCTTCCAAAAAACACTCCCCAAACAGCACATGACGCAAAGAAAAAAAGAGGCGCAATGAGGTAGCTGTGTGAGTAAGCTAAGCGACCCTAGTGGCCGACACAAACACCTGGCCCATCTAGGAGTGGCACTGCAGTGTCACGCAGGATGGCCCTTCCAAAAAACACTCCCCAAACAGCACATGACGCAAAGAAAAAAAGAGGCGCAATGAGGTAGCTGTGTGAGTAAGATAAGCGAACCTAGGGCCGACACAAACACCTGGCCCATCTAGGAGTGGCACTGCAGTGTCACGCAGGATGGCCCTTCCAAAAAACACTCCCCAAACAGCACATGACGCAAAGAAAAAAAGAGGCGCAATGAGGTAGCTGTGTGAGTAAGCTAAGCGACCCTAGTGGCCGACACAAACACCTGGCCCATCTAGGAGTGGCACTGCAGTGTCACGCAGGATGGCCCTTCCAAAAAACACTCCCCAAACAGCACATGACGCAAAGAAAAAAAGAGGCGCAATGAGGTAGCTGTGTGAGTAAGCTAAGCGACCCTAGTGGCCGACACAAACACCTGGCCCATCTAGGAGTGGCACTGCAGTGTCACGCAGGATGGCCCTTCCAAAAAACACTCCCCAAACAGCACATGACGCAAAGAAAAAAAGAGGCGCAATGAGGTAGCTGTGTGAGTAAGCTAAGCGACCCTAGTGGCCGACACAAACACCTGGCCCATCTAGGAGTGGCACTGCAGTGTCACGCAGGATGGCCCTTCCAAAAAACACTCCCCAAACAGCACATGACGCAAAGAAGAAAAAAAGAGGCGCAATGAGGTAGCTGTGTGAGTAAGCTAAGCGACCCTAGTGGCCGACACAAACACCTGGCCCATCTAGGAGTGGCACTGCAGTGTCACGCAGGATGGCCCTTCCAAAAAACACTCCCCAAACAGCACATGACGCAAAGAAAAAAAGAGGCGCAATGAGGTAGCTGTGTGAGTAAGCTAAGCGACCCTAGTGGCCGACACAAACACCTGGCCCATCTAGGAGTGGCACTGCAGTGTCACGCAGGATGGCCCTTCCAAAAAACACTCCCCAAACAGCACATGACGCAAAGAAAAAAAGAGGCGCAATGAGGTTGCTGTGTGAGTAAGCTAAGCGACCCTAGTGGCCGACACAAACACCTGGCCCATCTAGGAGTGGCACTGCAGTGTCACGCAGGATGGCCCTTCCAAAAAACACTCCCCAAACAGCACATGACGCAAAGAAAAAAAGAGGCGCAATGAGGTAGCTGTGTGAGTAAGCTAAGCGACCCTAGTGGCCGACACAAACACCTGGCCCATCTAGGAGTGGCACTGCAGTGTCACGCAGGATGGCCCTTCCAAAAAACACTCCCCAAACAGCACATGACGCAAAGAAAAATGAAAGAAAAAAAGAGGTGCAAGATGGAATTGTCCTTGGGCCCTCCCACCCACCCTTATGTTGTATAAACAGGACATGCACACTTTAACCAACCCATCATTTCAGTGACAGGGTCTGCCACACGACTGTGACTGAAATGACGGGTTGGTCAAAAAAGAAGCAATTAATCTCTCCTTGCACAAACTGGCGCTACAGAGGCAAGATGTCCACCTCATCATCATCCTCCGATATATCACCGTGTACATCCCCCTCCTCACAGATTATCAATTCGTCCCCACTGGAATCCACCATCTCAGCTCCCTGTGTACTTTGTGGAGGCAATTGCTGCTGGTCAATGTCTCCACGGAGGAATTGATTATAATTCATTTTAATGAACATCATCTTCTCCACATTTTCTGGAAGTAACCTCGTACGCCGATTGCTAACAAGGTGAGCGGCGGCACTAAACACTCTTTCGGAGTACACACTTGTGGGAGGGCAACTTAGGTAGAATAAAGCCAATTTGTGCAAGGGCCTCCAAATTGCCTCTTTTTCCTGCCAGTATAAGTACGGACTGTCTGACGTGCCTACTTGGATGCGGTCACTCATATAATCCTCCACCATTCTTTCAATGGGGAGAGAATCATATGCAGTGCCAGTAGACGACATATCCGTAATCGTTGGCAGGTCCTTCAGTCCGGACCAGATGTCAGCATCAGCAGTCGCTCCAGACTGCCCTGCATCACCGCCAGCGGGTGGGCTCGGAATTCTGAGCCTTTTCCTCGCACCCCCAGTTGCGGGAGAATGTGAAGGAGGAGATGTTGACAGGTCGCGTTCCGCTTGACTTGACAATTTTCTCACCAGCAGGTCTTTGAACCCCAGCAGACTTGTGTCTGCCGGAAAGAGAGATCCAAGGTAGGTTTTAAATCTAGGACCGAGCACGGTGGCCAAAATGTAGTGCTCTGATTTCAACAGATTGACCACCCGTGAATCCTTGTTAAGCGAATTAAGGGCTCCATCCACAAGTCCCACATGCCTAGCGGAATCGCTCTGTGTTAGCTCCTCCTTCAATGTCTCCAGCTTCTTCTGCAAAAGCCTGATGAGGGGAATGACCTGACTCAGGCTGGCAGTGTCTGAACTGACTTCACGTGTGGCAAGTTCAAAGGGCAGCAGAACCTTGCACAACGTTGAAATCATTCTCCACTGCGCTTGAGACAGGTGCATTCCACCTCCTATATCGTGCTCAATTGTATAGGCTTGAATGGCCTTTTGCTGCTCCTCCAACCTCTGAAGCATATATAGGGTTGAATTCCACCTCGTTACCACTTCTTGCTTCAGATGATGGCAGGGCAGGTTCAGGCGTTTTTGGTGGTGCTCCAGTCTTCTGTACGTGGTGCCTGTACGCCGAAAGTGTCCCGCAATTCTTCTGGCCACCGACAGCATCTCTTGCACGCCCCTCTCGTTTTTTAAATAATTCTGCACCACCAAATTCAAGGTATGTGCAAAACATGAGACGTGCTGGAATTTGCCCATATTTAATGCACACACAATATTGCTGGCGTTGTCCGATGCCACAAATCCACAGGAGAGTCCAATTGGGGTAAGCCATTCCGCGATGATCTTCCTCAGTTGCCGTAAGAGGTTTTCAGCTGTGTGCGTATTCTGGAAACCGGTGATACAAAGCGTAGCCTGCCTAGGAAAGAGTTGGCGTTTGCGAGATGCTGCTACTGGTGCCGCCGCTGCTGTTCTTGCGGCGGGAGTCCATACATCTACCCAGTGGGCTGTCACAGTCATATAGTCCTGACCCTGCCCTGCTCCACTTGTCCACATGTCCGTGGTTAAGTGGACATTGGGTACAGCTGCATTTTTTAGGACACTGGTGACTCTTTTTCTGAGGTCTGTGTACATTTTCGGTATCGCCTGCCTAGAGAAATGGAACCTAGATGGTATTTGGTACCGGGGATACAGTACCTCCAACAAGTCTCTAGTTGGCTCTGCAGTAATGATGGATACCGGAACCACGTTTCTCACCACCCAGGATGCCAAGGCCTCAGTTATCCGCTTTGCAGCAGGATGACTGCTGTGATATTTCATCTTCCTCGCAAAGGACTGTTGGACAGTCAATTGCTTGGTGGAAGTAGTAAAAGTGGTCTTACGACTTCCCCTCTGGGAAGACCATCGACTCCCAGCAGCAACAACAGCAGCGCCAGCAGCAGTAGGCGTTACACGCAAGGATGCATCGGAGGAATCCCAGGCAGGAGAGGACTCGTCAGAATTGCCAGTGACATGGCCTGCAGGACTATTGGCATTCCTGGGGAAGGAGGAAATTGACACTGAGGGAGTTGGTGGGGTGGTTTGCGTGAGCTTGGTTACAAGAGGAAGGGATTTACTGGTCAGTGGACTGCTTCCGCTGTCGCCCAAAGTTTTTGAACTTGTCACTGACTTATTATGAATGCGCTGCAGGTGACGTATAAGGGAGGATGTTCCGAGGTGGTTAACGTCCTTACCCCTACTTATTACAGCTTGACAAAGGCAACACACGGCTTGACAAATGTTGTCCGCATTTCTGTTGAAATACTTCCACACCGAAGAGCTGATTTTTTTGGTATTTTCACCAGGCATGTCAATGGCCCTATTCCTCCCACGGACAACAGGTGTCTCCCCGGGTGCCTGACTTAAACAAACCACCTCACCATCAGAATCCTCCTTGTCAATTTCCTCCCCAGCGCCAGCAACACCCATATCCTCCTCATCCTGGTGTACTTCAACACTGACATCTTCAATCTGACTATCAGGAACTGGACTGCGGGTGCTCCTTCCAGCACTTGCAGGGGGCGTGCAAATGGTGGAAGGCGCATGCTCTTCACGTCCAGTGTTGGGAAGGTCAGGCATCGCAACCGACACAATTGGACTCTCCTTGTGGATTTGGGATTTCGAAGAACGCACAGTTCTTTGCTGTGCTTTTGCCAGCTTGAGTCTTTTCATTTTTCTAGCGAGAGGCTGAGTGCTTCCATCCTCATGTGAAGCTGAACCACTAGCCATGAACGTAGGCCAGGGCCTCAGCCGTTCCTTGCCACTCCGTGTGGTAAATGGCATATTGGCAAGTTTACGCTTCTCCTCCGACAATTTTATTTTAGATTTTTGAGTCCTTTTTTTACTGATATTTGGTGTTTTGGATTTTACATGCTCTGTACTATGACATTGGGCATCGGCCTTGGCAGACGACGTTGATGGAATTTCATTGTCTCGGCCATGACTAGTGGCAGCAGCTTCAGCACGAGGTGGAAGTGGATCTTGATCTTTCCCTATTTTTGGAACCTCAACATTTTTGTTCTCCATATTTTAATAGGCACAACTAAAAGGCACCTCAGGTAAACAATGGAGATGGATGGATACTAGTATACTTATGGATGGACGAGCGACTGCCGACACAGAGGTAGCTACAGCCGTGGACTACCGTACTGTGTCTGCTGCTAATATAGACTGGATGATAATATAGACTGGATGATAATGAGATAAAAATAAAATATATATATATATCACACTAGTACTGCAGCCGGACAGGTATATATATTATGTAATGACGGACCTGCTGGACACTGTCTGTCAGCACTGCAGACTCCTAAAGTAAGCTACTAGTATCAAGAAGATAGAAAAAAAAATAAACCACGGGTAGGTGGTATACAATTATGGATGGACGAGCGACTGCCGACACAGAGGTAGCTACAGCCATGGACTACCGTACTGTGTCTGCTGCTAATATAGACTGGATGATAATGAGATAAAAATAAAATATATATATATATCACACTAGTACTGCAGCCGGACAGGTATATATTATGTAATGACGGACCTGCTGGACACTGTCTGTCAGCACTGCAGACTCCTAAAGTAAGCTACTAGTATCAAGAAGATAGAAAAAAAAACCACGGGTAGGTGGTATACAATTATGGATGGACGAGCGACTGCCGACACAGAGGTAGCTACAGCCGTGGACTACCGTACTGTGTCTGCTGCTAATATAGACTGGATGATAATGAGATAAAATTAAAATATATATATATATATCACACTAGTACACCACAGTGTTTAACTTTTTCAGGCAGACAATCACAATATACTGGTGGTCAGCAGACAATCACAATATACTGGTGGTCAGTGGTCACTGGTCAGTCACACTGGCAGTGGCACTCTGGCAGCAAAAGTGTGCACTGTACTTAAAATATGTACTCCTGCTATAACTGCTCCCCAGTCTCCCCCACAATTAAGCTGTGTGAGCAGTGAGCACTCAGCACAGTCAGATAATGATATACAGTATTACATATGATGCAGCATACTGGGCTGAGCACAGATATGGTATGTGACTGTGTCACACTGTGTATCGTTTTTTTTTCAGGCAGAGAACGGATTAATTAAACTGGTGGTGGTCACTGGTCACTGGTCACACTATCAGCAAGTAGTACTCCGTCCTAAGCAGACAATCACAATATACTGGTGGTCAGTGTGGTCACTGGTCAGTCACACTGGCAGTGTGGCACTCTGGCAGCAAAAGTGTGCACTGTACTTAAAATATATTATTTATGTACTCCTGCTCTAACTGCTCCCCAGTCTCCCCCACAATGAAGCTGTGTGAGCAGTGAGCACTCAGCACAGTCAGATATACAGTATTACATATGATGATGCAGCACACTGAGGCTGAGCACAGATATGGTATGTGACTGTGTCACACTGTGTATCGTTTTTTTTCAGGCAGATTAATTAAACTGGTGGTCAATGGTCACACTATCAGCAAGTAGTAGTACTCCAGTCCTAATATGCTCCCCAAAATTAGTAAATACTAAATAGTGTCTCTAACTCTCTACTCTCTTCTCTATAAACGGAGAGGACGCCAGCCACTTCCTCTCCCTATCAATCTCAATGCACGTGTGAAAATGGCGGCGACGCGCGGCTCCTTATATAGAATCCGAGTCTCGCGATAGAATTCGAGCCTCGCGAGAATCCGACAGCGGGATGATGACGTTCGGGCGCGCTCGGGTTAGCCGAGCAAGGCGGGAAGGTTCGAACCTGCCTCGGACCCGTGTAAAAAGGCTGAAGTTCGGGGGGGGTTCGGATTCCGAGGAACCGAACCCGCTCATCACTAGTAGTATCACGAGTTATACGGTGTGATTGGTGTGGCTGGTATGAGTCTTACCCGGGATTCAAAAGCCTTCCTTATGGTGTCGGCTCTTCCGGGCACAGTATCCTAACTGAGGTCTGGAGGAGGGTCATGGTGGGAGGAGCCAGTGCACACCAGATAGTACCTAATCTTTCTTTTAGAGTGCCCAGTCTCCTGCGGAGCCCGTCTATTCCCCATGGTCCTTACGGAGTTCCCAGCATCCACTACGGACTACGAGAAATAGATTTACCGGTGAGTAAAATCTTATTATCTCCCGTCCGCTGCTCCCCCACTGAGACGTGCATATTCTTGTCCATCTTTTCAATCCTTTCATTCCTTTTGTACTAACAGATTTAGAGGCAGAGCCAGATGTGCTTCAGAGGCAGTTCATGGCTCCAGAGGCTGGGGACGTAAAGCAGCCATTACAGGCCAACAAGAGCAGAACGGTAGTACCACTGTCACAAAGCCTACAGCATGATGCTCTCCTTCTGCGCCTGGGGGATCTCAAGGTAGGAGCACGTCTAAAACATTTCAGTCAAGTTTGGAAAGGCTCCTGCCAGGACGCCTTGGTCAAGGATTTGATCTCCTAGGGCTACAAAATAGAATTCGAACTGACCCCGCCTCACAGGTTTTTCACTTAAGACTGGTAACCCTGAGGGAGGTCATAGACAGACTCAAGCAGGAGTAATTAATCCAGTTCCTATTCACCAGAGGAACAGAATCTACTACTCCTATCTGTTGGTTGTGCCGAAACCGGATGGTTCGGTCAGACCCATACTGAATCTGAAGTCCCTGACTCCATACCTACAGTACGGATCTTCAGATTCAAGATGGAATATCTACGGTAAGTCATCACAGAACTGGAGGAGGGGATATTCTTGGTATCCTTGGATATAAAGGACATTCCCAAATGGGCGCTACATCAGGCATTCCTACAGATTGCACTGAAGGAGGAACACTATCAATTCCAGGCCTTGCCTTTTCGGTCTTTTGTCAGTGCCAAGGGTGTTTACAAAGGTCATGGCAGTTCCATATCTGGATGACTTGCTCATAAAGGCGCCTTCCAGGGACTAAATCCTACACAGTATCGTTCTCACAAAACGCTTGCTGACACACCACAGTTGTATTCACAATCTACAAAAGTCCCACTTACAACCTACTCAGAGACTTCAGTTTCTGGGTATGGTTCTGGACACAGTTTCTCAGAAAGTGTTTTTCACTTAAGACTGGTTTTTCACAGGTTTTTCACTTAAGACTGGTAACCCTGAGGGAGGTCATAGACAGACTCAAGCAGGAGTAATTAATCCAGTTCCTATTCACCAGAGGAACAGAATCTACTACTCCTATCTGTTTGTTGTGCCGAAACCGGATGGTTCGGTCAGACCCATACTGAATCTGAAGTCCCTGACACCATACCTACAGTACGGATCTTCAGATTCAAGATGGAATATCTACGGGAAGTCATCACAGAACTGGAGGAGGGGATATTCTTGGTATCCTTGGATATAAAGGACATTCCCAAATGGGCGCTACATCAGGCATTCCTACAGATTGCACTGAAGGAGGAACACTATCAATTCCAGGCCTTGCCTTTTCGGTCTTTTGTCAGCGCCAAGGGTGTTTACAAAGGTCATGGCAGTTCCATATCTGGATGACTTGCTCATAAAGGCGCCTTCCAGGGACTAAATCCTACACAGTATCGTTCTCACAAAACGCTTGCTGACACACCACAGTTGTATTCACAATCTACAAAAGTCCCACTTACAACCTACTCAGAGACTTCAGTTTCTGAGTATGGTTCTGGACACAGTTTCTCAGAAAGTGTTCCATCCTGTGGAAAATGCAACAGCCATTTAAACGATATTATGGTCTGTCCTGATGCCGCCTCGTGTCGCAGTCCATCTGTGTATCCGTCTGCTAGGAAAGATGGTTGCCTCTTATGAAGCAATACAGTACGGACAGTTTCATACACGAACCTTCCAGCTGGATCTTCTTGACAAATGGTCGGGGTCGCATTTGCACATACACCACCTCATCCGCCTATCACCACAGGCAAGGATATCCCTACTGTAGTGGTTACAGACCTCCCATCTTCTGGAGGGATGTGAGCCACAGGGGCTGGGGAGCAGTGACCCAGGATGTTCAGTTTCGGGGAAGAAGGTTAACACACGAAGCCACCCTCCCCATAAACATCTTGGAACTAAGGGCGATTTACAACGCCCTACTTCAGGTATTCCACCTACTACATAATTGGGCCATTCAAGTACAGTCGGACAACGCCATGGTGATGGCGTACATCAACCGGCAAGGTGGGACAAAGAGCAGGGCTGCAATGAGAGAGGTAGCTAGAATACTTCTCTGAGCAGAAAGGCATGCCGCGGCGATTTTCGCCATATTCATTCCACGTGTGGACAACTGGGAGACAGATTTCCTGAGCAGGCAAGATCTCCACCCGGCAGAATGGGGTCTTCATCCTCACGTCTTCCAGCAGATAGTATCCCGATGGGGGTTGGCCGCAAATAGACTTGATGGCATCTCTACACAACAAAAAGCTTCAGTATTACTGCTAGAGGACAAATGACCCACAGGCGACAGCGGTGGACGCATTGACGACGTCCTGGAATTTTCAGACGGTTTATCTGTTCCCTCCATTCCCTTTACTGACAAGACTCTTAAAGCAAATAAAGAAAGAGAAGGTTCAGGCGATTTTAATTGCCCCGGACTGGCCTCGCTCAGCCTGGTATGCAGATCTCTTCTCCCTGTTGACGGATGACCCCTGGCCCTTAACGCTGAGGGAAGATCTTCAGCAAGGCCCATTCGTCTATCCAAACTTACAGCAGCTACGTTTGCCGGCATGGAAGTTGAGAGGGAGATTCTAGCCAGGAAGGGCATTCTGGGGCTGTTATCCCGACTATGCTGCATGCTAGAAAGGCTGTCACGTCACAACACTACCACAGAATATGGAAAACCTATGTCTCCTGGTGTGATAGCCGTCACTACCCACCAGTGGTTTTCAAATTAGGTCGTTTCTTGCATTTCTTCCAGTCATGAGTGCATGTCGGTTTGTGCTTGGGCTCACCAAAAGTTCAGGTGTCGGAACTGTCAATCTTTTTCCAGAAAAGATTGGCATTAATCCCGGAAGTTCAAACATTCCTTAAGAGTGTGCTTCGCTTGCAACCCCCTTTTGTACCTCCCACGGCTACTTGGGATCTCCAGTTGGTTTTGGATTTTCTCCAATCTTCCTGGTTTGAACCATTGCAGATGCTGAGGACAAGTATCTGACTTGGAAGACGATAACCTTGTTGGTTCTCGCTTCTGCAAGGCGGGTCTTGGAATTGGGGGTTTTGTCATGCAAGCCTCCTTATCTGGTGTTTCACAAGGACAGGGCGGAACTCAGAACTTGCAAGTTGTTCCTTCCCAAGGTTGTTTCAGCTTTTCACATAAATCAAGCTATTGTGGTTCCAGTCATCGCTGATTCTTCCACACCTCGCAATTTGGATGTGGTGCGAGCATTGCGTATCTATGTCAACAGAATTGCTCGCACCAGGAAATCAGATGCTCTTTTCGTTTTGTATGATGCCACCAAGATTGGGTGTCCAGCTTCCATGCAGACTATTGCTCGTTGGATCAAACTTACTATCCAACAGGAATATACCTTTGCGGCTTTACCTGTGCCATACTCCATTATGGCTCATTCCACTAGGTCGGTGAGTTCTTCTTGGGCAGTTGCTCCATGAGTCTCATCCTTGCATTTATGTCGAGCCGCTACCTGGTCAGGTACCGTCACGTTTGTTAAATTCTATGGATTTGATGCCCTGGCGTCTGAGAACTCTTGGTTTGGTCGTTTGGTGTTGCAGGGATCTCAGCACACTCCCGACCATGATGGGAGCTCTGGCACGTCCTCACTGTAATTCACCATCCCATTATCCACTATGGATGTTAGAGAAAATGGGATTTTGGTACATACCGGTAAATCCTTTTCTTGTAGTCTATAGGGGTTACTGGATACCCACCTCTGTGCTTCGTATTTTCCTGCATACTGTTTTTTTTTTTTTTGTGTGTTAGCGTCTGTGATGTTTTGCTTTCACTGTTTCTGTTCTAGTTTGTTTGTGTTGGTCGGATTTCTTCTGCTGTTCTGTTTCCGGTCCCGGACATGCTGAAGTGATCACAGTGGCTGAGAAAGTCATGGGCTACTCAGTGACTGCACCAAATCTGTTTGTACAGCTCTGCTACACATGCGTTCGCACACTTGCAAAGCGAAAAATACACAATACACATCCCTATGGGCGGCGACTATGCGAACGCAGGACTGCATAGAAACCCTAGCGAGCAAACAGGTCTGAATTAGCTATAAGTTTGCATCAGAGATTGAGGCCTATGTTTCTGCATTCCTGGGAAGCTGTGACGATGCAGAGAGGCAACTGACTGTTATGGTTGACTTATCTTTGCTCACTAATCAAGGATATCCAGTAGTAGCCAACACATGGAAAGTAAGCCACCATTTGAAGCCAACTGCTCTGCAAAAATACATTGACTGTATGAAGAGCATGTTTCTTACGCCAGACATCAGTGCCGTAACTAGACATTTTAGCGCTGTGTGCAAGAAACGGCATTGGAGCCCCCCCCCTTTACGTAAACCGGTGGCAGTGTGCGTCGTAGGCGTGCGCAAAATATATAGGGGCGTGGCTTCACAGAAAAGGGGTGTGGCCAGAAAATAATACCAATTCATATAATGGTGCACAGTAGTCTCCATTATTCAAATTACGCTGCACAGTAGCACCACTACACCAGGTAGAGCCCCTTTTTCACATTACGGCGGACAGATTCCCCTTTTTACACATTACGGCAGACAGCGTCCCCTTTTTACACATTACGGCAGACAGCGTCCCCTTTTTACACATTATGGCAGAAAGCGCCCCCTTTTTACACATTACGGCAAACAGCATCCCCTTTTTTTACACATTACGGCAGACAGAGTTTCCTTTTTACACATTACGGCAGACAGCATCCACTTTTTACATATTACGGCAGACAGCGTCCCCTTTTTTACACATAACGGCAGACAGAGTCCCCTTTTTACACATTACGGCAGACAGCGTCTCCTTTTTACACATTACGGCAGACAGCGTGCCCTTTTTACACATTATGGCAGATAGCGTCCACCTTTTACACGTTACAGCAGGCAGAGTCCCCTTTTTACATGTTATGGCAGGATAGGTCCCCCTTTTACACATTATGACAGGCAGAGTCCCCTTTTAACACGAAGTGTAGTGTAATATAGTGTAGTGCACTGTAGTATAGTGTAGTGTAGTATAGTGTAGTGTACTGTAGTGTAGTGTAGTGTCTGTGTAGGCACTTACATGATGTGTATGTTCTTCCAGCGCTGTTGCCGGCTCCTGACTCCTCCTGACAGACTGTCCACTTCACAGGCAGAGAACTCAGCCGTAGCGCTGCCGGAACCTCAGCAGCAGCGGCGGTTTAAGCTGGACACAGGCGGGTGGGCGGCGGCTTCAGCGGGACACAGGCGGGTGGGCGGCAGCTTCAGCAGCAGGACACAGTCGGACGGGCGGCAGCGGCTTCAGCGGGACGCAGGAGGCGCCACCGTCAGCGAGACACAGGCGGCACCTCCTAAAACAGTGAATCTGCGGCCGTGCGGGTGTGATGCTCGATGGTGCGCCCTCAGTGCATTTGCGCTGTGGGCAAGGCACCATCGGCATACATGTAGTTACAGCTCTGCCAGACATAGATTTCTGCCTAGATTTCAGTACCAGCCATCAAAAGGAGAACCAGGAGCAGTAGAATACGTCAGTTGAGCATCTGCTTTTGTTTCTTCTAAAGTAGAATTTAGGGGGTTACTTTAATTAGCCTAGAATTGCTGTTGCAATGGCGAAGAAACTCAAGCAATAGCAGCTGAATACACCCGAACTCGCCCTGGACTCACATTTTTTTTGTACGCAGTCTTATGCGGCTGAGAACTTAAAACTAGAGATGAGCGGATTCGGTTTTACTCGGTTCTCAAAACCGAATCTTATTGGCTATCCAAAACACGTGACACCCGTGAGCCAATAAGATTCGGTTTTGAGAACCGAGTAAAACCGAGTAAAACCGAATCCGCTCATCTCTACTTAAAACTTTGTTTCGGAGCTGCCGTCAAGTAGGCCTCGTGGCTAATTGAATAGACCCCTTAATGTTAAGGTGTATCACTTATGTGTAATCCTTTAACCCCTTCAGTGGCGGGTTTTTGGAATTTGGTCACACCTCCCAGGGCAGGTTTTTAATTTTTTACGTGTGCATTGCCAGGGGTGTCATGCTTTTTGCCAGCGGTTTTATGCTCTGCCACGGGGAATGCTCATTGCCTAGGGGTAGCTAGTGATAGCCATCGACCATCGATGGTTCAAAATCATTGATGGTTTATGACCGATGTTGAATACTTTTACCATTGATGGGGGAGAACTAGATGGTTCAGTGCTACCGAATTTTTTATTTAATTTATTTTTTCTCAAAGTGTCAGGGCACTGAGCTTAGCTCCGTCCCCTGACAACCACCAAGCCACGCCCCCTAATTTCCATTTGCAAATGTAAAGCAGGGATGACCATCTATGGGTAAAACCATCGATGGATATATTCCAGATGGTTTTACACCATCGAGGTTATCCATCCATCGAGGTTACCCACCGATGGCTATGCCTCGGGTATCATTTGCCCGCCAGCACTGAAATCCTCTCCCCCCTCTCCTCCCTTGTATTCTGCTGGCGGAATTTTGCGGAATGACGTCATGAAGTAATCGCGTCATTCTTCAAAGTTCACCGGCTGAGCGGAGTGTAAGGTGGAGGGAGGGGGAGCAATGGCATGCCCCGGAAAATTTCCGGGGTTGCCAGTCTGCACAGCGCAGCTGGCCCCAGAAATTTTCCAAAACATGCCACTGAAGAGGTTAATCTATGAATATTTCCACTGCTGATCATTTTGACATGGTTGCATGATAGCTAGTATTGGTTATCTTTCTGCAGCTCTTTTTGTCTTTCTCTTCAGAGTGGAAAACTTTGTGTTTTGACTGAGAAAATGGATTATTCCACGACTTACCAGCATTATTGACAATCTACTGGCAAAAAGACAAGAGGCTCAAGTGATGGACATTGCACGGTAAATGCAAAAGGCAATATGAAATCCCTCACCCTTCCACCACAATGTGGGTCAAATTAGAGATGTGCGGCGGGCACTTTTTGTGTTTTGGTTTTGGTTCTAATTCCATTTTCGTGTTTTTGTTTTGGCTTGGTTTTGCCAAAACCACCCTTTCGTGTTTTTGTTTTTGTTTTTGTTTTGGATCTGGATGATTTTTGGGAAAAAACATAAAAACAGCTAAAATCACAGAATTTGGGAGTAAGTTTGCTCCTACGGCATTATTAACCTCAATAACAATAATTTCCACTCATTTCCACTCTATTCTGAACACCTCATAATATTGTTTTTAGGCCAAAAAGTTGCACCGAGGTGGCTGTATGACTAAGATAAGCGACACAAGTGGACAACACAAACACCTGGCCCATCTAGGAGTGGCACTGCAGTGTCAGACAGGATGGCAGATATAAAAAAAAAGGCCCCAAAGAGCACATAATGCAAAGAAGAAAAAGAATTGCAATGAGGTAGTTGTATGACTAAGCCAAGCGACACAGACAATTGACCCATCTAGGCGTGGCACTGCAGTGGCAGACAGCAGGGCAGATATTAAAAAAAAGGCCCCTAACAGCACATGATGCAAAGAAGAAAAAAGGGTCACCGAGGTTGCTGTATAACTAAGCTAAGTGACACAACCACCTGGCCCATCTAGTAGTGTCACGCAGTTGCTGAATGTCGAGAGTGGGCCGCAATTGTTCGGTCCACTGACAGCATCTCCAGCATGCTCCAGTCACTTTTGAAAAAATCTGCAATTGGTGGACTTATACGGCAGTGCCCCAGGACTAATACAGCAGTACCCCTGGACTCATACGGCAGTGTCACACAGGATGACACTTTTCAAAAACTAGGCCCCAAACAGCACCTCATGCAAAGACAAGATGTCGAAGAGGTGCAATGAGGTAGCTGTATGACTAAGCCAAGCGACACAAACAATTCCAACTGGAATTATTGTTATGATGCCAGCACTCTGGTCTGAGGAGATCTTATTGCGAGGACCGGAGCACTGGAACGTAATGCTGGGGAAGGGAGCGGGAATGGAAAATAGCCCCTGGCGCCCTAACTCCGTTGTCTCGCCCGTGCTGTCAGAAATCCCCTGCGAGACTATGGTTGCTTGAGCCCATGGCAGCCGCGTTTGAAGGGCGGATTACGTCTGCCCAACTCCGATGCCCCCCCAGGTCTTAATGAGAGACAAAGGGAAATCCGAGACAGGGTGATAACAAGGGGCCCTCTGACTAAACAACCAGGTCAGGGGCTACAAGCTAATAAAAACTAGAATATGTGCGGGAAAAGGACAACCAAAATATCCACTTGTCCACTTCTCCTACCCGGCACCGCCGAGATCCAGAGAGGACTTGTGGAAGCGGAACCCTCCGCAAATGCTCCAAAGACAAAATATGTAAAGATAAAGCGGCTGAGCCGCAACACACGGCAGAGCCGCAGCTCACGAAACACCACTCGATATTCAAAGGTGATCAGTCAGGACTACTGGGGACCCAACGACTTCCTGGGATGAGATGACAACTCCCGGATACAGGACTTCTGAGGACAGAAATGACCGGATACAGCAGGACAGGAACAGACTCTCAGCAAACCAAAGCAGCATGCAGGAAGCTATTACCGGCGTCTGTGAGAAGCACTGAGAAGGTATTTAGCAGGGAGTCCTCCAATCAGCTGTTCAGAGCCTGATTGGTATTAATGCCGTGCAGCTGCCTTGCTGCACGGCCAGAAGACAAGTGTGTGTGCGTGTGTAACTAGACCCTGCAACGGGGAACGCGGTCCGCCCGTGGCGTCCCCGTTGCTAGGGTCCGTGCGGCTCAGCGCGCCCGGCGTCTAGCGTTGCTAGGAAGCCGGCGGCTGAACACGCACGGCGTCCCTAGTTGCTAGGCGCCGGGCCGCGCGGACATTGCGGACCCCGGCGCCTAACAATTATACGTCCAAATCACTGGAATTAATTGGCAAGATCACTCTAAGTAATAATTATAAATCACTGAAATTAATTGGCAAAATCACTGTAATTATATGTCCAAATCACTGGAATTAAATGGCAAAATCTTGCTATCGCCTGCCTAGTGAAGTGGAATCTAGATGGGATTTGTTACCGGGGACACAATACCTCCAGCAATTGTCTGAATCCCACTGCACTAATGGCGGATACCGGAGGCACGTCTAACACCAACATAAGTGTCAAGGCCTCAGTTATGAGGGCTTCCATCGTCATGTGAAGCTGAACCACTAGCCATGAACATAGGCCAGGGCCTCAACCATTCCTTGCCACTCCGTGTCGTAAATGGCATATTGGCAAGTTTACGTTTCTCCTCAGACGATTTAAATTTCTTTTTTTGGTTATTTTTACTGAACTTTGGCTTTTTGGATTTTACATGCCCTCTACTGTCACATTGGGCATCGGCCTTGGCAGACGACGTTGATGGCATTTCATAGTCTATTACATGGCTAGTGGCAGCAGCTTCAGCACTTGGAGGAAGTAGTTTTTTTGATCTTTCCCAATTTTCTCCTCAAAATTTTGGTCTCCATTATTTTTTTGGAGTTATAAGAGACAATGGCCCTCATTCCGAGTTGTTCGCTCGTTATTTTTCTTCGCATCGGTGTGATTTTCCGCTAACTGCGCATGCGCAATGTTCGCACTGCGGCTGCGTCAAGTAAATTTGCTAAGAAGTTTGGTATTTTACTCACGGCATTGCAAGGTTTTTTCTGCGTTCTGGTGATCGGAGTGTGATTGACAGGAAGTGGGTGTTTCTGGGCCTATGGCCCTCATTCCGAGTTGTTCGCTCGCAAGCTGCTTTTAGCAGCATTGCACACGCTAAGCCGCCGCCTACTGGGAGTTAATCTTAGCTTAGCAGAATTGTGAACGAAAGATTCTCAAAATTGCGAATAGAAATTTCTAAGCAGTTTCTGAGTAGCTCGACACTTACTCTGCCACTGCGATCAGTTTAGTCAGTTTCGTTCCTGGTTTGACATCACAAACACACCCAGCGTTCGCCAAGACACTCCCCTGTTTCTCCAGCCACTCCCGCGTTTTTCCCAGAAACTGCAGCGTTTTTACACACACTCCCATAAAACGGCCAGTTTTCGCCCAGAAACACCCACTTCCTGTCAATCACACTACGATCACCAGAACGAAGAAAAAACCTCGTAATGCCGTGAGTAAAATACCAAACTTCTTAGCAAATTTACTTGGCGCAGCCGCAGTGCGAACATTGCGCATGCGCAGTTAGCGGAAAATCGCTGCGATGCGAAGAAAATTAACGAGCGAACAACTCGGAATGAGGGCCTATATGCGTCACAGGAATGACTGGAATTACTGATGACACAGGACACTACTAGGGTGGTCTTCTGTATGCCGACTGATGGGATCCCGGCGCACAGTATACCGGCGCCGAGATCCCGACAGCCGGAATACCAACACTTATTCTCCCTCGTGGGGGTCCACGACCCCCCTGGAGGGAGAATAAAATAGTGCCCGTACCGTGCCCGCAAGGGGCTCATTTGTGCTCGCCACACTGTCGGTAAGCCAGTGGTCGGGCTCCCAGCGCCGGTATGCTGGTCGCCGGGAGCCCGACCGCCGGCATATCGTAGTGAACCCCACCACCAATGGTCTGATGCAGCCTAACAGGTTGTTATAATTGTTATACTACAGCAGTAGATATATAGCAGCAGCGTATATCGCCACTGGAATTACTGATGACACAGGACACACTACCACTGGTCTGATGCAGCCCAACAGCTTTTTAATAATAATATAATTGTAATTTGTTATACTGCAGCAGTGGATATATATATATAGCAGCAGCGTATATCGTCACTGGAATTACTGATGACACAGGACACACACTACCACTGGTCTGATACAGCCCAACAGCTTTTTAATAATAATATAATTGTCATTTGTTATACTGCAGCAGTGGAATTACTGCTGACACAGGACACTGGATATATGGCAGCATAGAACACCAACACTGTGATTGCCTGGACTGATGCAGCACAATACACTGAGTGACTACACTGGACCGGTCAGCACAACGGGTGTAGTATGGTATGCCAGGGCTCGGGCTCCCGGCGACCAGCATACCGGCGCCGGGAGCCTGACCGCCGGCATACCGAAAGCGTGGCGAGCGCTAAGGAACCCCTTGCGGGCTTGATGCACTCGCCACGCTATTTTATTCTCCCTCCAGGGGGGACCCCCACGAGGTAGAATAGCTGTCGGTATGCCGTGTGTCGGGATTCCGGCGCTGGTATACTGTGCGCTGGGATCCAGACATTCGGCATACTGAAGACCACCCCTGCACAACACAGCCCCACTTTACAGCTACATTGGATATATGGCAGCAGAGAACACCAACACTGTGACTGATGCAGCCCAACAGCTTTTTAATAATAATATAATTGTCATTTGTTATACTGCAGCAGTGGATATATATAGCAGCAGCGTATATCGTCACTGGAATTACTGATGACACAGGACACTGGATATATGGCAGCAGAGAACAACACTGTGACTGCCTGGACTGATGCAGCACAATACACTGAGCGGCTACACTGGACCAGAGCCGGATAAAGGTGGGGTTTCGGGGATAAGTACCCCGGGCCCCTCAATTTGAAAGGGGCCCCCACCGCCAGCTACAGATCGGATCTCTGTTACAGATCTGATCTGCAGTGCTGAGCTCCCCACTGACTGCTGTCACAGCTGCTGGCGTCGCAGAGCTTTGCTGGGCTGCCGAGAGACAGCTCAGCTGTCCAATGGTACGTGCAGCTCACTCTCAGCGGGCACCATCCACACAGCCCTGATGATGCCCAACATCGTTGGCTAGGTGGATTGCATTGGCCACGCCCCCTCCATCCACGGACCCCGGAAGCAGACTCTGGCACAGGGGGAACAGGCACCCGCTCCCCACACTGGGAACCCTGCCGGCTCTTGCGTCCTCCACTCACCCTGCAAGCGGCCTCAGTCTGGGGCTATCCTCACCCATGACTCTTCTGGCAAAGTGTCTGACTGACCTCCCATCTGACTGCGGAGGTTCTCTTCCCGCCTCTACCGCTGGGACTGGAACAGACAGATGCGGAGCGCCCCACTGAGAGACCTGTGTCACTGTAAGTACTTACCTGACCCTGGATGGGGGGGGGGGGGGGGGTGACAGGGGAAACCTCAGTCTCAGTGCTGGTGCTGCCTCTCTTTCCATATGATCCTGGGACTTGTGGCACCACAAACCTGGAACTCCTCCATGTACTTCCTGTCACTTGTACCCCATGCACCTCACTTTGTCAGCCTGCCCTGGACATTCTGTCCCTGACCCCAGTGTGTCTACCTCCAAGTTCTCGTAATTGTACCCTAGTGGCACCTTGGGAGTACCCCCAGGCAGGGCCGGTGCTAGGGTGTTCGGCGCCCTCCAGCAAACTGTACATTTTGCGCCCTCCAACAGCCGCATCATAGTCATTGGCCCAAATTTATTAAGCCTTAAAAGGTGATAATGTGGAGACGGCTAAAGAACCAGCCAATCAGCTTCCTAATTGAGATGTTACAGGCTGTGTTTGAAAAATTAGAGTTAAGAGCTGGTTGTCTGGTACTTTATCACTCTTTATCTATCTCCACATAATCACTTTTAAGGCTTAAAACATTTCGGCCTATTAAAATGTGAAAAGAGTGATTGGGTGATGGGGAGAGGGTGAGAGTCAGTGTGTGACAGAGAGACGATGACAGGAGAGAGAAGGTGACAGGTATAAGATTAGAGTCAGTGGGTGACAGGAGAGTCAGTGGGTAACAAGAGAGAAGTGACATGGAGGGGGTAGCGGCAGGGAGCAGTGGGAGATGGGCACAGAGTGACGCTGGGAGAGGCAATGGATGCCAGTGAGAGGCGAAGGTGACAATGAGAGGTAGAGAGTGACCAGCAGAGGGTGAAAAGAGAGGGTGAGAGGGTGAGAGTTAGTGGGTGACAGGAGAGAGAGGTGACAGGAAAACGGTGAGAATCAATGGGTAACAGGAGAGATAGGTGATGGGGAGGCAGTGACGTGCAGAGAGGTGAGGCAGGAGGGCAGAGCCTTTCCTGTCATACTAACGTATAAGACAAAGGTTTGACTATACAAAGTACATGAAAAATACAAATATAAGAAATATCTTTTTGTATTATTCTAAGAATTTAGACAGTGCCTCTCCTGCTTACCTTATCTGCACATCTCTGATCAAAACTCACCAAATTTCCAGCAGTATATATTGCTGCTCCCGTGTATAATACCCTTTGGCTCATATATTCTGTGTAAACCTTGCTCTGGTACTCAGGGGTGTTTCTATAGAGGAGGGGGCCCGTGTACACCTCCGGGTGGGCCCCCTCCTCTGAACGGCGCTGTAAACTCTGGCATTGTGCTGGAGTCTACTTTCCCTCGTCAATGCTGCGCCCGCCACTGGACTCCAGTAAGGTAAGTATTTAAATGGGTGCAGTGTGTGTGGTGTGGGCCCCCCCTGGACTCAGGGGCCCATGTGCACCGCACACATTGCACCCATTATAGAAACGCCAATGCTGGTACTAGCTAGTGCCCCCTGAGCCATTTATCTCACCACACGTCCACGTACGGGTGTCAGATTACACACACGAATATCATACCAGCCCCCCTTCCCGCCCACACGAACAGGATACTACCCCCCCTCCCCAGACACATGAATAGGATATTACACCCCCCCTCCCCAGACACATGAATAGGATATTACACCCCCCCTCCCCAGACACATGAATAGGATATTACACCCCCCCTCCCCAGACACATGAATAGGATATTACACCCCCCCTCCCTCCCCAGACACACGAACAGGATACTACCCCCCCTCCCTCCCCAGACACACGAATAGGATATTACACCCCCCCTCCCTCCCCAGACACACGAATAGGATATTACACCCCCCCTCCCTCCCCAGACACACGAATAGGATATTACACCCCCCCTCCCTCCCCAGACACACGAATAGGATATTACACCCCCCCTCCCTCCCCAGACACACGAATAGGATATTACACCCCCCCTCCCTCGACACACGAATAGGATATTACACCCCCCCTCCCTCCCCAGACACACGAATAGGATATTACACCCCCCCTCCCTCCCCAGACACACGAATAGGATATTACACCCCCCCTCCCTCCCCAGACACACGAATAGGATATTACACCCCCCCGTCCCCAGACACATGAATAGGATATTACACCCCCCCCCCGTCCCCAGACACATGAATAGGATATTACACCCCCCCCCCCGTCCCCAGACACACAAATAGGATACTACCCCCCCTCCCTCCCCAGACACATGAATAGGATATTACCCCCCCCCCCCCATCCCCAGACACACAAATAGGATACTACCCCCCCTCCCTCCCCAGACACATGAATAGGATATTACACCCCCCCCCCCCCCCCCGTCCCCAGACACACAAATAGGATACTACCCCCCCTCCCTCCCCAGACACATGAATAGGATATTAAACCCCCCCGTCCCCAGACACACAAATAGGATACTACCCCCCCTCCCTCCCCAGACACATGAATAGGATATTACACCCCCCCCCCGTCCCCAGACACACAAATAGGATACTACCACCCCCCCCCCAGACACATGAATAGGATACTACACCCCCCCGTCCCCCAGACACACAAATAGGATACTACCACCCCACCCCCCCAGACACATGAATAGGATACTACACCCCCCTGTCCCCAGACACACAAATAGGATACTACCACAACCCCCCCAGACACATGAATAGGGTACCCCCCCTCTGTTTATCTGCAGCAGAAGTTACCTGTCTCAGCTCTTCTGTGGCTTGTTGCTAGAGATACAGGCTGCTACAGGCTGGCTGCTCCTTTTCTCATGATGACAGCTTGCCTTGCTCCTCCAGACAGTGCACACTGCACAGTCACATGTACATCATGTGACTTCCTGTGTCCCCTCTCTGAATCCAGCACTGACGGGAGGAGAGAGAGGGGGGCGGTGCTGAAGACTGCCGAGTCTTCGGTGAAGCAGGGGAGAGAAGAGAGGAGTTTGGGGAGGCGACGTTGCTGCCTGTGTTCCAGCAGACATGAGCAGAGAGGAGGAGCAAGGAGGAGAGAGGGTGGGAGCCTGACTCACAGGAGGAGATCACGCTGAGTGACAGAAGAGCTTCTGTTCACACTTGCGGCGCCGCTGCCTGTCACAGTGTGACAGGTGGTGCGGCAGCCAGCAGAAACACGGCGCATCAGCAAGGTAGCAGAGTGGGGAGAGCGCCTCTCCAGAGTGGCGCCTCCCTGCTTTGCAGACCTTGCTGAGCGGGTAGCGCCGGCTCTGCCCCCAGGACAAGGGGTCTGCACTTTATTTCTACAACTTTCTTTCCTTAGTCAAAGGGGCAAGTGAGCTCTGAAAAGTGTCAGCATGTGTATGTTTTAGCACTTTCTTCATTAGAAATGTCTCTTGAGTGCCGCAGTTTATTTCCAGGGATTGTGTGTGTGTGTGTGTGTGTGTGTGTGTGTGTGTGTGTGTGTGTGTGTGTGTGTGTGTGTGTGTGTGTGTGCACTGCATTCCTCACTGTTAGTAATATTATGGTTTTAATTTTAGACCTGAGGGCCCCCCTGCCTTAAGTACCCCAGGCCCCCGAAGTCTTAATCCAGTTCTGCACTGCACTGGTCTGCACAACACAGCCCCACTTTACAGCTACACTGGATATATGGCAGCAGAGAACACCAACACTGTGACTGCCTGGACTGATGCAGCACAATACACTGAGTGACTACACTGGACTGGTCTGCACAACACAGCACCACTTTACAGCTACACTGGCTATATGGACTGGACTGAGCAGTAGAGATGAGCGGGTTCGGTTCCTCGGAATCCGAACCTGCCCGAACTTCAGCTTTTTTCTCACGGGTCCGAGCGACTCGGATCCTCCCGCCTTGCTCGGTTAACCCGAGCGCGCCCGAACGTCATCATCCCACTGTCGGATTCTCGCGAGACTCGGATTCTATATAAGGAGCCGCGCGTCGCCGCCATTTTCACACGTGCATTGAGATTGATAGGGAGAGGACGTGGCTGGCGTCCTCTCCGTTTATAGAGAAGAGACTAGAGTAGAGAGAGACACAGTATTTAGTAATTTTGGGGAGCATTTTTAGGAGTACTACTACTTGCTGAAGTGTAGTGTGACTGTATATGTATATGTATATCTGACTTGTGGGGGAGACAGTGGGGAGCAGTTAGAGTCTGAGAGCAGGAGTACATATTTTAACGTACAGTGCACACTTTTGCTGCCAGAGTGCCAGCCACACTGTGCCATTGTGACCACACTGACCACCAGTATATTGTGATTGTCTGCTTAGGAGTACTACTTGCAAGTTGCTGATAGTGTGACCAGTGACCTGACCACCAGTTTAATTAATCACCACCAGTTTAATATATATATATAATTGTATATATATATATAATTGTATACCACCTACCCGTGTTTTTTTTTTTTTTTCTTTCTTCTTGATACATACTATAGTAGCTTACTGTAGCAGTCTGCGGTGCTGAGCTGACAGTGTCCATCAGGTCCGTCATCAGTCATTACATAATAAATATATATACCTGTCCGGCTGCAGTACTAGTGTAATTATATATATATATATTAATTTCATCTCATTATCATCCAGTCTATATTAGCAGCAGACACAGTACGGTAGTCCACGGCTGTAGCTACCTCTGTGTCGGCAGTCGCTCGTCCATCCATAATTGTATACCACCTACCCGTGGTTTTTTTTTTCTTTCTTCTTGATACATACTACTATAGTAGCTTACTGTAGCAGTCTGCGGTGCTGAGCTGACAGTGTCCAGCAGGTCCGTCATTACATAATAAATATATATACCTGTCCGGCTGCAGTACTAGTGATATTATATATATATATATATTAATTTCATCTCATTATCATCCAGTCTATATTAGCAGCAGACACAGTACGGTAGTCCACGGCTGTAGCTACCTCTGTGTCGGCAGTCGCTCGTCCATCCATAATTGTATACCACCTACCCGTGGTTTTATTTTTCTCTGACGTCCTAGTGGATGCTGGGAACTCCGTAAGGACCATGGGGAATAGCGGCTCCGCAGGAGACAGGGCACATCTAAAGAAAGCTTTAGGATCACCTGGTGTGCACTGGCTCCTCCCCCTATGACCCTCCTCCAAGCCTCAGTTAGATTTTCTGTGCCCGACGAGAAGGGTGCACACTAGGGGCTCTCCTGAGCTCTTTGTGAAAGTTTTAGTTTAGGTTTATTATTTTCAGTGAGACCTGCTGGCAACAGGCTCACTGCATCGAGGGACTAAGGGGAGAAGAAGCGAACTCACCTGCGTGCAGAGTGGATTGGGCTTCTTAGGCTACTGG
Source organism: Pseudophryne corroboree (assembly GCF_028390025.1). Taxonomy (NCBI): domain Eukaryota; kingdom Metazoa; phylum Chordata; class Amphibia; order Anura; family Myobatrachidae; genus Pseudophryne; species Pseudophryne corroboree. Next base: position 442,346,980 of record NC_086445.1, read on the forward strand.
ACATTAGCTCCAGAGGGACGATCACAGGTTCAGCCTGGATGGGTCACCGGAGCCGCGCCGCCGGCCCCCTTACAGAGCCAGAAGAGCGAAGAGGTCCGGAAAAATCGGCGGCAGAAGACTTTCCTGTCTTCAGATAAAGGTAGGCGCACAGCACCGCAGCTGTGCGCCATTGCTCTCAGCACACTTCACACTCCGGTCACTGAGGGTGCAGGGCGCTGGGGGGGGCAGCGCCCTGAGACGCAATAAATCGATAGAAAACCTTTTATGGCTAAAATAAATGCATCACATATAACTCCTGGGCTATATGGATGCATTTAACCCCTGCCAAAACATACAAGAAAACGGATGATAAGGACGCCGAGAAAGGGGCGGAGCCTATCTCCTCAGCACACTGGCGCCATTTTCCCTCACAGCTCAGTTGGAGGGAAGCTCCCTGGCTCTCCCCTGCAGTCACTACACTACAGAAAGGGGTTAAAAAAGAGAGGGGGGCAAAAAAATTAGGCGCAGTATAAACAATACAGCAGCTATAAAGGGAAAAACACTTATATAAGGTTATCCCTGTATATATATAGCGCTCTGGTGTGTGCTGGCAAACTCTCCCTCTGTCTCCCCAAAGGGCTAGTGGGGTCCTGTCCTCTATCAGAGCATTCCCTGGGTGTGTGCTGTGTGTCGGTACGTTTGTGTCGACATGTATGAGGAGAAAAATGATGAGGAGACGGAGTAGAGTGTCTGTAATAGTGTTGTCACCCCCTGGGGGGTCGACACCTGAGTGGATGTACTGTTGAAATTGCGTGACAGTGTCAGCTTTGTATAAAAGACAGTGGTTGACATGAGACAGCCGGCTACTCAGCTTGTGCATGTCCAGACGTCTCATACAGGGGCTCTAAAGCGCCCGTTACCTCAGATACAGACGCCGACACGGATACTGACTCCTGTGTCGACGGTGAAGAGACAACCGTGATTTCCAATAGGGCCACACATTGCATGATTGAGGCAATGGAAAAAGTTTACACTCTTCTGATAATATAAATACCACCAAAAAAAAAGGGGTATTATGTTTGGTGAGGAAAAACTTCCTGTAGTTTTCCTAAATCTGAGAAATAAAATGAGGTGTGTGATGATGCGTGGGTTTCCCCCCGATAACAATTGATAATTTCTAAAAAGTTATTGGCAGTATACCTTTTCCCGCCAGAGGTTAGGGTGCGTTGGGAAACACCCCCTAGGGGGGATAAGGCGCTCACACGCTTGTAAGAACAAGGGCTCTACCCTCTCTGGAGATGGCCGCCCTTAGGGATCCTGCTGATAGAAAGCAGGAGGGTATCCTAAAACGTATTTACACACATACTGGTGTTATACTGCGACCAGCAATCGCCTCAGCCTGGATGTGCAGTGCTGGTTTGGCGTGGTCGGATTCCCTGACTGGAAATTTGATATCCTAGATAAGGACAGTATATTATTGCCTATAGAGCAATTAAAAGATGCATTTCTATATATGCATGATGCACAGCGGAATATTTGCCGACTGGCATCAAGTATAAGTGCGTCGTCTAATTATACCAGTAAAGTGGTCAGGTGATGCGGATTCCAAACGGCATTTGGAAGTATTGCCTTAACAAAAAAGGGGATGTACCCCAGGTCGCCTCTCAAAATAAGACGCCGTATTATCAGGCGCAGTCCTGGTTGGCAAGCGGACAAAAGGGTTCCTCTTTTCTGCTCGTGACAGAGGGAGAGGAAAATGGCTGCAGAGATCAGCCAGTTCCAAGGAACAGAAACTCTTTTCCGCCTCTGCCAAGCCCTCAGTATGACGCTAGGGCTTTACAAGTTCAGGCACGGTGGGGTCCCGTTCTCAATGAATTTCAGTGCGCAGTGGGCTCACTCGCAAGTAGACCCCTGGATCCTTCAGGTAATATTTCAGGGGTACAAATTGGAATTCGAGACGTATCCCCCTCGCCGTTTCCAAAGGTCTGTTTTACCGACGTCTCCCGCTGACAGGGAGGCAGTTTTGGAAACCATTCACAAGCTGTATTCCCAGCAGGTGATAATCAAGATACCCCTCCTGCAACAGGGAACGGGGTATTATTCCACACTATTGTGGTACCGAAGCCAGACGGCTCGGTGAGACCGATTTTAAAATCTAAAATCTAAAATCTTTGAACACTTGCATACAGAGGTTCAAATTCAAAATTAAGTCACTCAGAGCAGTGATTGCAAACCTGGAAGAAGGGGACTACATGATGTCTCGGGACATCAAGGATGCTTACCTTCATGTCAAAATTTACCCTTCTCACCAAGGGTATTTCAGGTTATGGTACAGAACTGTCACTATCAGTTCGGACGCTGCCGTAGGGATGGTCCACGGCACCCCGGGTCTTTACCAAGGTAATGGCCGAAATGATATCCCTTCGAAGGAAGGAAATTTTAGTTATCCCTTACTTGGACGATTCCCTGATAAGGGTAAGATCCAGGGAACACTTGGAAGTCGGTGTAGCACTATCTCAGGTAGTGTTGCGGCAGCACGATTGGATTCTCAATATTCCAAAATCGCAGCTGGTTCCGACGACTTGTCTTCTGTTCCTAGGGATGATCCTGGACACAGTCCAGAAAGAAGGTGTTTCTCCCGGAGGAGAAAGCCAGGGAGTTATCCGAGCTAGTCAGGAACCTCCTAAAACCGAACCAAGTCTCAGTGCATCAATGCACAAGGGTTCTGGGTAAAAATGGTGGCTTCCTACGAAGCAATCCCATTCGGCAGATTCCACGCAAGACTTTCCAGTGGAACCTACTGGACAAATGGTCCGGGTCGCATCTTCAGATGCTTCAGCGGATAACCCTGTCACCGGGGACAAGGGTATCCCTCCTGTGGTGGTTGCAGAGTGCTCATCTTCTAGAGGGCCGCAGATTCAGCATTCGGGACTGGGTCCTGGTGGCCACGGATGCCAGCCTGCGAGGCTGGGGAGCAGTCACACAGGGAAGGAATTTCCAGGGCTTATGGTCAAGCCTGGAGACATCTCTTCATATAAACATTCTGGAACTAAGGGCCATTTACAATGCCCTAAGTCAAGCGAAACCCCTGCTTCAGGGTCAGGCGGTATTGATCCAATCGGACAACATCACGTCAGTCGCCCACGTAAACAGACAGGGCGGCACGGGAAGCAGGGGGGCAATGGCAGAAGCTGCAAGGATTCTTCGCTGGGCGGAAGATCATGTGATAGCACTGTCAGCAGTGTTCATTCCGGGAGTGGACAACTGGGAAGCAGACTTCCTCAGCAGACACGATCTACACCCGGGAGAGTGGGGACTTCATCCAGAAGTCTTCCACATGATTGTGAACCGTTGGGAAAAACCAAAGGTGGATATGATGGCGTCCCGCCTCAACAAAAAACTGGACAGGTATTGCGCCAGGTCAAGAGACCCTCAGGCAATAGCTGTGGACGCTCTGGTAACACCGTGGGTGTTCCAGTCAGTGTATGTGTTCCCTCCTCTGCCTGTCATACCAAAAGTACTGAGAATTATACGGCAAAGGGGAGTAAGAACGATACTCGTGGCTCCGGATTGGCCAAGAAGAACTTGGTATCCGGAACTTCAAGAGATGCTCACGGATGAACCGTGGCCTCTACCTCTAAGAAAGGACCTGCTCCAGCAGGGGCCTTGTTTGTTCCAAGACTTACCGCGGCTGCGTTTGACGGCTTGGTGGTTGAACGCCGGATCCTGAAGGAAAAAGGCATTCCAGATGAAGTCATCCCTACCCTCGTCAAGGCCAGGAAGGACGTAACCGCAAAACATTATCACCGCATTTGGCGAAAATATGTTGCGTGGTGGGAGGCCAAGAAGGCCCCTACAGAGGAATTTCAACTGGGTCGTTTCCTCCATTTCCTGCAAACAGGACTGTCTATGGGCCTAAAATTAGGGTCCATTAAGGTTCAATTTTCGGCCCTGTCGATTTTCTTCCAAAAGGAACTGGCTTCAGTGCCTGAAGTTCAGACATTTGTAAAAGGGGTACTGCATATACAGCCTCCTTTTGTGCCTCCAGTGGCACCTTGGGATCTCAATGTTGTGTTGAGTTTCCTAAAGTCACATTGGTTTGAACCACTCACCACTGTGGACTTAAAATATCTCACATGGAAGGTGACGATGCTGTTAGCCCGGGCTTCAGCCAGGCGTGTGTCAGAATTGGCGGCTTTATCATATAAAAGCCCTTATTTAATATTTCATTCTGACAGGGCAGAATTGAGGACTTGTCCTCAATTTCTACCTAAGGTGGTTTCTGCATTTCACATGAAGCAACCTATTGTGGTACCTGCGGCTACTAAGGACTTGGAGGATTCCAAGTTGCTTGACGTGGTCAGGGCCCTGTAAATATATGTTTTCCAGGACGGCTGGAGTCAGAAAATCTGACTCGCTGTTTATCCTGTATGCACCCAACAAACTGGGTGCTCCTGCTTCTAAGCAGACGATTGCTCGTTGGATTTGTAGTACAATTCAGCTTGCACATTCTGTGGCAGGCCTGCCACAGCCAAAAATCTTAAAATGCCCACTCCACAAGGAAGGTGGGCTCATCTTGGGCAGCTGCCCGAGGGGTCTCGGCTTTACAACTTTGCCGAGCAGTTACTTGGTCAGGAGCAAATACGTTTGTAAAATTCTACAAATTTGATACCCTGGCTGAGGAGGACCTGGAGTTCTCTCATTCGGTGCTGCAGAGTCATCCGCACTCTCCCGCCCGTTTGGGAGCTTTGGTATAATCCCCATGGTCCTTACGGAGTTCCCAGCATCCACTAGGACGTCAGAGAAAATAAGAATTTACTTACCGATAATTCTATTTCTCGTAGTCCGTAGTGGATGCTGGGCGCCCATCCCAAGTGCGGATTGTCTGCAATACTGGTACATAATTATTGTTACCAAAAAATTCGGGTTATTGTTGTAGTGAGCCATCTTTTATAGAGGCTTCTCTATTATCATGCTGTTAACTGGGTTCAGATCACAAGTTGTACAGTGTGATTGGTGTGGCTGGTATGAGTCTTACCCGGGATTCAAAATCCTTCCTTATTGTGTACGCTCGTCCGGGCACAGTATCCTAACTGAGGCTTGGAGGAGGGTCATAGGGGGAGGAGCCAGTGCACACCAGGTGATCCTAAAGCTTTCTTTAGATGTGCCCTGTCTCCTGCGGAGCCGCTATTCCCCATGGTCCTTACGGAGTTCCCAGCATCCACTACGGACTACGAGAAATAGAATTATCGGTAAGTAAATTCTTATTTTTTCTTTCTTCTTGATACATACTACTATAGTAGCTTACTGTAGCAGTCTGCGGTGCTGAGCTGACAGTGTCCAGCAGGTCTGTCATCAGTCATTACATAATAAATATATATACCTGTCAGGCTGCAGTACTAGTGATATTATATATATATATATTAATTTCATCTCATTATCATCCAGTCTATATTAGCAGCAGACACAGTACGGTAGTCCACGGCTGTAGCTACCTCTGTGTCGGCAGTCGCTCGTCCATCCATAATTGTATACTAGTATCCATCCATCTCCATTGTTTACCTGAGGTGCCTTTTAGTTGTGCCTATTAAAATATGGAGAACAAAAATGTTGAGGTTCCAAAAATAGGGAAAGATCAAGATCCACTTCCACCTCGTGCTGAAGCTGCTGCCACTAGTCATGGCCGAGACGATGAAATGCCATCAACGTCGTCTGCCAAGGCCGATGCCCAATGTCTTAGTACAGAGCATGTAAAATCCAAAACACCAAATATCAGTAAAAAAAGGACTTCAAAATCTAAAATAAAATTGTCGGAGGAGAAGCGTAAACTTGCCAATATGCCATTTACCACACGGAGTGGCAAGGACGGCTGAGGCCCTGGCCTATGTTCATGGCTAGTGGTTCAGCTTCACATGAGGATGGAAGCACTCAGCCTCTCGCTAGAAAAATGAAAAGACTCAAGCTGGCAAAAGCACCGCAAAGAACTGTGCGTTCTTCGAAATCCCAAATCCACAAGGAGAGTCCAATTGTGTCGGTTGCGATGCCTGACCTTCCCAACACTGGACGTGAAGAGCATGCGCCTTCCACCATTTGCACGCCCCCTGCAAGTGCTGGAAGGAGCACCCGCAGTCCAGTTCCTGATAGTCAGATTGAAGATGTCAGTGTTGAAGTACACCAGGATGAGGAGGATATGGGTGTTGCTGGCGCTGGGGAGGAAATTGACAAGGAGGATTCTGATGGTGAGGTGGTTTGTTTAAGTCAGGCACCCGGGGAGACACCTGTTGTCCGTGGGAGGAATATGGCCGTTGACATGCCTGGTGAAAATACCAAAAAAATCAGCTCTTCGGTGTGGAAGTATTTCAACAGAAATGCGGACAACATTTGTCAAGCCGTGTGTTGCCTTTGTCAAGCTGTAATAAGTAGGGGTAAGGACGTTAACCACCTCGGAACATCCTCCCTTATACGTCACCTGCAGCGCATTCATAATAAGTCAGTGACAAGTTCAAAAACTTTGGGCGACAGCGGAAGCAGTCCACTGACCAGTAAATCCCTTCCTCTTGTAACCAAGCTCACGCAAACCACCCCACCAACTCCCTCAGTGTCAATTTCCTCCTTCCCCAGGAATGCCAATAGTCCTGCAGGCCATGTCACTGGCAATTCTGACAAATCCTCTCCTGCCTGGGATTCCTCCGATGCATCCTTGCGTGTAACGCCTACTGCTGCTGGCGCTGCTGTTGTTGCTGCTGGGAGTCGATGGTCATCCCAGAGGAGAAGTCGTAAGCCCACTTTTACTACTTCCACCAAGCAATTGACTGTCCAACAGTCCTTTGCGAGGAAGATGAAATATCACAGCAGTCATCCTGTTGCAAAGCGGATAACTGAGGCCTTGACAACTATGTTGGTGTTAGACGTGCGTCCGGTATCCGCCGTTAGTTCACAGGGAACTAGACAATTTCTTGAGGTAGTGTGCCCCCGTTACCAAATACCATCTAGGTTCCACTTCTCTAGGCAGGCGATACCGAGAATGTACACGGACGTCAGAAAAAGAGTCACCAGTGTCCTAAAAAATGCAGTTGTACCCAATGTCCACTTAACCACGGACATGTGGACAAATGGAGCAGGGCAGGGTCAGGACTATATGACTGTGACAGCCCACTGGGTAGATGTATGGACTCCCACCGCAAGAACAGCAGCGGCGGCACCAGTAGCAGCATCTCGCAAACGCCAACTCTTTCCTAGGCAGGCTACGCTTTGTATCACCGGTTTCCAGAATACGCACACAGCTGAAAACCTCTTACGGCAACTGAGGAAGATCATCGCGGAATGGCTTACCCCAATTGGACTCTCCTGTGGATTTGTGGCATCGGACAACGCCAGCAATATTGTGTGTGCATTAAATATGGGCAAATTCCAGCACGTCCCATGTTTTGCACATACCTTGAATTTGGTGGTGCAGAATTTTTAAAAAAACGACAGGGGCGTGCAAGAGATGCTGTCGGTGGCCAGAAGAATTGCGGGACACTTTCGGCGTACAGGCACCACGTACAGAAGACTGGAGCACCACCAAAAACGCCTGAACCTGCCCTGCCATCATCTGAAGCAAGAAGTGGTAACGAGGTGGAATTCAACCCTATATATGCTTCAGAGGTTGGAGGAGCAGCAAAAGGCCATTCAAGCCTATACAATTGAGCACGATATAGGAGGTGGAATGTACCTGTCTCAAGCGCAGTGGAGAATGATTTCAACGTTGTGCAAGGTTCTGCAACCTTTTGAACTTGCCACACGTGAAGTCAGTTCAGACACTGCCAGCCTGAGTCAGGTCATTCCCCTCATCAGGCTTTTGCAGAAGAAGCTGGAGGCATTGAAGGAGGAGCTAAAAGGGAGCGATTCCGCTAGGCATGTGGGACTTGTGGATGGAGCCCTTAATTCGCTTAACAAGGATTCACGGGTGGTCAATCTGTTGAAATCAGAGCACTACATTTTGGCCACCGTGCTCGATCCTAGATTTAAAACCTACCTTGGATCTCTCTTTCCGGCAGACACAAGTCTGCTGGGGTTCAAAGACCTGCTGGTGACAAAATTGTCAAGTCAAGCGGAACGCGACCTGTCAACATCTCCTCCTTCACATTCTCCCGCAACTGGGGGTGTGAGGAAAAGGCTCAGAATTCCGAGCCCACCCGCTGGCGGTGATGCAGGGCAGTCTGGAGCGACTGCTGATGCTGACATCTGGTCCGGACTGAAGTACCTGACAACGATTACGGACATGTCGTCTACTGTCACTGCATATGATTCTCTCACCATTGAAAGAATGGTGGAGGATTATATGAGTGACCGCATCCAAGTAGGCACGTCAGACAGTCCGTACTTATACTGGCAGGAAAAAGAGGCAATTTGGAGGCCCTTGCACAAACTGGCTTTATTCTACCTAAGTTGCCCTCCCACAAGTGTGTACTCCGAAAGAGTGTTTAGTGCCGCCGCTCACCTTGTCAGCAATCGGCGTACGAGGTTACTTCCAGAAAATGTGGAGAAGATGATGTTCATTAAAATGAATTATAATCAATTCCTCCGTGGAGACATTGACCAGCAGCAATTGCCTCCACAAAGTACACAGGGAGCTGAGATGGTGGATTCCAGTGGGGACGAATTGATAATCTGTGAGGAGCGGGATGTACACGGTGATATATCGGAGGATGATGATGAGGTGGACATCTTGCCTCTGTAGAGCCAGTTTGTGCAAGGAGAGATTAATTGCTTCTTTTTCGGTGGGGGTCCAAACCAACCCGTCATTTCAGTCACAGTCGTGTGGCAGACCCTGTCACTGAAATGATGGGTTGGTTAAAGTGTGCATGTCCTGTTTATACAACATAAGGGTGGGTGGGAGGGCCCAAGGACAATTCCATCTTGCACCTCTTTTTTCTTTCATTTTTCTTTGCGTCATGTGCTGTTTGGGGAGTGTTTTTTGGAAGGGCCATCCTGCGTGACACTGCAGTGCCACTCCTAGATGGGCCAGGTGTTTGTGTCGGCCACTAGGGTCGCTTAGCTTACTCACACAGCTACCTCATTGCGCCTCTTTTTTTCTTCTTTGCGTCATGTGCTGTTTGGGGAGTGTTTTTTGGAAGGGCCATCCTGCGTGACACTGCAGTGCCACTCCTAGATGGGCCAGGTGTTTGTGTCGGCCACTAGGGTCGCTTAGCTTACTCACACAGCTACCTCATTGCGCCTCTTTTTTTCTTCTTTGCGTCATGTGCTGTTTGGGGAGTGTTTTTTGGAAGGGCCATCCTGCGTGACACTGCAGTGCCACTCCTAGATGGGCCAGGTGTTTGTGTCGGCCACTAGGGTCGCTTAGCTTACTCACACAGCTTCCTCATTGCGCCTCTTTTTTTCTTCTTTGCGTCATGTGCTGTTTGGGGAGTGTTTTTTGGAAGGGCCATCCTGCGTGACACTGCAGTGCCACTCCTAGATGGGCCAGGTGTTTGTGTCGGCCACTAGGGTCGCTTAGCTTACTCACACAGCTACCTCATTGCGCCTCTTTTTTTCTTCTTTGCGTCATGTGCTGTTTGGGGAGTGTTTTTTGGAAAGGCCATCCTGCGTGACACTGCAGTGCCACTCCTAGATGGGCCAGGTGTTTGTGTCGGCCACTAGGGTCGCTTAGCTTACTCACACAGCTACCTCATTGCGCCTCTTTTTTTCTTCTTTGCGTCATGTGCTGTTTGGGGAGTGTTTTTTGGAAGGGCCATCCTGCGTGACACTGCAGTGCCACTCCTAGATGGGCCAGGTGTTTGTGTCGGCCACTAGGGTCGCTTAGCTTACTCACACAGCTACCTCATTGCGCCTCTTTTTTTCTTCTTTGCGTCATGTGCTGTTTGGGGAGTGTTTTTTGGAAGGGCCATCCTGCGTGACACTGCAGTGCCACTCCTAGATGGGCCAGGTGTTTGTGTCGGCCACTAGGGTCGCTTAGCTTACTCACACAGCTTCCTCATTGCGCCTCTTTTTTTCTTCTTTGCATCATGTGCTGTTTGGGGAGTGTTTTTTGGAAGGGCCATCCTGCGTGACACTGCAGTGCCACTCCTAGATGGGCCAGGTGTTTGTGTCGGCCACTAGGGTCGCTTAGCTTACTCACACAGCTACCTCATTGCGCCTCTTTTTTTCTTCTTTGCGTCATGTGCTGTTTGGGGAGTGTTTTTTGGAAGGGCCATCCTGCGTGACACTGCAGTGCCACTCCTAGATGGGCCAGGTGTTTGTGTCGGCCACTAGGGTCGCTTAGCTTACTCACACAGCTACCTCATTGCGCCTCTTTTTTTCTTCTTTGCGTCATGTGCTGTTTGGGGAGTGTTTTTTGGAAGGGCCATCCTGCGTGACACTGCAGTGCCACTCCTAGATGGGCCAGGTGTTTGTGTCGGCCACTAGGGTCGCTTAGCTTACTCACACAGCTACCTCATTGCGCCTCTTTTTTTCTTTGCGTCATGTGCTGTTTGGGGAGTGTTTTTTGGAAGGGCCATCCTGCGTGACACTGCAGTGCCACTCCTAGATGGGCCAGGTGTTTGTGTCGGCCACTAGGGTCGCTTATCTTACTCACACAGCTACCTCATTGCGCCTCTTTTTTTCTTTGCGTCATGTGCTGTTTGGGGGGTGTTTTTTGGAAGGGCCATCCTGCGTGACACTGCAGTGCCACTCCAAGATGGGCCAGGTGTTTGTGTCGGCCACTAGGGTCGCTTAGCTTAGTCATCCAGCGACCTCGGTGCAAATTTTAGGACTAAAAATAATATTGTGAGGTGTGAGGTATTCAGAATAGACTGAAAATGAGTGGAAATTATGGTTTTTGAGGTTAATAATACTTTGGGATCAAAATGACCCCCAAATTCTATGATTTAAGCTGTTTTTTAGTGTTTTTTTAAAAAAACACCCGAATCCGACAAAAAAAATTCGGTGAGGTTTTGCCAAAACGCGGTCGAACCCAAAACACGGCCGCGGAACCAAACCCAAAACCAAAACACAAAACCCGAAAAATTTCAAGTGCACATCTCTACTGAGCAGCACAACACTTGTCACCCCACTTTCCCGCCAGAATAAACAGAGACTGAGCACACTGAATAGTACACATCCTCTCACTCACCGAGACTGGAGTGAAAATGGCTGCGATGCGCGGCTCCTTATATGGAATCCAAATCCTGCGAGAATTGGACAGCGGGATGGTGACGTTTTGCCGAGTTCGGGTTTCCGAGTCAAGAGGGAAAATCCGAGCCTGACTCGGATGCGGACTCGGAAGTCAAAGTTCGGGGGGGTTTAGTTCTCTGAGAACCGAACCCGCTCATCTCTAGCCAAAACCAAAACACGAAAGTGGAATTAGAACCAAAACCAAAACGCAAAACACGAAAAGTGCCAGCCGCACATCTCTAATTTTAACATTGCACCAATATGGGGGAAAATACCTTAATCGCACTACAAGGTGAAACGGTGCACCCACTAATCCGGCCCCCTAAGCGGCATGCATTCCACTATTACCGGAAGTGACATAGCCTGTCTAACCGAAAGTGACATATCACATCCCATACGGAGGCTGGGGTGTGTTCCAAGCCTAATTTCCACAAACGGGAAGGGGAATATTTTGATCATACTGGGGGACACTTTACTTTTTGCGTTCCAACTCTTGTTCCAAGCCTCATTATCAGGGCAGAACTAAAGGGGACTAGTTACCTGGGAAATTGACATCAATCCTGATACCTTAATACCTATAAGTGATAAAACAAAACTTTTAGGGCATTTTAGATATAACAAAAAAGTCATACCTTAAATCGGTGTATCAAGGAACAAATAAATGGTTGAATAAATAATTACAATAATATAAACATATTATCATAATTAAAACCCGTAGACATAATATATATATATAATCAGAATCTAAAATACCTAGATGCCCTGAAAAGGGGGAATTTGTCCCATGGGTCCGTGGGTTCAAATTACTACCCTAACATCAGGGTACCCTCTTCTAATTTCAGTTGAGGAATACAGGAAATTTAACTCACAGACCTTCTCTCAATAGTGATAGTGTTTTTTTAAACCATTTTATTTCAAAGTCACTGTTGAGGCCTGCTGGTTCTAAGCAATTAGCTTTGTAGAGTCCATTGTTCTAAAGAAAAGTAAAGGCTATGAGGCTGCAAAATTAGATCAGATCATTAAGAATATGAAAGAGATTCCCAAAGAGAACCTATTAGAATACAAAGAAAAAAATAATATTAAGGATAAGAAACCAAAGGTTCCTTTTATTTTCACCTTTAATAATCAATACAAAACTGTTGAATAAAAAAAAAAAAAAAAAAACATTGGCACACACTAATGGGGGATCCAGTCTTAAGAATTTTTTGTTTATAGAAAATCCACCATCTAAAGAATAGATTAGTGAAGAGTGCCATCACAGAAAAAAGATTGAATAGAATTAAAACCAAAGGTTTCCACAGATGTGGTTTATGTATGACATGTAGATCACTTAAAAATCAATCTTCAAAGAAGGAGAGCTTCATTTCCACTTCTAATAATAGGGAATTCAAAATTTTAGATTTTATAACATGTGATACCACAAATTGCGTCTATGTAATAGGATGCAATTGTGGTCTTCAATACATTGGACGTACAACTAGGAAAATAAAAGATAGATGGGGGTTCTGTCCAGTGGGAAGTGCTCCATTATCCTTTATAAGTAGCACAATAAAGGAAAAAGTAGTAATGTTGAGGAAAAAGCAAAATTGAGCAAAGAATACGAGAATCGCAACAGGTGTCTCCGCCACTTAGCGCAAAAGGAATAGGTGTATGAGGACACGCCTGTACCTCTCTGCCATTTCCCAGTCTCATTTTAATACTGTTTTGTTCCCAGTATGATGGTGCTAAATAAATATGTTGTTTTGGGTGCAATTTTTACAAACATAAATTATAGTATTAGTTACTGCTGCTTTTAATTGAAGCAGCATCACCAAACCCAGACAGTACACTGAAATCCCTGATAGTCCCATGTGACACTGACAGTGCTCTCTGTGATGTTAATGAAGTCCCTTCTCCATCAAATTCCCCTTTCTGTAAATAGGGAGTTTGATCAAGGACTTTAAAAAATAGGATTTTAATTACCTACCGGTAAATCCTTTTCTCATAGTCCATAGAGGATACTGGGGTCCACATTAGTACCATGGGGTATAGACGGGTCCACTAGGAGCCATGGGCACTTTAAGAAATCAATAGTGTGGGCTGGCTCCTCCCTCTATGCCCCTCCTACCAGACTCAGTCTAGAAACTGTGCCCGAGGAGATGGACATACTTAGAGAGAAGGATTAAACTGAACAGTGGTGAGATTCGAACCAGCACACACAAATAAGAGGAAAGCCATGCTAACCAACTTGAACAGGAACAGTGCAGAAAAAAAAAAGCATCAGGCGGGCGCCCAGTATCCCCTATGGACTATGAGAAAAATCCTATTTTCTCTTACATCCAAGAGGATACTGGGGTCCACATTAGTACCATGGGGATGTACCAAAGCTCCCAAACCAGTGAGTGAGTGCAGAGGTTCCTGCAGAACTGATTGACCAAACTGAAGGTCCTCAGAGGCCAAAGTATTGAACTTGTAGAACTTAGCAAACGTGTTTGATCCTGACCAAGTAGCTGCTCGGCAGAGCTGTAAAGCCGAGACAACCCGGGTAGCTGCCCAGGAAGAACCCACCGACCTAGTAGAGTGGGCCTGTACTTTCGGAACCGGCAATCCTGCCGATTAATAAGCCTGCTGGATAGTAAGTCTGATCCAGTGAGCAATAGACTGCTTTGAAGCAGGACACCCAATTTTCTTGGGATCATAGAGAACAAACAGTGAGTCATATTTTCTGTGACGAGCTATTCTCTTCACATAGATCCTCAACGCCCTCACCACATCCAGGGATTTAGACGTAGCAGAGGTGTCAGTAAAGACCGGAACCACAATAGGTTGGCTGATATAAAACGCAGACACCATCTTAGGAAGAAATTGCTGACGAGTTCTGAGTTCAGCTCCATTTTCAAGAAAAATCAAATAGGGGCTTTTGTGAGACAGCACCATCAGTTCGGACACACGCCTTCCGGAAGCCAAGGCCAACAGTGTAACAGTCTTCCACATAAGAAACTTAAGGTCAACTTCCTGTAAAGTTTCAAACCAGTCTGATTGCAGAAACCTCAATACCAAGTTAAGATCCCAGGGTGTCGTGGGAGGCACAAATGGTGGTTGGATGTGCAGAACACCTTTTAAGAATGTCTGAACCTCAGGAAGAGAATCCAACTGTTTCTGGAAGAAAATGGATAAGGCCGAAATCTGGACTTTCAAGGAGCCCAAACGGAGGCCCAAATCCACACCTGACTGTAGAAAAAGGAGAAAACGTCCCAGTTGAAATTCCACTACAGGAAATTTCCTGTTTTCACACCACAAGACATATTTTTTCCAAATAACGTGGTAATGTTTCGATGTTACCCCTTTCCTAGCCTAGATCAAACTTTGTTTGGAATACCCATCTGGACTAAAATCTGATGTTCAACTTCCATGCCATCAAACGTAGCCGCTGTAAGTCTTGATAGACAAATGGCCCCTGCTGCAGAAGATCCTCTTGTAGAGGTAGAGACCACGGGTCCTCCAGGAGCAACCATAGGAGATCCGCGTACCAGGCCCTTCTTGGTCAATCTGGAGCAATGAGAATCGCTTGAACCTTTTCCCTTTTTATTCTATTGAGAATTCTTGGGATCAGTGGAAGAGGTGGGAACACATAAACCATCTGGTAAAGCCATGGAGTTACCAGAGCGTTCACCGCCACAGCTTGTGGGTCCCTCGACCTGGAACAATAGCGCTTTAGCTTTTTGTTGAGACGAGAGGCCATCAGGTCTATCTGTGGAATTCTCCACCGACGTGTTAAGGACTCGAACACCTGTGGGTGAAGGCCCCACTTTCCTGGGTGGAGGTCGTGCCTGCTGAGAAAGTCCGCCTCCCAGTTGTCTACTACTGGAATGAAGATTGATGACAGTGTCATTGCGTGTCTTTCTGCCCAGTGGAGAATTTTTGTTACCTCTGACATTGCAGCTCTGCTCTTCGTTCCTTCCTGTCGGTTTATGTACGTTCCAGCCGTCACGTCCAACTGAACCTGAATGGCTTGATCTTGAAGAAGATGTGACGCCTGAAGAAGAGCGTTGTATATGGCCCTTAGTTCCAGAATGTTGATCGGAAAAATGGCCTCCTGACTTGACCATTTTCCTTGGAACTGCAGGGGAGACGTCTGAAGCCACCACAGGAGGTTGATCCTGGCTTTTGGCGACAGACGTTTCCTCTGGTGCATGTGAAGATGCGATCCGGACCTCTTGTCCAACAGATCCAGCTGGAAGGGTCTTGCATGAAACCTTCCATACTGTAGTGCCTCATAAGAGGCTACCATCTTTCCTAAGAGGCGGATGCAAAGATGCACTGATATCCGGGACGGTTTCAGGATGTCCCACACCATTGACTGGATCACCAATGCCTTTTCCATCGGAAGAAACACCTTTTGTGCCTCTGTATACAGTATCATTCCCAAGAACGGAAGTTGGGTCCAGGTGAGATTTTGGCTTCAGAATCCACCCATGATCCTGGAGCAGGCGAGTCGACAGGGCAATTCCGTGCAACAACTTCTTTCTGGATGGTGCCTTCATCAGCAGGTCGTCCAGGTATGGTATAATGTTCACCCCCTGCATGCGGAGGAGAAACATTCTCTCTGTTATTACCTTGGTAAACACCCTCGGTGCCGTAGAGAGGCCAAATGGCAGGGCCTGGAACTGGTAGTGACGGTCCTGCAATGCAAACCTTAGATCAGCCTGCTGAGGTGGCCAAATCGGAACATGAAGGTATGCATCCTTGATGTCCAGAGACACCAGGAATTCCCCTTCCTCCAGACTCGAGATCACCGCTCTCAGAGACTCCATCTTGAATTTGAACACCCTTAAATACGGGTACAGTGACTTGAGGTACAATATGGGCCTTAACGAACCATTGGGTTTCAGTACCACATATAGGCTGGAATAAAATCCGTTGTATTGCAGGTGAATTGGAACTGGATCGATGACCTGGGCCTGTACCAGTTTCTAAATTGCTGCCTGTATGGTCAAACTTGCTTCTGGAGAAGCTGGTAAGCCTGATTTGAAGAATCTGAGAGGTGGAAGTTCCTGAAATTCCAGTCTGTAACCCTGTGTGATAAGATCTTTTACCCAGGGATCTTGGCATTATGTTACCCAAATGTGGCTGAAATAATGCAACCTGGCTCCCACCTGCCTGTCTTCCAGGCAATGTGCGCTCCTGTCATGCTGAGGGCTTTGAGGAAGCAGACCCGGAGGCCTGTTCCTGAGAACCTGCAGCAGCGGGTTTTCTGGGTTTACCTCTATTCCCTTTGAAGGTTGTAGAAGAACCCTTGGATTTGCCTTTACATTTTGCTGCCCGAAAGGACTGCAGAGTTGGAGCAGAGTAGGTTTTCCTAGCTGGTGTTGCTGCAGAAGGAAGGTATGTAGATTTACCCACCGTAGCCTTGGATATCTACGAATCCAGTTCATCTCCAAACAGAGCCTCACCCGTGGATGGTAGGCTTTCCACGCCTTTCCTGGAATCTGCATCCGCAGTCCACTGGTGTAGCCACAAGCCCCTGTGTGCTAACACTGCCATGGTAGAGGTGCGTTCGTTGAGTAGACCAATTTCTTTGATGGTCTCCACCATAAAGTTAGCAGAATCCCAAATATGCTGCAGGATTAAAACAATATCGTCCCTGGTAAAGGAACCTAAACCATCAATTAGATTACCTGACCATATAGCAATGTCCCTAGTGATCCATGCACAAGAAATAGTGGGTCTCTGGGCCACCCCAGCCGATGTGTATAAAGACTTGAAAGTGGTCTCAATCTTGCGGTCAGCAGTGTCTTTTAAGAATGCAGCCCTGGAAACCGGTAAGACTATCTTACGCGACAACCTGGACACAGATGCGTCCACAATCGGCGGGTTTTCCATTTCTTCCTATCCTCTGCAGGAAAGGGAAAGGAAGAAATGAGTCTCTTAGGGATCTGAAACCTTTTATCAGGGTTTACCCACATTTCTTCAAAAAGGGCATTTAATTCCTTTGAAGCGGGGAAGGTAGCCCAGGATTTCTTTTTAGTATTAAAATAAGATTCCTCTTCAACCTCATCTGTCTTGTCAGGAATATGTAGGACAGTTCTGACAGCCTCAACGAGGGCCTGTATTCCCTGTGACAGGATGGCACCCTCTCCCCCCCTCCCACTCGTACCCACTTCACCCTCCTCATGATCTGATGTATCAGAATCCGTATAACCCTGCATGATTTGGGCCAGAGTACGTTTTTGTGGGCAAATGGCAAGAGCTTGGGGTGCAGGCATGGGAGCTGAATCTCTATGTATCAGGTCATCCATAGACTGATGTGAGAAGTGTGTTTCCTTTTGATTCTTAGACAGCTTAGTTGAAATATTTGAAATCATCCCTTTAATGGAAGCCAACCACACTGGACTGGCAGTGAACACTATCCTGAGTACAGGGTAGTGAGTCCCCAGGGGATGAGAGACATTCAGCTGTACAAGAAACACAGTACCTGGATATGATTGTAAAGGGACACACACACACACACACACACACACACACACACACACACACACACACACACACACACACACACACACACACAATGGGTGAAAACACAGTGTTTTTAGGCAGGGTCTTAGAGAGACACAAAATTCAGAGCCAGCCACACAGCACCCCTTTAGCAGTAGTAAAAACTAAGCTGGGTCGCATTAACTAAGCACCGGAGTAGTGCTTATAACATTAACACTGCTCCCCCCCTCCCTAAGACACCCTGGTACCGCTGAGGAGACTTGGGGTCCTGTTAGAAGAGCTGCGCGTCCCTGTGTAATGCTGCTTATCTGAGTTGCAGGGATAAATGGTGCCAGAGAGCCGCTGGATCCGCTCAGTGGGAAGCCCCGCCTCTTGTAATGGTGTGCGGCTTCCCGCATTATTTTATACTGGCCCTGAGGTCATTTTTACCTAAGTATAGAAATGCTTGTTAGCAGTGTTTGGCCAGTGTGGATATTTTGGGTGGAGGGCAGCCTGCACTCAGAGCTGCGCTCCTACCCTATTGCTGCCATTCCCGCTGGTGACCCGCTAACTGGGACGCAGGCGCTGTACTCACCACTCTTCAATCTTCAGGCTCTGTTAGGGGGTGGCGGCTTTCTCCGGGAGGGTACACTGCACCATGGTGTGGCTTGCGAATAGCTCCCTCAGGAGCTCAGTGTCCTGTCAGCAGAGAAACTGGACCATTAACTCTCAGGAAGTTGGGCCGTTCTCCCCCCTAAGTTCCACAAAGCAGTCAGGCTATTGCCTAAACAACCCTGACTGAAAATAACAAACATTGAAAATGAAAGTAGAAAACTGTTCAGGACCTCTCCAAAGCGTGACCGGCTCCTCTGGGCACATTTTCTAAACTGAGTCTGGTAGGAGGGGCATAGAGGGAGGAGCCAGCCCACACTATTGATTTGTTAAAGTGCCCATGGCTCCTAGTGGACCCATCTATACCCCATGGTACTAATGTGGACCCCAGTATCCTCTAGGATGTAAGAGAAACACCAGTTTGGTGTGAGAAAGTGGGTGTATTCTGGTGCTCTCCAGAGATTAGCTTTGATGATCACTTTGAGGTATTATCTCAAAACAAAGGTAAATTAGCATAACCTATTACTACCTGAGAAAGTAAAAGGAATACCATCTGTTGCATAGCAGCCACTGATGGACAGTGGTGAGATCCTGTCTTGTGCTACATTACATCGGAAATACGGTGACTCTGATACCTTGAAGCACTTTACCAGACTACACTTACATAGATTAGACCGTGTTCTGTTTTTAGGAGTATTTATTTTTTAGATAATATCTCAGCGATCACTGAACCAAATCTCATGGCGGCATTGGACCACTTACATACAGTATGTTGTTTATTAATAAGAATGAGTCAGAAACGTGGAGAAAGGTGTCTGATAAATCTGTACACAAAGCCGGCGATGGGGGGGGGGGGGTCAAAGGGGACACCTGTATCGGGCCCCATGGTCCAGAGGTGCCTTACGGATACAACACTTAGTGTTATGCAAGGATGTGAGACATCTTATCCAAATAGGGCAGTGAGCTATAGGCGGTGTGGGCGCAGCTGCAGAGTGACAGGAGCCTCCCACACACAGTGACTGTGTGGTGCAAGTGTGCACCCGCTCCTCCGGGTCCAGCTCTGTTGCAGGCAGTTATGTGACATGGCAGCAGCTCCGCTAGCCAGGATTCCTGTGCCCCAGTCCAGCCTTGTCTGGTGGGGTGTGAGGCTGCATGGTACCTGCTGTGCAGTGTGAGGGTCTGGATACTGGGTAGTGCAGCGCAGGTTATGCTAGCCATACATCAGACCAAATTTTCTCCAACACTCCAAACTTCCAACCATCCAACTTATCTGTCCAACTAAAACAGTGCTCCACACATCTAACCAACTTTTTATCAGTGCTCCACACATCTAACCAACTTGTCATCAGACCAACCAACCTGACAACCTCTGTCCAACTTGTGATGTCACCGAAGTAGGCGGATAGCGCCTGCTTACAGTACTTTAGTGGTTTTTTTTTACTCAAAACATGCACCCTCACATCTCGCTCTCTATCACTTCTCTCTCGCAACCTCACATCTCGCTCTCCATCACTTCTCTCTCGCATCCTCACATCTCGCTCTCCATCACTTCTCTCTCGCTCTCTCACACCCCCACATATCTTAAGTGTATGAGGGACAATAGTTGACCACCTAAGTGGTCTCCGTGGATTGTCCGACAGGCTGGAGCCCACTATGTTACTGGAGCGGTGCGTGTGTGCTGCACAGCTCCATATGTGCCCTGCGACTGGAGCTTGCAGTGTTGTGAGGTGGTCCCTGGCTCCTGTAGCTGGAGCGGGAAGGAGGCGATGAGTGGCAGATCGGGAAGGATGCTGGCGGCGGTGAGGTGGACCTGTTCCAGTGGTCAAAAAGCCTCCTCTGTTCCTATCCAACAAACAGGGCTGGCTTAAGGCTGGTGGGGTCCCAGGGGCAATTAAGTTGTGGGGGCCCCCACCAGTAAATGTGTTGACAAACCCTGAGCACCCCCTGTGCGCCCCCCCCCCCCCCCCCGAGCCCAACCTGCATCTCACAGTCCCCCTGCAGCATGCACACATCCCAGCAACACACACACACCTGCAGCACAAACACACACAACCCTGCAGCAGTAGACACTACCTACTGAGCGCTGCAGCATGGCCAGGGACAGAGCGCTGAAGCAGATGCGGCCAGCTCAGGGTCAGTGTCTCGCGGGCTGTTACTTCTTTATCCCGTGACACTGACTGTAGATGGTGCAGTGAACCGCTGCCCCTGGTTCTCCTCCGGCCGCCAATGCCGCAGCTGCACCTAATAATCCTCCCACCTCCCGCTCTGTTGCCGGGTGACAGGGGCAGCCTGCACCCGCTGGCCATGGCTCTCCGCCAGCCGCCGCTGCCCATGAAATTCCACCCACCTCCCGCTCCGCTGGCCGCTGACAGAGGTCTCCGTGTGACAGGGGCAGCCTGGCAACAGTGAAGTACTGCCGCCGCTGCCCCTGGTTCTCCGCCAGCCGTTGACACTGCTTCAGGGGTTACAATACAGGGGCAGCGGGGCAGCAGTGATGGACTGCTGCAGCTGCCCCTAAACCTCCTCCTGGCTCCTGCCGCTGCTGCCGGGGATTATGAGCTGACAGGGCAGCCCAGCCGGCAGTGATGGGGAAGAAGTAGGCGGACACTGCTGGCCAGTGTCCACCTACTTATCGTTCAGTTGGGGGGGAAAGTTCCCCCTACACCTGAATGATTAGTTGGGAAAATCAAACAGGTTTGGTTTTCCCAACTAGTTGGACAGACCGTTTCTGGCCGTTTTTAGCATGTGGGAGCAAACGGCTGATAATCGTTTCCTCCCACACACTGCCAGATTATCTTTCCAACCAGCCAAAAAGTTGGCTGGTTGGAAAGAAATCAACCTGATGTATGGCCAGCATAAGTCTCTCACGGGGTAAGAGTGGATTGGTGAGGGGATACAGGGCTTTGGGATAGGGTGGGGGAGCTGGGAATGCAGCATGAAGTCACTGGGGAGAGACAGACTGTGGAATGTGTGGAAAGAAGGAGAGATGGAGACACAGACTGTGGCATGTGTGGCGGAGAAAGGATGAGACATACATATTTATATATGTTTATAAATATTTTATTAACAGTTTCCTATATAGTACAGCAAATTCTGTTGCACATCTATCTATCTATCTATCTATCTATCTATCTATCTATCTATCTAGATATAGATAGATTTATATATATATATAGATATATATATATATATCTATATATATATATAGATATATATATATAGATATATATATATATTTATATATATATATCTATATATATATCTATATATATATCTATATTTATATATATCTATATATATATATATATTTATATATATATATATATATATATATAGATAGATATATAGATAGATATATATATAATCTGAGGGCAGGCTGCTGGTACAGGTGGTCTCTCCCCAAGGCAAGGTGGTATTCACGCTTCCGCTGGTGTTATCTGCAAAGAAAATAGTTTTGAGTCATATTAAACATACTGCATCATTTATTTCCTACCTAAGCAAAAGTAATACTTTTTCTCTGGATTTTATTTTTCTCCACATGTAGCAATATATAAATGGACATGTAATACATTGCTTCCCCTTGCAGTTGTATTTGATGTGTTACATGTCAGTTTAAAGTTTGCCACATTTGTACAATAGACTAATGAATATCTATGTTACATATACATATTACATGGAGATAAAATACATATATAAACCTCCACTAATTCTTCCCTTAGCAATCTGATGAAACAAAGATCAGCTAGTGAAGTATAACTCTGATTGTATTATGCACCCTCTGATGTTAATTGTGTGTACATATCGGAGATACCTGCTGCGATCCCTCCATGGTACATCTGAAGCATTCTTAATATTTGTGGGTGTTCTCTGATCATGGCTGTTGTCAGGGGATATCCCACGAATATTGAATGCTAAATCTGTACCTTAGTAACTTTTGGAGGAATTTCAGACAGGTTACATAGAGTTGTAAATAACAAATTGGAGATACATTGGATGTAATGAACAAAATTCTATAAATTAGAGGTGGATTACCAACTGCTGTTCTTCTATACACAATATCCCTATATACTATAGAGACTAACTGCTAATAAGATTAACCCCCACCTTATTATATACCTGTTCAGCATGTCTAAGCAATCAGGTAACAATGGGGGTAATTCCAAGTTGATCGCAGCAGGACATTTTTTAGCATTTGGGCAAAACCATGGCCCTCATTCCGAGTTGTTCGCTCGCTGCTAATATTAGCAGAATTGCTAATAGGCTAAAATCCGGCAGTTCTGCGCATGCGTATGCATCTCAGGGCGCACGCGCTAAGCAAATTTACACAAAACTATGCTATTTTACTCACAGGCGAACAAAGCTTTTCAATCGCTCTGCTGATTGACAGAAAGTAGGAGTTTCTGGGCGGAAACTGGCCGTTTTCAGGGAGTGTGCTAAAAAACGCAGGCGTGCCAGGTAAAAACGCAGGAGTGTCTGGAGAAACGGAGGAGTGGCTGTTCGGACGCTGGGCGTGTTTGTGACGTCAAACCAGGAGCTAAACGGACTGAGATGATCGCAATCTAGGAGTAGGTCTGGAGCTACTCAGAAACTGCAAGGAAATTGCTTTCGTTAGCAATTCTGCTAATATTAGCAGAATTGCTAATCTTTCGTTAGCAATTGCTAATCTTTCGTTAGCAATTCTGCTATGCTAAAATACACTCCCAGAGGGCGGTGGCTTTGCGTATGCATTTCTGCTAAAAGTAGCTAGCGAGCGAACAACTCGGAATGAGGGCCCATGTGCACTGCAGGGGAGGCAGATATAACATGTGCAGAGAGAGATAGATTTGGGTGTGGTGAGTTCAATCTGCAATCTAAATCGCAGTGTAATGATAAAGTAGCCAGTATTTACCCTGCACAGAAACAAAATAACCCACCCAAATCTAACTCTCTCTGCAAATGTTATATCTGCCCCCCCTGCAGTGCACATGGGGGGTAATTCTGAGTTGATCGCAGCAGGATTTTTGTTATCAGTTGGGCAAAACCATGTGCACTGCAGGGGAGGCAGATTTAACATGTGCAGAGAGAGTTAGATTTGGGTGGGGTGTGTTCAATCTGCAATCTAACTTGCAGTGTAAAAATAAAGCAGCCAGTATTTACCCTGCACAGAAACAAAATAACCCACCCAAATCTAACTCTCTCTGCACAAGTTATATCTGCCCCCCCTGCAGTGCACATGGTTTTTCCCAACTGCTAAAAACTTTCCTGCTGCGATCAACTTGGAATTACCCCCATGGTTTTGCCCAACTGCTAAAAAATATCCCTCTGCGATCAACTTGGAATTACCCCCAATAGTAGGAGATGGGACATTGCTGAGTGTTTGAGCTCAGGTCCAGCATTGGACCTTGCCCTCAGATCTCATCAAACTGCTCCCTGTATATAGTACATATAGGATACACGTACTGTATACTGATAAAGAATAAACCCTGCATTATACTTGCCCATACCTCCCAACATACCTGTCCCAAGAACCAGGACCCTGTGTGTGCAAAAGGTGAGTGCATCTGATAAAAGGGCAGAGCCTAGTGAGGAAAGGGGGTGGAGCCTTGCAGCGCCCCTATTTGTATTACTGTGAGGGCGTGCCTAGTACTCGCTGATGGAGGACAATTGGAAAGTATGTACCTCAGCTCCCAATAACATGTGTATGCATTTTATTCTTTCATTAGGGAAGCACTTTATAGAAGTTTCCTACAGTATAAAGTATACTTATTGTATGTTAGTGTGAGACACCACCATTGTTAGAAGGTGTCTCTGGAAGATGTCTGCCTCTTTATTACTGAGCTAATAATAAACAGCGAACAATATTATTACCTGCTCTGGAAGCTGGTGCCTTGGGGGCCCGCGCCTCTTATATCCTCCTTCTTTTAGCACCTGATAAGTACAATGTAAATGTTATTCTATATTTATCCAATACACATAGGGGCTGATGCAGAGCTGAAGACTGTACACGGAGCATATGTTGCATGTTATCTCACTGCACATGTTCCATGACAAAGCGTACACAGCTATGAGCAATGCAGAGCCGTACCATCTCAGATGCATTGCTAGTTGTGTAGAGTTGGCGGCATTAGGCATTCTCCTATAGGCTCATAGAGGGAGTTACAATGCATTGCTGGCTATACAGAGCTGTGCACACCTAAGTACACCTGTTCTCTGACGGATCTTTTGTACTGGGTATAGTGCTGGCTCATATGCAGACTAATAATGAAGCTGGCTATAGTACCAAGCGTATGGATAGGGGCGGGGCGATCACAAAGATGTGTATAACTCTGCATATGGGATATTATTGGTATCAGTGGCCCAGTCTATGGTCAGTATACTGCTGTGATGCAGGTAGGCAACTATGAGCCAAAGGAAACTGTTGGCATGCACCTTGCCACCGGCACAGCCACCCAAAATATCCTAAGGATCCAGGTGACAGTGCATGCGTGACCTGAGCTCACACATGCTGCAACCACAGGACAGTCAGTGCTGAGGCATCAGAGGAATCAGAGTGAATACCTATTTCCAATCTGCCACTCACATAAGAGGAAGTTGAGCTCTGAGGACCAACACCCAGGGGTGTAGCGAGGGTGGCTCCAGTGGAGCGCGAGCTCCAGGCACTGGAAAACTTAAAGGCATGCCGCCAACTGAACACCCCCCTCCCTCTACCCACTATATCGTGAGCCACTGTGCAGGCAGCCGCAGAACTCGGAGACTAGCTAGGGTACAGGTTAGTCCAGAGGCTACAGCAGGAGACACTGACAGCCAGCACATGCTGGAGCTCTGCTGCCCTCTTTATATGTCTCACTGTCTGCTTGTAGCTGTGCAGCAGGGTTACTTCTGTCCTGCTACACCACTGCCTTGGCTGCTGTAGCACCTCTTTCTGCTCTGGCTGCTGCATCACCTCTTTCTTCCCTATCTGCTGCAGCACCTCTCTCTGTCCCGGCTACTGCAGCACCTCTTTCTGTCCTGGCTGCTTTAGCAGCTCTCTCTGCCCCAGCATCTCATTTTGCCTCAGCTGCTGCAGCACCTCTCTCTGCCCCGACTGCTGCATCACCTCTCTCTACATTGATTCTACAGCACCTTTCTCTCTGCCCCAGTTGCTGCTGCTTCAGCACCTCTCTCTGCATTAGAAGCTGCAGAGTAACATATATAAGTGGGTCTACTGTGGTGTAATGTGTATAAACAGTTCTACTATGGTGTATCATATATAAACAGTTCTAATGTGGTGTAATGTGCATAAGCGGCTCTAATGTGGTGTAACTTGTATAAGCTACTGTACTGTGGTGTAACGTGAATAAGCAGTTCTACTGTGTTGTGTAACTTGTATATGGAACTCCACTGTGTGGGTAAAGTGTATAAGTGATACTACTGTGTGGTGTAATGTGAGTTGGTACTATTCTATGGCCATGCCCCTTCCCCATGAAGCCACGCCCCTATATTTTCCCTATTTTAAACATGGAGGGCGCCCAAAGGAAACTTTCGCCCTTGGCTTCAATAGGTCTAGGACCGGCCCTTTTACCAATTTAGGATTTTAAATATTTTTCTTTTCAAATGTAACATGCCCCCAATTCAGTACAGGGGAGGGGGCGCCGAATCATACCCTAGCTCCGGGCACCATGCCACCTCGGTACACTTCTGCCAACACCATCCCCATCAGGCCCATTATAATGAATGGGCCTGTTACAAAAGACATACAGAAACTGGAGTTTCCGCACATGTAACAGACCCATTACTGATAATGAATAGACAAAGATTCCAATCATCACAAAGATGTATCTGTAGCAGCTTATTGCAGAAAGTGTTTTCTTTTTCTGAAATAAAGCATTTTATACCATCCTCTAAGGCTCCTGATGTGCCCCTGACTGGTGTAACTACATCTCTTACCTCACTTGTTACTCAGTGATTTATGTCACGTGTAGTAATCCCACTATCTGACCCATTATAGTTCTGATCTGTCAAGCAAAAGCTTATTTGTAAAAACATGAAAATAATACTTACAGGGACAGTCCTTATCATCCCTGGCCAGGAGAGGTCCGGCGTCCCGCTTTCTCTTCCCTCCTGTCATTGCAGAATAGACATTGCATATTTTAAGTTAGAGATATTTCATTTTAGTACAGATACATAATCATATAATAGTATAGTATTTTTTGTATGAACATGTAAATATTTATAAGGTTTCACTATCGGTTCATTGTTGTAGGCTATGGGGGTACCCAATTAGCCACGATAATGCGGTTTTGCAATATTTTATTGCACCTGTGATAACTTGGTATCCAATTAGCTGCAAAACGTTATAGGCTAATGGGCCCTACACACATGCCGATATTACTGCACGATATGAATGATCTCGTTCATTAATAAACGAGATAACGTTCATATCGTGCAGTGTGGAGTCACCAGCGATGAACGATGCGCGGCCCCGCGCTAGTTCATTGCTGGTGACATGTCGGCTGAGCATGCAGGCCAGTATGGACGAGATCGTCCATATTTGCCTGCACGTCTATGGAGCTGGGTGATGGGGGAGTGAAGAAACTTCACTCCCCCCGTCACTGCCCCCCCTGCCGCCGGGTCGCCCGTCGGCCACCTCGGCGGCACATCGCCTAATGTGTAGGGCACTTAAAAGTCTCTATAGCAGGCATTCCCAACCACGGTCCTCAAGGCACACCAACAGTGCAGGTTTTAGTGATATCCAGGCTGCAGCACAGATGGTTAAATCAAAATAACTCAGCTACTAATTAAGTCACCTGTGCTGAAGCCTGGCTATCACTAAAACCTGCACTGTTGGTGTGCCTTGAGGTCTGAGGACCATGGTTGGGAATGCCTGATCTATAGGATTTATCACTAATTTCTCTTCACCATCTCTGAGCAGGGGATAAGTAGTGCAAAATCCCTATTTTAAGGTAAAATGTCAGGATTTGGTTTAGAACTCCTGGGACACCCCCCTGAATGACTAATTAGGCACTTAGATATTTTCAATTATTTTTAATTGGCCAATAATGACATAATTTTGGGGTCAAAGATGCAAAGTTATGGAAATTGGGGTACAAGGTATGGAACAGGTATATTAGGGTGCTTTATGAGTGTATAAAGTGTTTTTAGACTTGCAGGTGGGAGTAATCGGTCCATTTCCACTTTTTTTAAAGTCCTCTACAATGACCCCCAAAAAAACGTAATACCCATTTTTTATGTACCCCAGATTTAATAAGAGCACTTATTTTGCTGTACAAAAAAATAGCTTTCTATAATTTTTTCACATTAAAAAAAAAATGCATATAACAGCCATTTGAGCCAATTTATTACACCAAATAGTGTTATTATGGCCACTAATAGACTTCTATAATATTTTCCTATATTAGTTTGGCTTCTTGGAGGGGTACAGGTAGATTTCCCCATTTCTCCTATACTTATCTCTGATTTTGCTGGCTAGAATTAGGCGATTCCTGTTATCACCATTTTGGAATAGGATAAGTGCTATAAACAGGAGCGCACAGGCTGCAATAAGCTGATAGGTGATATGTGTGATAAATTTAGCCGCGAGTGCTATATAACCTCTAGCTCATCTTCCTACTCAGTGGTAATGAGTGGTAACCCCGGAGGTTAGTGCGGTGCACAGGGCAGTGGTGAGGAGATGGCACACAGATGAACGTATATGTTTGATGTGTGAACAGAATGCCGACATTGTCATACTATCAACATTGAAAATGTAGACAGAATGTTAATAACCGATTTCAGGGTTATATTTAGGCTGCAGTCAGAGTTAAGGTTATTTGGATAACTCTATGGAAAATCAAATTGTCAACATGCTAACTCACAATGTCGACATACTGGCTCTATCAACATTATGTCAGTGTCAACATTAACTTGTCAACATCCCATCAATGTTAACAGTCTGACCATGTCAACATTAAGGTTATAGAAGTTTCTTACAGTATAAAGTATAATTATTGTGTGTTAGCGTAAGACACCACCATTGTTAGAAGGTGCCTCTGGAAGATGCCTGTCTCTTTAGTACTGAGCTAATAAGCAGGGAACAGTATTATTACCTATTCCGGAACCGCCTGCCTTAGATGGTACGTCCTTTCTCTCCTCCGGTGGTGCCAGCCTTCTTTTCTTATCACCTGATGAGTACAATGTAAATGTTATTCCATATTTGCTCCTACACACATAGGCGCTGATGCAGAGCTGAAGTCTGTGCATGGAGCATATGTTGCATGTTATCTCACTGCGCATGTTCCATGACAAAGCGTACACAGCTATGGGCAATGCAGAGCCATACCATCTCAGACGCATTGCTAGTTGTGTAGAGTTGGCGGCATTAGACATTCTCCTATAGGCTTATAGAGGGAGTTACAATGCATTGCCGGCTATACAGAGCTGTGCGCACAGCTAAGTACACCTGTTGTCTGACGGATCTTTTGTACTGGGTATAGTGCTGGCTCATATGCAGACTGATAATGAAGCTGGCTATAGTACCAAGCGTATGGATAGGGGCGGGGCGATCACAAAGATGTGTATAACTCTGCATATGGGATATTATTGGTATCAGTGGCCCAGTCTATGGTCAGTATACTGCTGTGATGCAGGTAGGCAACTATGAGCCAAAGGAAACTGTTGGCATGTACCTTACCACCGGCAGAGCCACCCAAATATCCTAAGGATCCAGGTGACAGTCAGAGGTGGATTAAGACCTCACGGGGCCCTAAGCAAGATACCGGTTTTGGGGCCCCCCTCCCTCAAACCATCAATAGCACTATATTTTCATTCCTGATTTATGCCTCTTACAGTATTTGTTGTTTTTCCTCCTTATGTTCTATTACAGTATATTTCTTCCCCCTTCACTGATTATACCAAGTCGCCTAAGCTCTAATTTCCATTATTACACCACTCAATTACTGCAGTTTAGATCTGAGCTCCCCTCACTGAATGTAGCAGGTCCCCATACCCCATTATTACACCCTCACTTACTGACCGCATTGTATATGAGTTATCGAGGCTTACAACACTGCAGGACTGGAGACACAGGCATGTGCTGGATTCGGCATCCAACAGCTGTCTAATCACTGACAGCCTGTCAGGATTATTCAGCCAGCCCAGTGCTCTGACATTTTTGCCAGCGGTCGCGTCCGACGGAAATGCCCTACATACAGCCTTATCGGCGGGCCCCCCTGGGACTCACAGGGCCCCCTGAGACCCACGGGACCCTAAGCAGCTGCCTTGGTTGCCTTGTGGTAAATCCTCTTCTGGTGACAGTGCATGCGTGACCTGAGCTCACACATGCTACAACCACAGGACAGTCAGTGCTGAGGCATCAGAGGCATCAGATTGAATACCTATATGCAAACTGCCACTCACATAGGAGAAGGCTCTGAAGACAGACAGAAACTGGAGTTTCCGCACATGTTACAGACCCATTACTGATAATGAATAGACAGAGATTCCAATCATCACAAAGATGTATCTGTAGCAGCTTATTGCAGAAAGTGTTTTCTTTTTCTGAAATCAAGCATTTTATACCATCCTCTAAGGCTCCTGATGTGCCCCTGACTGGTGTAACTACTAGAGATGAGCGGGTTCGGTTTCTCTGAATCCGAACCCGCCCGAACTTCATGTTTTTTTACATGGGTCCGAGCGACTCGGATCTTCCCGCCTTGCTCGGTTAACCCGAACGCGCCCGAACGTCATCATCACGCTGTCGGATTCTCGCGAGGCTCGGATTCTATCGCGAGACTCGGATTCTATATAAGGAGCCGCGCGTCGCGGCCATTTTCACACGTGCATTGAGATTGATAGGGAGAGGACGTGGCTGGCGTCCTCTCCGTTTAGAAATTAAAATAGATAGGAGAGTGAGAGTGAGACACTTCATTTACTTACTGGAGCTTAGGAGGAGTTATACTAGTGACTGATGACCAGTGACCTGACCACCAGTGCAGTTTTATAATTTATTATTATTTAATAATCCGTTCTGTTCTTGTTCTCTGCCTGAAAAAAACGATACACAGTGACTCAGTCACACTCACATACCATATCTGTGCTCAGCCCAGTGTGCTGCATCATCTATGTATAATATCTGACTGTGCTCACACAGCTTAATTGTGGGGGAGACTGGGGAGCAGTTATAGGTTATAGCAGGAGCCAGGAGTACATATTAAACAGTGCACACTTTTGCTGCCAGAGTGCCACTGCCAGTGTGACTGACCACTGACCACTGTGACCAGTGACCTGACCACACTGACCACCAGTATAGTATATTGTGATTGAATGTCTGCCTGAAAAAGTACACTCGTCGTGTGACTTGTGTGGTGTTTTTTTATTCTATAAAAATTAAAAAACTCATTCTGCTGACAGACAGTGTCCACTCCAGCAGGTCCGTCATTATATAATATATACCTGTCCGGCTGCAGTAGTGATATATATATATTTTTTATATCATTATTTATCATCCAGTCTACTAGCAGCAGACACAGTACGGTAGTTCACGGCTGTAGCTACCTCTGTGTCGGCACTCGGCAGTCCATCCATAATTGTATACCACCTACCCGTGTTTGTTTTTTCTTTCTTCTTTATACATGCTACATCTCATTATCATCCAGTCTATATTAGCAGCAGACACAGTACAGTACGGTAGTCCACGGCTGTAGCTACCTCTGTGTCGGCACTCGGCAGTCCATCCATAATTGTATACCACCTACCCGTGTTTTTTTTTCTTTCTTCTTTATACATACTACATCTCATTATCAACCAGTCTATATTAGCAGCAGACACAGTACGGTAGTTCACGGCTGTAGCTACCTCTGTGTCGGCACTCGGCAGTCCATCCATAATTGTATACCACCTGCCCGTGGTTTTTTTTTTCTTTCTTCTTTATACATACATACTACATCTCATTATCATCCAGTCTATATTAGCAGCAGACACAGTACAGTACGGTAGTCCACGGCTGTAGCTACCTCTGTGTCGGCACTCGGCAGTCCATCCATAATTGTATACCACCTACCCGTGTTTTTTTTTTCTTTCTTCTTTATACATACTACATCTCATTATCATCCAGTCTATATTAGCAGCAGACACAGTACAGTACGGTAGTCCACGGCTGTAGCTACCTCTGTGTCGGCACTCGGCAGTCCATCCATAATTGTATACCACCTACCCGTGGTTTTTTTTTTCTTTCTTCTTTATACATACTACATCTCATTATCAACCAGTCTATATTAGCAGCAGACACAGTACAGTACGGTAGTCCACGGCTGTAGCTACCTCTGTGTCGGCACTCGGCAGTCCATCCATAATTGTATACCACCTACCCGTGTTTTTTTTTTCTTTCTTCTTTATACATACATACTACATCTCATTATCATCCAGTCTATATTAGCAGCAGACACAGTACAGTACGGTAGTCCACGGCTGTAGCTACCTCTGTGTCGGCACTCGGCAGTCCATCCATAATTGTATACCACCTACCCGTGTTTTTTTTTTTTCTTTCTTCTTTATACATACTACATCTCATTATCATCCAGTCTATATTAGCAGCAGACACAGTACAGTACGGTAGTCCACGGCTGTAGCTACCTCTGTGTCGGCACTCGGCACTCGGCAGTCCATCCATAATTGTATACCACCTACCCGTGGTTTTTTTTTCTTTCTTCTTTATACATACTACATCTCATTATCAACCAGTCTATATTAGCAGCAGACACAGTACAGTATGGTAGTCCACGGCTGTAGCTACCTCTGTGTCGGCACTCGGCAGTCCATCCATAATTGTATACCACCTACCCGTGGTTTTTTTTTTCTTTCTTCTTTATACATACTACATCTCATTATCATCCAGTCTATATTAGCAGCAGACACAGTACAGTACGGTAGTCCACGGCTGTAGCTACCTCTGTGTCGGCACTCGGCAGTCCATCCATAATTGTATACCACCTACCCGTGTTTTTTTTTTCTTTCTTCTTTATACATACTACATCTCATTATCATCCAGTCTATATTAGCAGCAGACACAGTACAGTACGGTAGTCCACGGCTGTAGCTACCTCTGTGTCGGCACTCGGCAGTCCATCCATAATTGTATACCACCTACCCGTGGTTTTTTTTTTCTTTCTTCTTTATACATACTACATCTCATTATCATCCAGTCTATATTAGCAGCAGACACAGTACAGTACGGTAGTCCACGGCTGTAGCTACCTCTGTGTCGGCACTCGGCAGTCCATCCATAATTGTATACCACCTACCCGTGTTTTTTTTTTCTTTCTTCTTTATACATACTACATCTCATTATCAACCAGTCTATATTAGCAGCAGACACAGTACGGTAGTTCACGGCTGTAGCTACCTCTGTGTCGGCACTCGGCAGTCCATCCATAATTGTATACCACCTACCCGTGGTTTTTTTTTTCTTTCTTCTTTATACATACATACTACATCTCATTATCATCCAGTCTATATTAGCAGCAGACACAGTACAGTACGGTAGTCCACGGCTGTAGCTACCTCTGTGTCGGCACTCGGCAGTCCATCCATAATTGTATACCACCTACCCGTGGTTTTTTTTTTCTTCTTTATACATACTACATCTCATTATCATCCAGTCTATATTAGCAGCAGACACAGTACAGTATGGTAGTCCACGGCTGTAGCTACCTCTGTGTCGGCACTCGGCAGTCCATCCATAAGTATACTAGTATCCATCCATCTCCATTGTTTACCTGAGGTGCCTTTTAGTTGTGCCTATTAAAATATGGAGAACAAAAATGTTGAGGTTCCAAAATTAGGGAAAGATCAAGATCCACTTCCACCTCGTGCTGAAGCTGCTGCCACTAGTCATGGCCGAGACGATGAAATGCCAGCAACGTCGTCTGCCAAGGCCGATGCCCAATGTCATAGTACAGAGCATGTCAAATCCAAAACACCAAATATCAGTAAAAAAAGGACTCCAAAACCTAAAATAAAATTGTCGGAGGAGAAGCGTAAACTTGCCAATATGCCATTTACCACACGGAGTGGCAAGGAACGGCTGAGGCCCTGGCCTATGTTCATGGCTAGTGGTTCAGCTTCACATGAGGATGGAAGCACTCAGCCTCTCGCTAGAAAACTGAAAAGACTCAAGCTGGCAAAAGCACCGCAAAGAACTGTGCGTTCTTCGAAATCCCAAATCCACAAGGAGAGTCCAATTGTGTCGGTTGCGATGCCTGACCTTCCCAACACTGGACGTGAAGAGCATGCGCCTTCCACCATTTGCACGCCCCCTGCAAGTGCTGGAAGGAGCACCCGCAGTCCAGTTCCTGATAGTCAGATTGAAGATGTCAGTGTTGAAGTACACCAGGATGAGGAGGATATGGGTGTTGCTGGCGCTGGGGAGGAAATTGACCAGGAGGATTCTGATGGTGAGGTGGTTTGTTTAAGTCAGGCACCCGGGGAGACACCTGTTGTCCGTGGGAGGAATATGGCCGTTGACATGCCTGGTGAAAATACCAAAAAAATCAGCTCTTCAGTGTGGAGGTATTTCAACAGAAAAGCGGACAACAGGTGTCAAGCCGTGTGTTGCCTTTGTCAAGCTGTAATAAGTAGGGGTAAGGACGTTAACCACCTCGGAACATCCTCCCTTATACGTCACCTGCAGCGCATTCATAATAAGTCAGTGACAAGTTCAAAAACTTTGGGCGACAGCGGAAGCAGTCCACTGACCAGTAAATCCCTTCCTCTTGTAACCAAGCTCACGCAAACCACCCCACCAACTCCCTCATTGTCAATTTCCTCCTTCCCCAGGAATGCCAATAGTCCTGCAGGCCATGTCACTGGCAATTCTGACGAGTCCTCTCCTGCCTGGGATTCCTCCGATGCATCCTTGCGTGTAACGCCTACTGCTGCTGGCGCTGCTGTTGTTGCTGCTGGGAGTCGATGGTCATCCCAGAGGGGAAGTCGTAAGCCCACTTGTACTACTTCCAGTAAGCAATTGACTGTCCAACAGTCCTTTGCGAGGAAGATGAAATATCACAGCAGTCATCCTGCTGCAAAGCGGATAACTGAGGCCTTGACAACTATGTTGGTGTTAGACGTGCGTCCGGTATCCGCCGTTAGTTCACAGGGAACTAGACAATTTATTGAGGCAGTGTGCCCCCGTTACCAAATACCATCTAGGTTCCACTTCTCTAGGCAGGCGATACCGAGAATGTACACGGACGTCAGAAAAAGACTCACCAGTGTCCTAAAAAATGCAGTTGTACCCAATGTCCACTTAACCACGGACATGTGGACAAGTGGAGCAGGGCAGGGTCAGGACTATATGACTGTGACAGCCCACTGGGTAGATGTATGGACTCCCGCCGCAAGAACAGCAGCGGCGGCACCAGTAGCAGCATCTCGCAAACGCCAACTCTTTCCTAGGAAGGCTACGCTTTGTATCACCGCTTTCCAGAATACGCACACAGCTGAAAACCTCTTACGGCAACTGAGGAAGATCATCGCGGAATGGCTTACCCCAATTGGACTCTCCTGTGGATTTGTGGCATCGGACAACGCCAGCAATATTGTGTGTGCATTAAATATGGGCAAATTCCAGCACGTCCCATGTTTTGCACATACCTTGAATTTGGTGGTGCAGAATTTTTAAAAAAACGACAGGGGCGTGCAAGAGATGCTGTCGGTGGCCAGAAGAATTGCGGGACACTTTCGGCGTACAGGCACCACGTACAGAAGACTGGAGCACCACCAAAAACTACTGAACCTGCCCTGCCATCATCTGAAGCAAGAAGTGGTAACGAGGTGGAATTCAACCCTCTATATGCTTCAGAGGTTGGAGGAGCAGCAAAAGGCCATTCAAGCCTATACAATTGAGCACGATATAGGAGGTGGAATGCACCTGTCTCAAGTGCAGTGGAGAATGATTTCAACGTTGTGCAAGGTTCTGATGCCCTTTGAACTTGCCACACGTGAAGTCAGTTCAGACACTGCCAGCCTGAGTCAGGTCATTCCCCTCATCAGGCTTTTGCAGAAGAAGCTGGAGACATTGAAGGAGGAGCTAACACGGAGCGATTCCGCTAGGCATGTGGGACTTGTGGATGGAGCCCTTAATTCGCTTAACAAGGATTCACGGGTGGTCAATCTGTTGAAATCAGAGCACTACATTTTGGCCACCGTGCTCGATCCTAGATTTAAAGCCTACCTTGGATCTCTCTTTCCGGCAGACACAAGTCTGCTGGGGTTGAAAGACCTGCTGGTGAGAAAATTGTCAAGTCAAGCGGAACGCGACCTGTCAACATCTCCTCCTTCACATTCTCCCGCAACTGGGGGTGCGAGGAAAAGGCTCAGAATTCCGAGCCCACCCGCTGGCGGTGATGCAGGGCAGTCTGGAGCGACTGCTGATGCTGACATCTGGTCCGGACTGAAGGACCTGACAACGATTACGGACATGTCGTCTATTGTCACTGCATATGATTCTCTCACCATTGAAAGAATGGTGGAGGATTATATGAGTGACCGCATCCAAGTAGGCACGTCACACAGTCCGTACTTATACTGGCAGGAAAAAGAGGCAATTTGGAGGCCCTTGCACAAACTGGCTTTATTCTACCTAAGTTGCCCTCCCACAAGTGTGTACTCCGAAAGAGTGTTTAGTGCCGCCGCTCACCTTGTCATCAATCGGCGTACGAGGTTACATCCAGAAAATGTGGAGAAGATGATGTTCATTAAAATGAATTATAATCAATTCCTCCGTGGAGACATTGACCAGCAGCAATTGCCTCCACAAAGTACACAGGGAGCTGAGATGGTGGATTCCAGTGGGGACGAATTGATAATCTGTGAGGAGGGGGATGTACACGGTGATATATCGGAGGATGATGATGAGGTGGACATCTTGCCTCTGTAGAGCCAGTTTGTGCAAGGAGAGATTAATTGCTTCTTTTTTGGTGGGGGTCCAAACCAACCCGTCATTTCAGTCACAGTCGTGTGGCAGACCCTGTCACTGAAATGATGGGTTGGTTAAAGTGTGCATGTCCTGTTTATACAACATAAGGGTGGGTGGGAGGGCCCAAGGACAATTCCATCTTGCACCTCTTTTTTCTTTAATTTTTCTTTGCGTCATGTGCTGTTTGGGGAGGGTTTTTTGGAAGGGACATCCTGCGTGACACTGCAGTGCCACTCCTAGATGGGCCCGGTGTTTGTGTCGGCCACTAGGGTCGCTTATCTTACTCACACAGCTACCTCATTGCGCCTCTTTTTTTCTTTGCGTCATGTGCTGTTTGGGGAGGGTTTTTTGGAAGGGACATCCTGCGTGACACTGCAGTGCCACTCCTAGATGGGCCCGGTGTTTGTGTCGGCCACTAGGGTCGCTTATCTTACTCACACAGCTACCTCATTGCGCCTCTTTTTTTCTTTGCGTCATGTGCTGTTTGGGGAGGGTTTTTTGGAAGGGACATCCTGCGTGACACTGCAGTGACACTCCTAGATGGGCCCGGTGTTTGTGTCGGCCACTAGGGTCGCTTATCTTACTCACACAGCTACCTCATTGCGCCTCTTTTTTTCTTTGCGTCATGTGCTGTTTGGGGAGGGTTTTTTGGAAGGGACATCCTGCGTGACACTGCAGTGCCACTCCTAGATGGGCCCGGTGTTTGTGTCGGCCACTAGGGTCGCTTATCTTACTCACACAGCTACCTCATTGCGCCTCTTTTTTTCTTTGCGTCATGTGCTGTTTGGGGAGGGTTTTTTGGAAGGGACATCCTGCGTGACACTGCAGTGACACTCCTAGATGGGCCCGGTGTTTGTGTCGGCCACTAGGGTCGCTTATCTTACTCACACAGCTACCTCATTGCGCCTCTTTTTTTCTTTGCGTCATGTGCTGTTTGGGGAGGGTTTTTTGGAAGGGACATCCTGCGTGACACTGCAGTGACACTCCTAGATGGGCCCGGTGTTTGTGTCGGCCACTAGGGTCGCTTATCTTACTCACACAGCTACCTCATTGCGCCTCTTTTTTTCTTTGCGTCATGTGCTGTTTGGGGAGGGTTTTTTGGAAGGGACATCCTGCGTGACACTGCAGTGACACTCCTAGATGGGCCCGGTGTTTGTGTCGGCCACTAGGGTCGCTTATCTTACTCACACAGCTACCTCATTGCGCCTCTTTTTTTCTTTGCGTCATGTGCTGTTTGGGGAGGGTTTTTTGGAAGGGACATCCTGCGTGACACTGCAGTGACACTCCTAGATGGGCCCGGTGTTTGTGTCGGCCACTAGGGTCGCTTATCTTACTCACACAGCTACCTCATTGCGCCTCTTTTTTTCTTTGCATCATGTGCTGTTTGGGGAGGGTTTTTTGGAAGGGACATCCTGCGTGACACTGCAGTGACACTCCTAGATGGGCCCGGTGTTTGTGTCGGCCACTAGGGTCGCTTAGCTTAGTCATCCAGCGACCTAGGTGCAAATTTTAGGACTAAAAATAATATTGTGAGGTGTGAGGTATTCAGAATAGACTGAAAATGAGTGTAAATTATGGTTTTTGAGGTTAATAATACTTTGGGATCAAAATGACCCCCAAATTCTATGATTTAAGCTGTTTTTTAGTGTTTTTAAAAAAAAACACCCGAATCCAAAACACACCCGAATACGACAAAAAAAATTCGGTGAGGTTTTGCCAAAACGCGGTCGAACCCAAAACACGGCCGCGGAACCGAACCCAAAACCAAAACACAAAACCCGAAAAATTTCCGCCGCTCATCTCTAGTAACTACATCTCTTACCTCACTTGTTACTCAATGATTTATGTCACATGTAGTAATCCCACTATCTGAACCATTATAGTTCTGATCTGTCAAGCAAAAGCTTATTTGTAAAAACATGAAAATATTACTTACAGGGACAGCCTGACTTATCCCTGGAGAGGCGTGGTCCGGCGTCCATCTTCCTCTTCTCTCCTGTCATTACAGAATGGACATTGCATATTTTAAGTTAGAGATATTTCATTTTAGTACAGATATATAATCATATAATAGTACAGGTTGAGTATCCCTTATCCAAAATGCTTGGGACCAGAGGTATTTTTGGATATGGGATTTTTCCGTATTTTGGAATAATTGCATACCATAATGAGATATCATGGTGATGGGACCTAAATCTAAGCACATAATGCATTTATGTTACATATACACCTTATACACACAGCCTGAAGGTAATTTTAGCCAATATTTTTTATAACTTTGTGCATTAAACAAAGTGTATATACATTCACACAATTCATTTATGTTTCATATACACCTTATACACACAGCCTGAAGGTCATTTAACACAATATTTTTAATAACTTTGAGTATTAAACAAAGTTTGTGTACATTGAGCCATCAAAAAACAAAGGTTTCACTATCTCAGTCTCACTGAAAAAAGTCTGTATTTCAGAATATTCCGTATTTCAGAATATTTGGATATGGGATACTCAACCTGTATAGTATTTTTTGTATGAACATGTAAATATTTATAAGGAGTCTACGCCCAGCATACCGGCGCCGGGATTCCAACCACCAGCATGCCAGCAGTGGGGTGAGTGCAAAAGAGCACCTTGCGAGCACGCTGCGCTCGCCACACTGCGGGCACGGTGGTGTTCTACGTACGTCATGCTATTTATTTCCCCTCCAGGAGTGTCGTGGACCCCACAAGAGGGAGTATAGTTGTTAATATGTCGGTTGTCGGGATGTCAGCACCGGTATGCTGAGCGCCGGGATCCTGACAGCCAGCATATTAAATGCTTCCCATTTATACGCTTTCAGTATCAGTTCATTGTTGTAGACTATGGGGCTACCCAATTAGCCACGATAATGCGGTTTTGCGATATTTTATTGCTTTTGCGATAACTTGGTATCCAGTTGGCTGCAAAAAGTTATAGGCTAAAAGTCTCTATAGGATTTATCACAAATTTCTCTTCACCATCTCTGAGCCGGGGATAAGTAGTGCAAAATCCCTATTTTCAGGTAAAATATCAGGATTTGGTTTAGAACTCCTGGGACACCCCCATGAATAACTGATTAGGCACTTAGATATTTTAAGTTATTTTTAATTGGCCAATAATGACATAATTTTTGGGGTAAAAAATGTAAAGTTATGGAAATTGGGGTACAAGGTATGGGACAGGTATATTTGGGGGCTTTATGAGTGTAACAAGTGTTTTTAGACTTGCAGGTGGGAGCAAACGGTCTGTTTCCCAAAAATTGTTGAAGTCCTCTAAAATGACCCAAAACAAAATTATACCCATTTTTTTATGTATCCCAGATTTAATGAGAACACTTATTTTGCTGAACAATAAGAAATAGCTTTCTATAATTCTTACACATAACAAATGCATATAACAGCCATTTGACCCATTTGAAATAGTGTTATTATGGCCACTAATAGTGTTATTATGGCCACTAATAGACTTCTATAATAATTTCCTATATTAGTTTGGCGTTTTAGGAGTACAGGAAGATTTTCTTATTTTCTCCTATACTTATCTTTTGCCCTCTAGAATTATCACACACATCCCATTATCTCCATTTTGGAATAGGATGGGTGCAATAAACGGGAAAGTGACAATGAGCAAAGTAAAAAATGAGGTGCCTCTGTGCGCTAATATGGAGCAGCCTAGGCAGTATCTTGAAAAGGAATCACAAACAATTCCCCCAAAACAACCACAATGCAACAACAATACAAAATACAGCGCCTGGGCGCTCCCAGTGGAACACTTCCCTTGATGTAAATGATAGGAAGCGTCTTGAAATTTCTCTCTTCTGGATGGGTCTTGGGAAGTTCTTGTACATGCAAGAGAGGACAAATATGCACCGCACTCTTCGTGTATTACTTCCAAACAATAAAGAGTATCACTCCCCCTTCCCCTGAAAAACGTATGTCCAGTCGGTAGGGTGTTGGGGGAACTCCCCCTTCCGATTCACTTACACAGCTAAACAGTAAATCAGCATATCACAGAACAATGTGGTGATGTGAGTCCTATTTGCAAGATATTCAGTTTCACGGGGAACACTCTCCCCTTCCCAATACACTTACACGGATGTGAAAATCAAGAGGCATTCATAATCAACAATCCCTGATTAAATGCACCGTCACCAAGTGAAGAAGAAAGCCGGGGTTACCCCCTTGCAAAGCACTCACAGTCAGATGGATATATCACAGGCCTGTAAGGTGGGTCTCTAGAATTCACTCCTAGTCTCCAGCCTTTGACTCAATTTCTCCCAAAAATGAGAATCAGAGAAAAGGAGGTTTGGAGTAAAAGTAGGATTTATTAAAACAAACAACCACTAGTAAAAACAATGGTGATCATACCCTGGAGGGTCGGAGGGGAAGAAGATGGTATACAGACAAAACGGGGCCCCGTCAATCTGATCTCCTCCTGGTCTCCCACGGGTATGTTCTTCCAAGATAGATCTCTCCACCAACGCGTTTCGGCCCGTTCCAGGGTCTTTGTCAAGACCAGGAGGAGATCAGATTGACGGGGCCCCGTTTTGTCTGTATACCATCTTCTTCCCCTCCGACCCTCCAGGGTATGATCACCATTGTTTTTACTAGTGGTTGTTTGTTTTAATAAATCCTACTTTTACTCCAAACCTCCTTTTCTCTGATTCTCATTTTTGGGAGAAATTGAGTCAAAGGCTGGAGACTAGGAGTGAATTCTAGAGACCCACCTTACAGGCCTGTGATATATCCATCTGACTGTGAGTGCTTTGCAAGGGGGTAACCCCGGCATTCTTCTTCACTTGGTGATGGTGCATTTAATCAGGGATTGTTGATTATGAATGCCTCTTGATTTTCACATCCGTGTAAGTGTATTGGGAAGGGGAGAGTGTTCCCCGTGAAACTGAATATCTTGCAAATAGGACTCACATCACCACATTGTTCTGTGATATGCTGATTTACTGTTTAGCTGTGTAAGTGAATCGGAAGGGGGAGTTCCCCCAACACCCTACCGACTGGACATACGTTTTTCAGGGGAAGGGGGAGTGATACTCTTTATTGTTTGGAAGTAATACACGAAGAGTGCGGTGCATATTTGTCTTCTCTTGCATGTACAAGAACTTCCCAAGACCCATCCAGAAGAGAGAAATTTCAAGACGCTTCCTATCATTTACATCAAGGGAAGTGTTCCACTGGGAGCGCCCAGGCGCTGTATTTTGTATTGTTGTTGCATTGCAATAAACGGGAGAGCACAGGCCGCAATAAGCTGATATTTTGGGAGATAGGTGCGTCTAACCTTAGCCGCAAGTGCTATATATAACCTCTAGCTCATCTTCCTACTCAGTGGTAATGAGACCTCCAGAGGTGAGTGGGGTGCACATGGCAGTGGTGAGGAGATGGCACACAGGTAAAGGTATATGTTTGACATGTCAACACTGACAGAATGCCGACATTGTCATAATATCAACATTGAAAATGTAGACAGAATGTTGACAACCGATTTTAGGGTTATGTGTAGGCTGCAGTCAGGGTTCAGGTTATTGGATAAGACCCCTTTCACACCGCCAATGCTGGATCCCACCCGGGAATTGGAAATGGGTCCTTCCTGTGTTGGATCCGGCACTGAACCCTAACAGCTGGCTTCCCGACCATATGCCGGGACGGTTGCCATAGCGGCAGGGGGCGGACCTGGCAGTGCTGGGAGATGAGCTCATCTACACGCATGGATCCGGGAACCGGTTCACGCTGCCACTGACCCGGTATTCAACTTGGAAATAACACTGCTTTATTCCCGAGTTGAATTACTGGGTCAGGCGATACAGGAATTCAACCATGGCCCTTTCACACAGCACGCCGACCCATGTCGACCCGGCAATATGCCAGGTCGATACTGCGTTATTTGTGTGGTGTGAAAGGGGTATTACTCTATTGAAAACCATTGTCAACATGCTAAGTCACAATGTCGACATACTGGCACTATCAACATTATGTCAGTGCCAACTTTTGACTTTTCAAGATCCCAATCTGACCATGTCAATATTCAGATAACAGAAGTTTCCTACAGTATAAAGTATAGTTATTGTGTGTTAGTGTAAGACACCACCGTAGTTAGAAGATGCCTCTGGAAGATGCCTGTCTCTTTATTACTGAGCTAATAAGCAGGGAACAGTATTATTACCTCTTCTGGAAGGGCCCGCCGCCACTGAGATCTTTATTTCCTCCTCCGGTGTTATTCTCCTTTTTTTTGCACCTGATAAGTACAATGTAAATGTTATTCTATATTTGCTCCTACACACATAGGCGCTGATGCAGAGCTGAAGTTCTTTACATCTACTAATGGTGCTCTGATGCTGATCATCAGATAATGTAAATGAATGGACCTATATGCATGTTTTATGACAGGCATTCACTTTAATAAATGCTGATTTTGCCTGCAGCTTGTTCATAAGGGGCATATTAATCAATTATCAGGTTTTAGACCCAATAATTGTAAGGTTTTATTGTTGCTATTTTGCGACAAGAAGACATTAAGTTTTACCCAATTGTACTTATATACACATGCCGAATTTGTTAAAACAGGAAAATTATACTTACAGGGCAGCTCCTTGTCTTTGACCAGACAGGGCCCCTGGCATCGCTTCCTCTTCTCACCTGTCATTGCAGAATGGACATTGTATATTACAAGGTGGATTTATTTCATTTTATCATTAGTACAGATATATAATTATATAATAGCATAGTATTCTTATTATAAACATTTAGGTATTTTTTTGTATGAATGCGGTAAATAAATGTATATTGGTGCTGTTGGTTCAGTGTTGTAGGCTAAGCCATGAATTATTGGCAAATCATCCATAGATGAGGGAAGACAGTCCATCTCCTCCCAACCTGATTGCTATGTAACCTTTAGCTTCATCTTCCTACTCAGTGCTGACCTTGGAAATTAGACCCCCAGAGGTGAGCGGGGTAACTGAGGCAGCGTGAGGAGATGGCACACATGTCCCAGAAGTGAGTGTGGTCCCTGGGGCAGCAGTGAGATGGCACACATGTCCAAGAGGTGAGTGAGGTGCCCTGGGCAGTGGTGAGGAGATTGCACACAGGTCCCAGAGGTGATTGGTGTCCGGGGACAGCAGTGAAATGACACACAAGCCCCAGAGGTGATTGGAGTCCTGGGGCATCAGTGAGATGACACACAAGCCCCAGAGGGGAGCGGGGTCCCAAGGCAGCTGGGTGAAATGAGTGCCCACCCCCTCACTCAGCACACATCGCGCTGTGCTGAGCGGGAGGAGAGATGTGTGCTGAGCGGTCTGTGACAGATCGCTCCGCATACATCTAAAGACATGTGTACTGGCCTTAAGTAGTCTAACATTTGAGCCTCAGCTGGTGGTGGAAAGAGTGTTAAAAAGCACCTAAACTGAATTACACACTATCAACATATCTGATGTACCTGGGGACCTATATAGACCTCTGGCCTCCAGCTGCTTACTTAAAACTTTAATTCCACAAGAGTGGGTGTATGTGGTATTCATTCCCCCTGCCCCCATCCCTGATAATCTGGTTAGTTCCTCTTCTGTTCCCAGGGGATGATCCTATTAGCCACAATAATAATAGGGTAATATGTTCGATCCCTTAGTCTCTGCTTCTGATCCAAACCTCCTGTGTCTCCCTTTCTTATTCCAAAGCCTAGTTTACCAAAATTGATCAGATGTACAATATTGTTATTGAATGTACTCCCTCTCCTTTAGAATGCTAGTGTGTGTGACTGTGAGTGCGTGTGTTGGCATTAAAATCTTGTGTGTTTTTGTGCTAAAACTAGGTAGGAAGCAGCAGAGTCTGACACCTGTTCTGAGTCTGGCAAATATTCCTGCTTTTGGGAAGCTGTATCCTGACTGTAGGGACTACTATGAGTAATGTCCCACTTTACCCTGCTCTGTCAATCCACCCCTACCAGCAGCAAATAACGTGCTGTACTATCTGGTGATAGAATAATACTGCATTACACAGCAGCGTCACACTACTCCTCCATTATGTGGGAGGCCTGTGTATAGCGTTGGAGCTGTCATTAGTGGGCAGAGTCAGTGGTACTGACTCTATTCCTTTCCACGTGGAGCAGCAGGGGTTGCAGCTGCTGTGAAGGCCACAGCTTCTCTCTACCAATCATGCAGCTGGTGGGAACCTGGGGTGTGGGGAGGGCCTTGGGTTACAGGTGATAATGATAGAATGGTGGGGGAGCATATGTGACATGGGGTGAGTGGGGAGGGCATACGGCACACATTCTCACCTTGTCACAGA
Organism: Pseudophryne corroboree; assembly: GCF_028390025.1. Classification (NCBI taxonomy): domain Eukaryota; kingdom Metazoa; phylum Chordata; class Amphibia; order Anura; family Myobatrachidae; genus Pseudophryne; species Pseudophryne corroboree. Next base: position 442,391,416 of record NC_086445.1, read on the forward strand.
TGATGGTGCTGAGGCCCAAGCACTTCTCATACACAGTTACACTACATTAATAAAACATCCATTCACCTCTAGCATAGAAGTGACCTAGAAAGTACAACTATGGATAGTCATGTTTTGTTATATCTAAACAAACATTCTGTGATAAACAGCATACTTACCACTGGAGGGTGAAGAGGAGCTTGGTTGGCCCGAGTTCTTGTTCACCTAAAATGAAAATTTGCTTTTTTATACAAGATCAAATTAATAGTCTCATTAAGACAGATCATTATAATAGATTTTAAAAAATATATTTTGGAATAGTCTGAATTGTTTTGCATTGTATAGTAAGAAGTGAGGCTATACCTACTCTGCATCCCTAGACCCAATCACAATGCGGCCTCCTATAGTCCAGATTCCTTAAGCACTGCCTGATTGGTGAGCTGCATGGGTTAAAGGGGATGTAAGTAAAATATGTTGGGTCTGGACGGTGGGGTAAGAATCTGGACTAAGGCACCTCTATAATTGTGCTGCTTAGACGAGGATATGACCTAAATTCATGACTGGAACAGACCAGATGGTTGTCTTATTCTGGCATAGCATAACTGAATAGAGAATAACCAGACAATCCTTAAATCTAGTAAATCACTGGCCGCAATGTCAGACCATAAAGAAAATACCCCTGATCTTCAAACTTCATGTTTAATGTACAAAATGATGCCAGAAGCTTACACCCAAACAGACTGGAAACTTTACAGGATGCTCACCAGCCTAAGATTATCAAGTAAAGCTGCCGGCCAGAAAAGAAGATAGATAGCCACCGGAGCCATAGCAAATTCATTCACAAATACATACACATTCGTAGCCTATGGGCAAGAACAAGAATATCGATTGTAAGGGTAGCCCTATGGCTACACAGACTGGCCGCGGCAGTAGCGATACTGGCGCCATGTTTCAATATGTACATGATCACAGCTGAAGGCAGGTACATGCCCCAGAAATAGCCATGTCACGTCTGCCACTCCCCATTATCTGCCACATACGGTCCCTTCCTATGAATCTGCGATTAATATCTTAGTGTGAGCACAATCACAACAAAGCCTTGGCATATGCGCAGTGTAATCATGGCACACATGTGCAGTCCGCTGATAATCGCTCTGATGTGTGAACATCAGCATGGCATACACATTCACTAATAATAATTACACAAGGGTAAGATGACAGGCGGAATCTTGCTGCATACTTTTGTCGATGGAAAAAGGTGTCTGGGGTTTATTTAATAGAGGGCAATTTATGTCATGGGATTAAAGCTGAGTTTTACATAAAGGCGGAAATTGGAATTTTGTTCTTGAAACAGCAAAAATAACTGCTTTACATCCCATAGCAAAATGATCAAATATCAGTAAGCTTGCCAAATTGTACATGATCAGATTTACTAGCCAGAGAAATACAATCCATGATTTATGTTCCATGGTGGGCACACTTATTACTACAAATGTATTCCTAACTACACACATTCCACATTGTAGTGTATCTCTGGAAGAAACTGAGAGATAAGTTGTGTGGCGTTATATATGGTGTAGATAGCAAAGGGCCTAATATACCGTTTATCTAGATTGGAAAAGCCTTTATACTATATATGTGTACTATGTAACTCTACTAATGAGCCATCAGGCACAGGTTCCTTTACTTAACATCAGATAGCATAACTGCAATTTACTCTGAAGACTCAGTCCCCTCCATGAAAAAATAATTTACTACTAGGAAAAGAAATCTCTCTGTTACCATTAGAGATGAGCGGGTTCGGTTTCTCTGAATCCGAACCCGCCCGAACTTCATGTTTTTTTACACGGGTCCGAGCGACTCGGATCTTCCCGCCTTGCTCGGTTAACCCGAGCGCGCCCGAACGTCATCATCACGCTGTCGGATTCTCGCGAGGCTCGGATTCTATCGCGAGACTCGGATTCTATATAAGGAGCCGCGCGTCGCGGCCATTTTCACACGTGCATTGAGATTGATAGGGAGAGGACGTGGCTGGCGTCCTCTCCGTTTAGAAATTAAAATAGATAGGAGAGTGAGAGTGAGACACTTCATTTACTTACTGGAGCTTAGGAGGAGTTATACTAGTGACTGATGACCACTGACCAGTGACCTGACCACCAGTGCAGTTTTATAATTTATTATTATTTAATAATCCGTTCTGTTCTTGTTCTCTGCCTGAAAAAAATGATACACAGTGACTCAGTCACACTCACATACCATATCTGTGCTCAGCCCAGTGTGCTGCATCATCTATGTATAATATCTGACTGTGCTCACACAGCTTAATTGTGGGGGAGACTGGGGAGCAGTTATAGGTTATAGCAGGAGCCAGGAGTACATATTAAACAGTGCACACTTTTGCTGCCAGAGTGCCACTGCCAGTGTGACTGACCACTGACCACTGTGACCAGTGACCTGACCACACTGACCACCAGTATAGTATATTGTGATTGAATGTCTGCCTGAAAAAGTACACTCGTCGTGTGACTTGTGTGGTGTTTTTTTATTCTATAAAAATTAAAAAACTCATTCTGCTGACAGACAGTGTCCAGCAGGTCCGTCATTATATAATATATACCTGTCCGGCTGCAGTAGTGATATATATATATTTTTTATATCATTATTTATCATCCAGTCTATACTAGCAGCAGACACAGTACGGTAGTTCACGGCTGTAGCTACCTCTGTGTCGGCACTCGGCAGTCCATCCATAATTGTATACCACCTACCCGTGGTTTTTTTTTTCTTTCTTCTTTATACATACTACATCTCATTATCATCCAGTCTATATTAGCAGCAGACACAGTACAGTACGGTAGTCCACGGCTGTAGCTACCTCTGTGTCGGCACTCGGCAGTCCATCCATAATTGTATACCACCTACCCGTGGTTTTTTCTTTCTTTCTTCTTTATACATACTACATCTCATTATCATCCAGTCTATATTAGCAGCAGACACAGTACAGTACGGTAGTCCACGGCTGTAGCTACCTCTGTGTCGGCACTCGGCAGTCCATCCATAATTGTATACCACCTACCCGTGTTTTTTTTTTCTTTCTTCTTTATACATACTACATCTCATTATCATCCAGTCTATATTAGCAGCAGACACAGTACAGTATGGTAGTCCACGGCTGTAGCTACCTCTGTGTCGGCACTCGGCAGTCCATCCATAATTGTATACCACCTACCCGTGTTTTTTTTTTCTTTCTTCTTTATACATACTACATCTCATTATCATCCAGTCTATATTAGCAGCAGACACAGTACAGTACGGTAGTCCATGGCTGTAGCTATCTCTGTGTCGGCACTCGGCAGTCCATCCATAATTGTATACCACCTACCCGTGTTTTTCTTTTCTTTCTTCTTTATACATACTACATCTCATTATCATCCAGTCTATATTAGCAGCAGACACAGTACAGTACGGTAGTCCACGGCTGTAGCTACCTCTGTGTCGGCACTTGGCAGTCCATCCATAATTGTATACCACCTACCCGTGGTTTTTTTTTTCTTTCTTCTTTATACATACCACATCTCATTATCATCCAGTCTATATTAGCAGCAGACACAGTACAGTACGGTAGTCCACGGCTGTAGCTACCTCTGTGTCGGCACTCGGCAGTCCATCCATAATTGTATACCACCTACCCGTGGTTTTTTTTTTCCTTCTTCTTTATACATACTACATCTCATTATCATCCAGTCTATATTAGCAGCAGACACAGTACAGTATGGTAGTCCACGGCTGTAGCTACCTCTGTGTCGGCACTCGGCAGTCCATCCATAATTGTATACCACCTACCCGTGGTTTTTTTTTTCTTTCTTCTTTATACATACTACATCTCATTATCAACCAGTCTATATTAGCAGCAGACACAGTACAGTACGGTAGTCCACGGCTGTAGCTACCTCTGTGTCGGCACTCGGCAGTCCATCCATAATTGTATACCACCTACCCGTGGTTTTTTTTTTCTTTCTTCTTTATACATACTACATCTCATTATCATCCAGTCTATATTAGCAGCAGACACAGTACAGTACGGTAGTCCACGGCTGTAGCTATCTCTGTGTCGGCACTCGGCAGTCCATCCATAATTGTATACTAGTATCCATCCATCTCCATTGTTTACCTGAGGTGCCTTTTAGTTGTGCCTATTAAAATATGGAGAACAAAAATGTTGAGGTTCCAAAATTAGGGAAAGATCAAGATCCACTTCCACCTCGTGCTGAAGCTGCTGCCACTAGTCATGGCCGAGACGATGAAATGCCAGCAACGTCGTCTGCCAAGGCCGATGCCCAATGTCATAGTACAGAGCATGTCAAATCCAAAACACCAAATATCAGTAAAAAAAGGACTCCAAAACCTAAAATAAAATTGTCGGAGGAGAAGCGTAAACTTGCCAATATGCCATTTACCACACGGAGTGGCAAGGAACGGCTGAGGCCCTGGCCTATGTTCATGGCTAGTGGTTCAGCTTCACATGAGGATGGAAGCACTCAGCCTCTCGCTAGAAAACTGAAAAGACTCAAGCTGGCAAAAGCACCGCAAAGAACTGTGCGTTCTTCGAAATCCCAAATCCACAAGGAGAGTCCAATTGTGTCGGTTGCGATGCCTGACCTTCCCAACACTGGACGTGAAGAGCATGCGCCTTCCACCATTTGCACGCCCCCTGCAAGTGCTGGAAGGAGCACCCGCAGTCCAGTTCCTGATAGTCAGATTGAAGATGTCAGTGTTGAAGTACACCAGGATGAGGAGGATATGGGTGTTGCTGGCGCTGGGGAGGAAATTGACCAGGAGGATTCTGATGGTGAGGTGGTTTGTTTAAGTCAGGCACCCGGGGAGACACCTGTTGTCCGTGGGAGGAATATGGCCGTTGACATGCCTGGTGAAAATACCAAAAAAATCAGCTCTTCAGTGTGGAGGTATTTCAACAGAAAAGCGGACAACAGGTGTCAAGCCGTGTGTTGCCTTTGTCAAGCTGTAATAAGTAGGGGTAAGGACGTTAACCACCTCGGAACATCCTCCCTTATACGTCACCTGCAGCGCATTCATAATAAGTCAGTGACAAGTTCAAAAACTTTGGGCGACAGCGGAAGCAGTCCACTGACCAGTAAATCCCTTCCTCTTGTAACCAAGCTCACGCAAACCACCCCACCAACTCCCTCAGTGTCAATTTCCTCCTTCCCCAGGAATGCCAATAGTCCTGCAGGCCATGTCACTGGCAATTCTGACGAGTCCTCTCCTGCCTGGGATTCCTCCGATGCATCCTTGCGTGTAACGCCTACTGCTGCTGGCGCTGCTGTTGTTGCTGCTGGGAGTCGATGGTCATCCCAGAGGGGAAGTCGTAAGCCCACTTGTACTACTTCCAGTAAGCAATTGACTGTCCAACAGTCCTTTGCGAGGAAGATGAAATATCACAGCAGTCATCCTGCTGCAAAGCGGATAACTGAGGCCTTGACAACTATGTTGGTGTTAGACGTGCGTCCGGTATCCGCCGTTAGTTCACAGGGAACTAGACAATTTATTGAGGCAGTGTGCCCCCGTTACCAAATACCATCTAGGTTCCACTTCTCTAGGCAGGCGATACCGAGAATGTACACGGACGTCAGAAAAAGACTCACCAGTGTCCTAAAAAATGCAGTTGTACCCAATGTCCACTTAACCACGGACATGTGGACAAGTGGAGCAGGGCAGGGTCAGGACTATATGACTGTGACAGCCCACTGGGTAGATGTATGGACTCCCGCCGCAAGAACAGCAGCGGCGGCACCAGTAGCAGCATCTCGCAAACGCCAACTCTTTCCTAGGCAGGCTACGCTTTGTATCACCGGTTTCCAGAATACGCACCCAGCTGAAAACCTCTTACGGCAACTGAGGAAGATCATCGCGGAATGGCTTACCCCAATTGGACTCTCCTGTGGATTTGTGGCATCGGACAACGCCAGCAATATTGTGTGTGCATTAAATATGGGCAAATTCCAGCACGTCCCATGTTTTGCACATACCTTGAATTTGGTGGTGCAGAATTTTAAAAAAAACGACAGGGGCGTGCAAGAGATGCTGTCGGTGGCCAGAAGAATTGCGGGACACTTTCGGCGTACAGGCACCACGTACAGAAGACTGGAGCACCACCAAAAACTACTGAACCTGCCCTGCCATCATCTGAAGCAAGAAGTGGTAACGAGGTGGAATTCAACCCTCTATATGCTTCAGAGGTTGGAGGAGCAGCAAAAGGCCATTCAAGCCTATACAATTGAGCACGATATAGGAGGTGGAATGCACCTGTCTCAAGCGCAGTGGAGAATGATTTCAACGTTGTGCAAGGTTCTGATGCCCTTTGAACTTGCCACACGTGAAGTCAGTTCAGACACTGCCAGCCTGAGTCAGGTCATTCCCCTCATCAGGCTTTTGCAGAAGAAGCTGGAGACATTGAAGGAGGAGCTAACACGGAGCGATTCCGCTAGGCATGTGGGACTTGTGGATGGAGCTCTTAATTCGCTTAACAAGGATTCACGGGTGGTCAATCTGTTGAAATCAGAGCACTACATTTTGGCCACCGTGCTCGATCCTAGATTTAAAGCCTACCTTGGATCTCTCTTTCCGGCAGACACAAGTCTGCTGGGGTTGAAAGACCTGCTGGTGAGAAAATTGTCAAGTCAAGCGGAACGCGACCTGTCAACATCTCCTCCTTCACATTCTCCCACAACTGGGGGTGCGAGGAAAAGGCTCAGAATTCCGAGCCCACCCGCTGGCGGTGATGCAGGGCAGTCTGGAGCGACTGCTGATGCTGACATCTGGTCCGGACTGAAGGACCTGACAACGATTACGGATACGGACATGTCGTCTACTGGCACTGCATATGATTCTCTCCCCATTGAAAGAATGGTGGAGGATTATATGAGTGACCGCATCCAAGTAGGCACGTCAGACAGTCCGTACTTATACTGGCAGGAAAAAGAGGCAATTTGGAGGCCCTTGCACAAACTGGCTTTATTCTACCTAAGTTGCCCTCCCACAAGTGTGTACTCCGAAAGAGTGTTTAGTGCCGCCGCTCACCTTGTCAGCAATCGGCGTACGAGGTTACATCCAGAAAATGTGGAGAAGATGATGTTCATTAAAATGAATTATAATCAATTCCTCCGCGGAGACATTGACCAGCAGCAATTGCCTCCACAAAGTACACAGGGAGCTGAGATGGTGGATTCCAGTGGGGACGAATTGATAATCTGTGAGGAGGGGGATGTACACGGTGATATATCGGAGGATGATGATGAGGGGGACATCTTGCCTCTGTAGAGCCAGTTTGTGCAAGGAGAGATTAATTGCTTCTTTTTTGGTGGGGGTCCAAACCAACCCGTCATATCAGTCACAGTCGTGTGGCAGACCCTGTCACTGAAATGATGGGTTGGTTAAAGTGTGCATGTCCTGTTTATACAACATAAGGGTGGGTGGGAGGGCCCAAGGACAATTCCATCTTGCACCTCTTTTTTCTTTAATTTTTCTTTGCGTCATGTGCTGTTTGGGGAGGGTTTTTTGGAAGGGACATCCTGCGTGACACTGCAGTGACACTCCTAGATGGGCCCGATGTTTGTGTCGGCCACTAGGGTCGCTTATCTTACTCACACAGCTACCTCATTGCGCCTCTTTTTTTCTTTGCGTCATGTGCTGTTTGGGGAGGGTTTTTTGGAAGGGACATCCTGCGTGACACTGCAGTGACACTCCTAGATGGGCCCGGTGTTTGTGTCGGCCACTAGGGTCGCTTATCTTACTCACACAGCTACCTCATTGCGCCTCTTTTTTTCTTTGCGTCATGTGCTGTTTGGGGAGGGTTTTTTGGAAGGGACATCCTGCGTGACACTGCAGTGCCACTCCTAGATGGGCCCGGTGTTTGTGTCGGCCACTAGGGTCGCTTATCTTACTCACACAGCTACCTCATTGCGCCTCTTTTTTTCTTTGCGTCATGTGCTGTTTGGGGAGGGTTTTTTGGAAGGGACATCCTGCGTGACACTGCAGTGACACTCCTAGATGGGCCCGGTGTTTGTGTCGGCCACTAGGGTCGCTTATCTTACTCACACAGCTACCTCATTGCGCCTCTTTTTTTCTTTGCGTCATGTGCTGTTTGGGGAGGGTTTTTTGGAAGGGACATCCTGCGTGACACTGCAGTGACACTCCTAGATGGGCCCGGTGTTTGTGTCGGCCACTAGGGTCGCTTATCTTACTCACACAGCTACCTCATTGCGCCTCTTTTTTTCTTTGCGTCATGTGCTGTTTGGGGAGGGTTTTTTGGAAGGGACATCCTGCGTGACACTGCAGTGACACTCCTAGATGGGCCCGGTGTTTGTGTCGGCCACTAGGGTCGCTTATCTTACTCACACAGCTACCTCATTGCGCCTCTTTTTTTCTTTGCGTCATGTGCTGTTTGGGGAGGGTTTTTTGGAAGGGACATCCTGCGTGACACTGCAGTGACACTCCTAGATGGGCCCGGTGTTTGTGTCGGCCACTAGGGTCGCTTATCTTACTCACACAGCTACCTCATTGCGCCTCTTTTTTTCTTTGCGTCATGTGCTGTTTGGGGAGGGTTTTTTGGAAGGGACATCCTGCGTGACACTGCAGTGACACTCCTAGATGGGCCCGGTGTTTGTGTCGGCCACTAGGGTCGCTTATCTTACTCACACAGCTACCTCATTGCGCCTCTTTTTTTCTTTGCGTCATGTGCTGTTTGGGGAGGGTTTTTTGGAAGGGACATCCTGCGTGACACTGCAGTGCCACTCCTAGATGGGCCAGGTGTTTGTGTCGGCCACTAGGGTCGCTTAGCTTAGTCATCCAGCGACCTCGTGCAAATTTTAGGACTAAAAATAATATTGTGAGGTGTGAGGTATTCAGAATAGACTGAAAATGAGTGGAAATGATGGTTTTTGAGGTTAATAATACTTTGGGACCAAAATGACCCCCAAATTCTATGATTTAAGCTGTTTTTTAGGTTTTTTGGAAAAAAACACCCGAATCCAAAACACACCCGAATCCGACAAAAAAAATTCGGTTAGGTTTTGCCAAAACGCGGTCGAACCCAAAACACGGCCGCGGAACCGAACCCAAAACCAAAACACAAAACCCGAAAAATTTCCGGCGCTCATCTCTAGTTACCATATCTGTATAATTCTACAGGTACAAGTACTATGTAATATGCTGCTCACCACAGTTCCATCTGGGTGGCTGTGATGTACTTAGTGATTTCATAGAATGCTGAGCAGCCAATCAGCAAGACCATATGGCCTAGAATATGGTACATTTTGTAATACCCATAGTACAGTGGTTTACAAACTTTTATGAATCACAGCACCCTAGAGTATAAGAATTTTTTCACTGTACCCCTAGACCAAAAGTTTCTTATTGAGAAATTGGGAAAAAAAATGTAGACTCAATTATGTGGTGCCGGACAAGATTTGCTTCTGTTTGTCCACATATTATATGATTGTCAGCCAACACTACTGGTTTTGTCTACTCATTAACCAAATAATTTGAATTGGTCCGTGACCACTAACCCAGGGCTCCTCTGCAAGTGTCCTGAGGCACCCCAGGCTGCCACGGCACATAGTTTGGGAACCACTGCCATAGTATACAATATATCCAATATTTAGCATGCTAATAACACTCTCCATTACCTGTCCTTACCTGTTGTCCTTACTAATACAGCTCACTGTAAACTGTTTAAAAAAGGCCTAAACATATAAATGTCCCTTTATTTTGCAGCTTTTAAATTGTATTAATTTAGTAACAATTAATTTTAACAGATTATACTTTCCTAACATTTTTTAAATATTGGGCAAAACTATTTTACTGTTATCATAATTATTATTATAATTGATTTATACAATGTTCCTCTTCAATAAAAAATCTCAGTGCGAGCGCAATTACAACAGTACTTTGACCAGTGTACAGTGTGATCGTGGGACATGCGCAGTCTGCCACTGATCTCTCTATTACGTGAACATCCAAATTGCATACAAACATGACTTAGGGCCCATAGCACGGCTATCGTGCACGCATAACACTAATAATAAAAACCCAAAGGTAAGATGAAAGGCAGAATCTTGCTGCATACTTTGGTAGATGGAAAAAGGTAGATATGGGGTTTATTTAATGGAGGGCAATTAATATAAATTCCTGATTATTTTTATTTGTGCCATGGGATTAAAGTTGAGTTTCCATAAACTCAGAACTTGGCATTTTGGGTTGGTAACCACCAGCTCTTGCCTTTACAATAATACATCCCATAGCAAAATTATCAAATATCAGTAATTATGACAAACTGCACATCATCAGATTTACTAGCCAGAGAAGTACAATCCATGATTTATGTTCCATGGTGGGCACACTTATTACTACAAATGTATTCCTAACTACACACATTCACCCATTGAATTATATCTCTTTAAGAAATGAACAGATAAGTTGGGTGGCATTATATATGGTCTAGATATTAAAGGGCCTAATATACTGTACCATTTAGGCGCAGGTTCCTTTACTAAACATTAGATAGCATAACTGCCATACATTCTGAATACTTAAGTCCCCTCCATGAAAGAATAATTTACTATTAGGAAAATAAATCTCTCTAGTATAGCTGTATAATTCTACAGATACAAGTACAGTACAGTATCTATACATGATACAGACCTTTATACAGTGATATGATCTAACACTTAACACCAGTGAGAGAAATTACCAACCTAAAAGGTAGATATTGCTGCATTTATACAGCTTGATAATAATGAAAGAATATGACAAGTCTATACTCACATCCATGATTGGGTGCCACCAATATGGGGCTGGATGGAAATGTTGGGTGCCAGCAATTGATATGGGGCTTGATGGAAACTTATTTTTTCAAAGTCAGCAAAAGTTGTAGCAAATATGCAGCACAGGATGCACAACCAGTAGCAAGCAAAGCTCAATCTACTCTGTTGTAATAAAAAGTTCCTCAGCACAGTTCCATCTTGGTGTCTGTGACATACTTGGTGATGTCATAGAATGCTGAGTACAGCAGCCAATCAGCTGGCTCAAGTGTTAAGTAGTACTATAATAGATGCATAGACTTTAAGGCCTAGTATACTTAATGAACATTATGTAATACCCAAAGTATACATTATGGGGCTAATTCAGACTGGATCACTGCAGCGGCAGCGATCCAGCAGCGTGCACACCCCGGGAGCCCAATGAGATGCGGCAGTGATCACAGTCTGAATTCTTCTGTGGAGTGCGCGATGAGATGCTAAAAGCAGCTCAGGGCTGCGATCGCCTCTGCCTGACTGAAAGGCAGAGGTGGTAGTGGAGTGGAAGGGGCTGTGCCAATGACGTTAGAACGCCGTTAACGGGGCACGGTCTGGACAACAGATGTCACACGCAACCTCTGCGACCCGTGGCATGGTGAATAGTGGTCTGGCAGCACGCAGGATCTGCGCTGGCAGGGAGCTACTCGCAAGGTACAAAAGCATTGCCGCCGTGTGGGGGAGAAGGGGGGGGGGGGTAGGGCCTGACATGCAGGGTGGACTACCCCTGTGCTTGGTGTCCCCCCACATGTCAGAGTAAATGATCATAGATGTGCTAAATTTAGCACGTCTGCGATCAGATCTGAATTACCCCCATATTCAACATTTATCATTCCAATAACATGACCTGTCCTTTATTATTTATTTATTTATTAGCAGTTTCTTATATAGCGCAGCATATTCTGTTGCGCTTTACAATTAGAACAACAGTTAGAAAACAAAACTGGGCAAAGACACAGACAGACATAGAGGTAGGAAGGCCCTGCTCATAAGCTTACAATCTATAGGGAAATAGGCATTGATACACAAGGATAGATGCTACCTATTGCATAATGGTCCACCAGATTGCTAGGTTCTTAATGGGATGTATGATATGATCACCCAGCAATGTTGAAAGACAAAATATGTGAGGTTATGTGGACTGTACAGAGAGGATGTAATTGGATAGGGAAGCATTGAAGGTTATGTTGGTGGGTCTGGAATTTGGTAGGCTTGTCTGAAGAGGTGAGTTTTCAGGGACCGTTTAAAGGTTTGGAGACTAGAGGAGAGTCTTATTGTGCGTACTTAGAATTTTGCTTGCTGCTTTTAAATTGTATTCATTTAGTAACAGTTCTTTTTAACAGATTACACTACTCTGATATTTGTTAAATATTGGGCAGGACATTTTATCATTATAATTATTATTGTCATTGATTTATGCAGTGTTCCACAGTGTCAGAAAATGGGAAAACAGAGGACAAATAAAGTGCTTCAGTTATCGTCCCCCATCCTTGGCACCCCTTACTCCCCCCACCCCCCTCACGACACACACACACAGTCTGGCCCGGCGACAGGAGGGAACAAAGGGGACACTTGTGCAAGGCCCCAAGGATCAGGAACACAAATAACGGGGCCACAGTGCCAATATTGCTTTTTAAAGTGTATGCTCCAACTCAGTGCTTAAAGTGGTCCTAGAGAGGTGGCAGAACTCACCCCCCTCCCCAAGGAGAAAAAGCAATAAAGTTATTGCGTGCGCCGAAAAAGGGGGCGTGGTGTCAAAAGTGGGTGTGGTCTCAAAAATAAAGGGGCGTGGTCACACAATTGTAATAATGTCCACAGTAGTAGCACCCCGTAATACACATAATGCCCACAGCAGTAGCGCCCCTTATACAATGCCCACAGTAGTAGTGCTCCTTATGCAATGTCCACTGTACTGGTAGTGCCCACAGTGGTAGTGCCTCTTATATATAGCCCAAAGTAGTGGTGCCCCTTATGCAATGCCCGCAATAGTAGTGCCCCTTATGTCCCCAGGAGTGATGCCCCTTATGACGTGCCCCCTTTATAATGCCCTCATTAGTAGTGCCCCCAGTAGTAATGCAGTTAATGGTAATGCCCCCAGTAGTAATGTTGCCTGTAGTAATGCCCCCAGTCATTTAGCCCCAGTAGTTATGCCCCCCATGTAGTTTGCCCGTTAGTATTGCCCCCAGTAGTTTGCCCACTTGTAGTTTAGCACCCAGTAGTAATGCCCCCAGTCGTAATGCCCCCTGTAGTTTGCCTCCTTGTAGTTCAGCCCCTGTAGTTATGCTCCCTTTTAGTTTAGCCCCCAAGTAGTAATGCCCCCAGTAGTTTAACCCTTGTAGTTATGCCCCAAGTAGTAATACCCCTGTAGTTATACCCCAGTAGTAATGCCCTCCTGTAGTTTGCCCCCAAGTAGTAATGTCCCCAGTAGTTTAAATCCTGTAGTTATGCCCCAGCAGTTTAGCCACTCTGTAGTAATACCCCCAAGTAGGAATGCCCTCATGTGGTTTGCCCCCAGTAGTAATGCCCCTGTAGTTATGCCCCCAGTAGTAGTGCCCTCCTGTAGTTTGCTCCCAGCAGTTAGCCCCCATTAGTAATGCCCCCAGTAGTAATGCCCCCTTGTAGTTTGCCCACAATAGTAATGCCCCCCAAGTAGTAATACCCCCAGTAGTTTGCCCACAATAGTAATGTCCGCCCCCAGTAGTAATGCCCCCAGTAGTTTGCCCACAATAGTAATGCCCCCCAGTAGTTATGCTCCCAGTAGTTTGCCCACAGTAGTAATCCCTCCCAGTAGTAATGACCCCAGTAGTTTGCCCACAGTAGTAATGCCCCCCCCAGTAGTAATGCCCCAAGTAGTTTGGCCACAGTAGTAATGCCCCCCAGTAGTAATGCCGCCACTAGTTTGCCCACAGTAGTAATGCCCCCCGCCAGTAGTTTGCCCACAGTAGTAATGCCCCCCCAGTAGTATTGCCCCCAGTAGTTTGCCCACAGTAGTAATCCCCCCCAGTAGTAATGCCCCCAGAATAGTTTGCCCACAGTAGTAAAACCCCCAATAGAAGCGCCGCTACACATAGGGAAAAAATCAAATAAAAATCATCATACTCACCGCTCCCCGCTCCCAGACCGCTGCAGTCCTTCCTTTCGGCACCCGCTCCTCAGCACTATGAGAGAGACGTCATGACGTCTCTCCCATAGCGCACAGTGACAGAGCCGGAAGCCGGAGCTCAATACTGAGCTCCTGCCTCCGGCTGCCGCTGCGGAGAGAGAGTTGGGCGGCCACTGGTAACACAATCTCAGCAGGCGCCCGGCATCTTCCAGCAGCTGCGGTGGCGGCACACAGCAGGTTAGGTGAGTAAGCCGGAGGAGGTGGAACTGCGTTCCGTCTCCAAGTGTAACTGATGGAATGCAGTTCCGCCCCGTTCCAGCTCACTTTAACCCCTGCGCCAACTGCTCAATTTAAGTAGAAATACAATTAATAGGCCCCCTAAACCATCCCCTTCCTTTTTTGGTCCATGCTGTAATGCCATCATTATGCATGTCGCTGCGCTGACGCTTTTCTGTACGCCCCTGCCACCAAAGAGCTGGGTAGCCCAGCAAGAAAACCACCTGCCGGACTCACTTGACAGTCTGTGTGAAAGGCTCCATTTTTTTAAAAGATCCCCTCTGCCAAGTTAAGGGGGGTTGAGGGGGCTCCAGAGATATCATTGTGCTGGGCTTGAAGATTTCTGTTGGTGGCCCTGACCCTAACCCAGACCCCTAAACTAACCCTAATGCCTGCAGTAAAATTCTATGTTTCTCTGTATATAGTGTATTGCTAGAAAATATCTGTGAATCCAATGGTACTGTAAGTGTGATATATACTTACACTTCTTTGTGGGGCAAGAACTGCTCTCCTAATTTAATTCAGCCTTATGAATAGAAGTTGCATGATACCTGTGTGCAGCAAGGGTTAATCTCTGCAGCTTGTCACTCAAATTACATTGTTGCATTTTTTGCAGAAGTGGAGCTGGAAGCTGTAACCAGCTGCAATAATTAAGCTGGGTACACACTAGACCAGTGGTTCTCAAACTGTGTACCGTGGCACCCTGGGGTGCCTCAGGACACTTGCAGGGGTGCCTTGGATTGGTGGCCAAGCACAGCAACAGGACAAGTGACGTGGTGTTTGACGATGGGACTCACAGAGTAGAAGAACGAGCTTCAGCTGCAAGGAGGTGGTCACTGAACAGACCATTACATTTCATCTAGCATCTATACCTGAGGTACCTATAGGTGTTTAGTGCTATTTTTTTACTGCAGTAATTTAATACAATTGTCTGAATACAGGCTGTGTTTCCTGTACTGTATAATGTAGAGCAGTATGTGCTGATGACAACTTTTAACTGTTTTTAATATAGAATTTAGTTTTCATGCTGTGCAATACTAAAATAGAGCATTTTTATTGTGCTTGAACATTTGCGGTTTTACTAGAATAAACAGATTGCATATATAATTTTGAGCATTCTAATATATATATATATATATATATATATATACATACATACATACATACATACATACATACATACATGTTTTAGGTCTATTTAGCACCAGGGATTGAAAAAAGATTTTACAATTTTATTCTAGATTCACCTATCACTATATGGCTGCTCTATACACCCATACCTCCCAACTGTCCCGATTTTCGCGGGACAGTCCCGTTTTTTGGGGACTATCCCGCTGTCCCACCCGCGGGCCGCAGTGTCCCGCGGTGGGGGGGGGGCAGTTGGGAGGCTCCTGCACGCGCTGCTCTGCTTAGCAGAGCAGCGATGAATAGACGCTGTGCGCATGCGCACAGCGTCTATTCAGTCCAGACAGAGGGAGAGAGGGCATGCCAGCAGCTCACGGAGCGCTGGGCATGCCCCCTCAATGACGAAATCGGGGGCGTGGCTCGCGATCGCGGGTCCTCCGCGAGGCCACGCCCCTTTTCCACAGGCCACGCCCCTTTTCGGGAGCGCTCGCGGCTTCGCCGCGCGTGTGTCCCTCTTTGCAAGCGGCTAAAGTTGGGAGGTATGTACACCTATTAATTAATAGAAGTACTGATATACCCTGTTACTCTCCAATACCCGCTGTGTCTGTTCAGGTCCGGCTCCAGGGCCGTGCAGTGCGGCTGCCAGGACTGATGACTGCCATCAGTCTCGGATGATAATCAAACTGTGGCAATCAACACCAATTTTCTTTCGAGCGCAACCCTTTTTTGTTTCTGCCTCCAGCTGATCCTCTTCCGTGTGACTGCAGTTTGCTGACAGTGGTTGCTGTCAGAAAGACAGTGGTCCCTGACATGCACCAACGCTTCGGAGTAGTTCCAGACAGAACTGGATCTTCTAGGGTGACAAAAAGGTAAGTGCTTGTGTGCACCAGGCAGCAGTTTGCAACAGGGGTGACTGGTGCTCCAGACACTGATCAAAAACAAAATTATTGTTCCAGTTAGATGCATGTCACTGCATGCATAAAGCTCCTTGGGCTGTACGGCCACCCACATTATCCATAGCTACACCCACCTCTGAATTTTAATTTTTATATTTTTGAGGGGGAGGGGGCCCTGCATATTTAGTCAGTCCCGGGCCAAACAATTTCTGATGGCAGCCCTGGTGCCCGGCGCCGCAGGGAGATGCTGGGCACCCACTGAGATTGTGTTACAAGCGGGTGCCTGGCTTTCTCTCCACAGCAGAAGCCGGCAGCAGGAGCTCACTATACTGAGATCCGGCTTCCGGCTCCCGGCTCTGTCAGTGCGCGCTATGGGAGAGACGTCATGACGTCTCTCTAATAGTGCCGGGGAGCGGACGCCAGGAGGATTACAGCGATCGGACGCGGGAGTGGGGCTTGGTAAGTATGTTTTTTTTTTTAAAACATATGTGTGACTGTATTAACAGCGCGTCTACTGGTGGCAACCTACAGGAGGCAAACTGCTAGCGGCAAGCTACAGAGGCTCATTAGTACTGGGGGCATAACTACAGGGGCAATACTACTGGGGGCATTACTACTTGGGGGCTAATCTACAGGGGGGCTAAACTACAAGGGGGCATAACTACAGAGGTTAAACTACTGGGGGCTTTACTACTTGGGGCAAACTACTGGAGGCAAACTACATGGGGCTAAACTACAGGGGCTAAACTGCTGGGGGCATTACTACTTGGGGGCTAAACTACTGGGGGCATAACTGCAGGGGCTTATTTACAGGAGGCATTACCACTGGGGGCTAAACTACATGGGGCAAACTACATGAGGACTAAACTACAGGGTCTAAACTACTGGGTGCATTACCACTGGGAGGCTAAACTAAAGTGGGGGTGAACTACTGGGGTCATAACTGCAGGGGCATTACCACTGGGGGCATAACTACTGGGGCTAAACTACAGGGTGCTAAATGACTGGGGGCATTACTACAGGCAACCTTACTACTGGGGGCATTACCATTAAGGCCATTTTTAATGGGGGCACTACTAATGAGGGCATTGTAAAGGGGGCACTTCATAAGGGCCATCACTCCTGGGGACATAAGGGGCACTACTACTGGGGGCATTGCATAAGGGGCTCCACTACTATGGGCTCTATATAAGGGGCACTACAACTGTGGGCACTACCAGTACAGTGGACATTGCATAAGGAGCACTACTACTGTGGGCATTGTGTATTACGGGGAGCTACTGCTGTGGGCATTATGTTTATTAGGGGTGCTACTACTGTGGGCATTATTACTATTGTGTGACCATTCCTCTTTATTTTTGAGACCATGCCCCTTTTTGGGGCGCGCGCTATACCTTTATTGCATGGCTGACAGGGGGGGGGGGGTGCACCACCTCTCTAGGACCACTTTAAGCACTGATATCAACCATATGTACAGCTGTAGCCATGCTTATCTAAAGGTGTGTACACACGGTGAGATCCTTGCTTTGTCTGATTTTGACTATGCGATTTCCTTTGAACACCCCCAGAGCCCATATAGCACAGATAATCAAAATCTGTACTATCTGTGCTTGAAATTTTTTCTATGATTTTGAAGTGCCAATTTTGACTATACTTTGTTCTAGAGATGAGCGGATTCGGTTTTACTCGGTTCTCAAAACTAGTGATGTGCACCGGACATTTTTCGGGTTTTGTGTTTTGGTTTTGGATTCGGTTCCGCGGCCGTGTTTTGGATTCGGACGCGTTTTGGCAAAACCTCACCGAAAATTTTTTGTCGGATTCGGGTGTGTTTTGGATTTGGGTGTTTTTTTCAAAAAACCCTAAAAAACAGCTTAAATCATAGAATTTGGGGGTCATTTTGATCCCATAGTATTATTAACCTCAATAACCATAATTTCCACTCATTTCCAGTCTATTCTGAACACCTCACACCTCACAATATTATTTTTAGTCCTAAAATTTGAACCGAGGTCGCTGGATGGCTAAGCTAAGCGACACAAGTGGCCGATACAAACACCTGGCCCATCTAGGAGTGGCACTGCAGTGTCAGGCAGGATGGCACTTCAAAAAAATAGTCCCCAAACAGCACATGATGCAAAGAAAGAAAGAGGCGCACCAAGGTCGCTGTGTGACTAAGCTAAGCGACACAAGTGGCCGACACAAACACCTGGCCCATCTAGGAGTGGCACTGCAGTGTCAGGCAGGATGGCACTTCAAATAAATTGTCCCCAAACAGCACATGATGCAAAGAAAAAAAGAGGCGCACCAAGGTCGCTGTGTGACTAAGCTAAGCGACACAAGTGGCCGACACAAACACCTGGCCCATCTAGGAGTGGCACTGCAGTGTCAGGCAGGATGGCACTTCAAACAGCAGATGATGCAAAGAAAAATTAAAGAAAAAAGAGGTGCAAGATGGAATTGTCCTTGGGCCCTCCCACCCACCCTTATGTTGTATAAACAGGACATGCACAATTTAACGAACCCATCATTTCAGCGACAGGGTCTGCCACACGACTGTGACTGAAATGACTGGTTGGTTTGGGCCCCCACCAAAAAAAGAAGCAATCAATCTCTCCTTGCACAAACTGGTTCTACAGAGGCAAGATGTCCACCTCATCATCATCCTCCAATTCCTCACCCCTTTCACTGTGTACATCCCCCTCCTCACAGATTATTAATTCGTCCCCACTGGAATCCACCATCTCAGGTCCCTGTGTACTTTGTGGAGGCAATTGCTGCTGGTGAATGTCTCCACGGAGGAATTGATTATAATTCATTTTGATGAACATCCTCTTCTCCACATTTTCTGGAAGTAACCTCGTACGCCGATTGCTGACAAGGTGAGCGGCTGCACTAAACACTCTTTCGGAGTACACACTGGAGGGAGGGCAACTTAGGTAGAATAAAGCCAGTTTGTGCAAGGGCCTCCAAATTGCCTCTTTTTCCTGCCAGTATACGTACAGACTGTCTGGCGTGCCTACTTGGATGCGGTCACTCATATAATCCTCCACCATTCTTTCAATGGTGAGAGAATCATATGAAGTGACAGTAGATGACATGTCAGTAATCGTTGGCAGGTTCTTCAGTCCGGATCAGATGTCAGCACTCGCTCCAGACTGCCCTGCATCACCGCCAGCGGGTGGGCTCGGAATTCTTAGCTTTTTCCTCGCACCCCCAGTTGCGGGAGAATGTGAAGGAGGAGATGTTGACGGGTCACGTTCCGCTTGACTTGACAATTTTCTCACCAGCAGGTCTTTGAACCTCTGCAGACTTGTGTCTGCCGGAAAGAGAGATACAACGTAGGTTTTAAATCTAGGATCGAGCACGGTGGCCAAAATGTAGTGCTCTGATTTCAACAGATTGACCACCCGTGAATCCTGGTTAAGCGAATTAAGGGCTCCATCCACAAGTCCCACATGCCTAGCGGAATCGCTCCCTTTTAGCTCCTCCTTCAATATCTCCAGCTTCTTCTGCAAAAGCCTGATGAGGGGAATGACCTGACTCAGGCTGGCAGTGTCTGAACTGACTTCACGTGTGGCAAGTTCAAAGGGTTGCAGAACCTTGCACAATGTTGAAATCATTCTCCACTGTGCTTGAGTCAGATGCATTCCCCCTCCTGTGCCTATATTGTTGGCAGATGTATAGGCTTGAATGGCCTTTTGCTGCTCCTCCATCCTCTGAAGCATATAGAGGGTTGAATTCCACCTCGTTACCACCACTTGCTTCAGATGATGGCAGGGCAGGTTCAGGACTGTTTGGTGGTGCTCCAGTCTTCTGTACGCGGTGGCTGAATGCGAAAGTGGCCCGCAATTCTTCGGGCCACCGACAGCATCTCTTGCACGCCCCTGTCGTTTTTTAAATAATTCTGCACCACCAAATTCAATGTATGTGCAAAACATGGGACGTGCTGGAATTTGCCCAGATGTAATGCACGCACAATATTGCTGGCGTTGTCCGATGTCACAAATCCCCAGGAGAGTCCAATTGGGGTAAGCCATTCTGCGATGATCTTCCTCAGTTTCCGTAAGAGGTTGTCAGCTGTGTGCCTCTTCTGGAAAGCGGTGATACAAAGCGTAGCCTGCCTAGGAACGAGTTGGCGTTTGCGAGATGCTGCTACTGGTGCCGCCGCTGCTGTTCTTGCTGCGGGAGGCAATACACCTACCCAGTGGGCTGTCACAGTCATATAGTCCTGAGTCTGCCCTGCTCCACTTGTCCACATGTCCGTGGTTAAGTGGACACTGGGTACAACTGCATTTTTTAGGACACTGGTGAGTCTTTTTCTGAGGTCTGTGTACATTTTCGGTATCGCCTGCCTAGAGAAATGGAACCTACATGGTATTTGGTACCGGGGAAACAGTACCTCAATCAAGTCTCTAGTTGCCTCTGAATTAATGGTGGATACCGGAACCACGTTTCTCACCGCCCAGGCTGCCAAGGCCTGAGTTATCTGCTTTGCAGCAGGATGACTGCTGTGATATTTCATCTTCCTCGCAAAGGACTGTTGGACAGTCAATTGCTTACTGGAAGTAGTACAAGTGGTCTTCCGACTTCCCCTCTGGGATGACGATTGACTCCCAGCAGCTACAACAGCAGCGCCAGCAGCAGTAGGCGTTACACTCAAGGATGCATCAGAGGAATCCCAGGCAGGAGAGGACTCGTCAGACTTGACAGTGACATGGCCTGCAGGACTATTGGCTTTCCTGAGTAAGGAGGAAATTGACACTGAAGGAGTTGGTGGTGTGGTTTGCAGGAGCTTGGTTACAAGAGGAAGGGATTTAGTGGTCAGTGGACTGCTTCTGCTGTCATCCAAAGTTTTTGAACTTGTCACTGACTTATGATGAATGCGCTGCAGATGACGTATAAGGGAGGATGTTCTGAGGTGGTTAACGTCCTTACCCCTACTTATTACAGCTTGACAAAGGCAACACACGGCTTGACACCTGTTGTCCGCATTTGTGTTGAAATAATTCCACACCGAAGAGCTGATTTTTTTTGTATTTTGACCAGGCATGTCAATGGCCATATTCGTCCCACGGACAACAGGTGTCTCCCCGGGTGCCTGACTTAAACAAACCACCTCACCATCAGAATCCTCCTTGTCAATTTCCTCCCCAGCGCCAGCAACACCCATATCCTCATCCTGGTGTACTTCAACAGTGACATCTTCAATTTGACTATCAGGAACTGGACTGCGGGTGCTCCTTCCAGCACTTGCAGGGGGCGTGCAAATGGTGGAAGGCGCAAGCTCTTCCCGTCCAGTGTTGGGAAGGTCAGGCATCGCAACCGACACAATTGGACTCTCCTTGGGTATTTGTGATTTAGAAGAACGCACAGTTCTTTGCTGTGCTTTTGCCAGCTTAAGTCTTTTAATTTTTCTAGCGAGAGGATGAGTGCTTCCATCCTCATGTGAATCTGAACCACTAGCCATGAACATAGGCCAGGGCCTCAGCCGTTCCTTGCCACTCCGTGTCGTAAATGGCATATTGGCAAGTTTACGCTTCTCCTCAGATGCTTTTAATTTAGATTTTTGGGTCATTTTACTGAACTTTTGTTTTTTTGATTTTACATGCTCTCTACTATGACATTGGGCATCGGCCTTGGTAGACGACGTTGATGGCATTTCATCATCTCGGCCATGACTAGTGGCAGCAGCTTCAGCACGAGGTGGAAGTGGATCTTGATCTTTCCCTATTTTAACCTCCACATTTTTGTTCTCCATATTTTAATGTGTGGAATTATATGCCAATATCAATAGCAATGGCCTACTACTATATATACTGCGCACAACTGAAATGCACCACAGGTATGGATGGATGGTATACTTGACGACACAGAGGTAGGTAGAGCAGTGGCCTTCCGTACCGTACTGCTATATATACTGGTGGTCACTGTGTCAGCAAACTGCAAAACTAAAATGCACCACAGGTATAGAATGTAGATGGATAGTATACTTAATGACGACACATAGGTAGGTACAGCAGTGGCCTTCCATACTGCTATATATATAGTATATTGGTGGTCACTGTGTCAGCAAACTGCAAAACTAAAATGCACCACAGGTATAGAATGTAGATGGATAGTATACTTAATGACGACACAGAGGTAGGTACAGCAGTGGCCTTCCGTACCGTACTGCTATATATAGTATACTGGTGGTCACTGTGTCAGCAAACTGCAAAACTAAAATGCACCAGAGGTATAGAATGTAGATGGATAGTATACTTAATGACGACACAGAGGTAGGTACAGCAGTGGCCTTCCGTACCGTACTGCTATATATAGTATACTGGTGGTCACTGTGTCAGCAAACTGCAAAACTAAAATGCACCAGAGGTATAGAATGTAGATGGATAGTATACTTAATGACGACACAGAGGTAGGTACAGCAGTGGCCTTCCGTACCGTACTGCTATATATAGTTTACTGGTGGTCACTGTGTCAGCAAACTGCAAAACTAAAATGCACCAGAGGTATAGAATGTAGATGGATAGTATACTTAATGACGACACAGAGGTAGGTACAGCAGTGGCCTTCCGTACCGTACTGCTATATATAGTATACTGGTGGTCACTGTGTCAGCAAACTGCAAAACTAAAATGCACCACAGGTATAGAATGTAGATGGATAGTATACTTAATGACGACACAGAGGTAGGTACAGCAGTGGCCTTCCGTACCGTACTGCTATATATAGTATACTGGTGGTCACTGTGTCAGCAAACTGCAAAACTAAAATGCACCACAGGTATAGAATGTAGATGGATAGTATACTTAATGGCGACACAGAGGTAGGTACAGCAGTGGCCTTCCGTACCGTACTACTATATATAGTATACTGGTGGTCACTGTGTCAGCAAACTGCAAAACTAAAATGCACCACAGGTATAGAATGTAGATGGATAGTATACTTAATGACGACACAGAGGTAGGTACAGCAGTGGCCTACTGTACCGTAATGCTATATATTATATACCTGTGGTCACTGGTCAGCAAAACTCTGCACTGCACCCCTCCTATATAATATACTGGTGGTCCCCAGTGCCCACAATTAAGCAGTGTGAGCACAGATATATGCAGCACACTGAGCACAGATATGGAGTGTTTTTCAGGCAGACAACGTATTACTGGTGGTCACTGTCAGCAAAACTCTGCACTGTACTCCTCCTATATACAGCTGCTCCCCAGTCCCCACAATTAAGTAATAAGCAAGCACAAAATATTTGCAATGCATCAACATAAACGGAGAGGACGCCAGCCACGTCCTCTCCCTAACATTTCCAATGCACGAGTGAAAATGGCGGCGACGCGCGGCTCCTTATATAGAATCCGAATCTCGCGAGAATCCGACAGCGGGATGATGACGTTCGGGCGCGCTCGGGTTACCCGAGCCATACGGGAGAATCCGAGTATGGCTCGGACCCGAGTAAAAAGGGTGAAGTTCGGGGGGTTTGGTTTCCGAGAAACCGAACCCGCTCATCACTACTCAAAACGGCATCTGATTGGCTATCCAAAACACGTGACATCCGTGAGCCAATAAGATGCCGTTTTGAGAACCGAGTAAATCCGAGTAAAACCGAATCCGCTCATCTCTACTTTGTTCTAGATAGTACAGTAGATAGTCAAGATTGACTTGTCTGCACAGCCTATCTAGCCTTACGATACCAACCCCACGCCATGGGAGTGCGCATTGGGATTGAATCTGTATCGCAAGCTGCCTAACACCTTGAGATATGCACTAACTTTTCATAAGATTTTGACTATATAGTCAAAATCTTACAGATTTATCTCACCATGGCCCTCATTCCGAGTTGATCGCTCGCAAGGCGATTTTAGCAGAGTTACACACGCTAAGCCGCCGCCTACTGGGAGTGAATCTTAGCTTCTTAAAATTGCGACCGATGTATTCGCAATATTGCGATTACTAACTACTTAGCAGTTTCAGAGTAGCTTCAGACTTACTCTGCCTGTGCGATCAGTTCAGTGCTTGTCGTTCCTGGTTTGACGTCACAAACACACCCAGCGTTCGCCCAGACACTCCCCCGTTTCCCCGGCCACTCCTGCGTTTTTTCCGGAAACGGTAGCGTTTTTCCCGCACGCCCATAAAACGGCCTGTTTCCGCCCAGTAACACCCATTTCCTGTCAATCACATTACGATCGCCGGAGCGATGAAAAAGCCGTGAGTAAAAATACTATCTCCATTGTAAAATTACTTGGCGCAGTCGCAGTGCGAATATTGCGCATGCGTACTAAGCGGAATTTCACTGCGATGCGATGAAAAATACCGAGCGATCAACTCGGAATGAGGGCCCATGTGTACACACCTTTTTACTGTGATGCAGCATACTGGGACACGACTTGCTGCATAGCATGCCAGGCTGCGAGTAGTCACAGCCTAGCGCAGCATGCCACATCGCAGTAAGATGAGCATGGCTACAACTGTATGCTGTATGTGCAGTTGTCAACGGCATTTCAAATACTTACACAAGCTTATAAAGGCTCATGCTGAATTGGGTGTATGTCTGTTTTCTTAAGGGGGGTACACACGGGAGAGATCCGTTCTTAAAATCTAAGCAATCTGACTAGATTGCTTAGATATCCCCCCAGTGATAGGGATGCACGGCTCCGCGCATCGCTATCGCCGGTGCTAGATTAGCTCAGTCTAGCACATCGCTCATTTTACCCGCTGGGTGAAATGAGTGCCTCCCCATCACCCCCCCTCGCTCAGCACACATCGCGCTGTGCTGAACGGGGGAGAGATATGTGCTGAGTGGTTCGCTCAGCACACATCTCCCTCCATATCTCCCCGTCAATACGGCCCTTTAGCTTAAAATACACAAATCTGTACTGAGCTTACATATGCCTAAATCCATATATTCCTCTCTATGCTGGGGGAGGTGGACCGGAGGGAAGGGGAGTGCAAACTCAGTCAGGGGCATAAGTTCATGCCAGGTGCCCGGAGGTGAAATAGAAGGATTTTCGCACGAAAATGCGCTGTTTCCGTGGAGTTGGTTTCCCCAATAGTGGTCGACCTAGACACTGTCGACCTAAGCGTGGTCGACCTTCAATACCACACCCCTGTCGGCAGTGTGGTGGGGACCTCGGTGGGGAGCACTCAGTCCTTCAGAGAACCCGCGATCTTCAGTCACATGACTAGTGCAGCCAATTGCCGGGCACGCAGGCAGAGCAGGGCAGCCAAAGCAGCAGATGGGGAGCCAGGTGGCTGCTTTTGCAGCTTACTGTCTGTGGGAAAGAAGTGAGTGTAGCACGGGGGTGGATATATATATTGCAGATTGCAACGTATGGAATACAGATAGCTGTGTAAGTGGAAATGACCTGCCGTTTGTATGGGGTGTGTCAGTGTGCACGAATGGATCTTTGCTTTTCTGTGATACATAGGTTAGTGAGATGTTCAGTATGATTGTGAACAATGAAGGGCTTGAACTGTTTTATTTTTTTCAGAAGCCTGACCCCATTCACTGTAACGTGTCCTTCTCACTTCCCAGCACACACACTTGTTTCATTTACCATCTGTCCAGGTTTTCTATTTTATATAACAAAGAACACGTGAAAATATAAACATTAATTTTATTTATTGGGTCCACCACTTCAGATTACTCATTGTTTGCCCTGATCCATCTGTTGTGTAAGGCAGGACAAGACCCTTCCCTGTGCCATTCTGGAGTCCATCATCAGCCATACTGTCCGATTCCCACCATAGCATGTGTAGAGTTTGTATGTTCTCCCTGTGCTTGTGTGGATTTCCTTCTGGTATTCCAGTTTACTCCCACACTCTAAATATATACTGGTAGGTTAATGGGTTCCTGACAATTATTAACCTTAGTGTATAAGTGTATGTGCATGGGCAGACTAGTTGGCCAAGTGGTTCTTATTTGCCATCACATTGTATGTGAGCACTGTTGTCACATGAACCCAGTGAAGCTGCTAGAGGCTACAGGAGGTAACACAGTAGCCTCTGACATCACACAGGTCCAGACGCAGGTGAAAATAAGCGCATGCATCTACTGTAAATCAGTGAGTCTCAGCATTGACAGTGTTCTTACTCTTCACAAATGGAGCAGGGCGAGGGGACAGACGCAAGTGCTCCTCACACACGGCACTAAGATGTCTAATAACGGGTCTTGTGAAGCCAACCTTCCAAATACCACCCCACTCTGATATTATGGAACTGCTCATGTGATCACAATTCACAGCACAGTCCCAGTCACTGGCTACATGTATCCACCTGGGCCGCCTTCCATTGTAACACCGTGACTGCAGTGCACCTTGCCTAATATAATGCACACCGATAATATACAGGAGGGATGACACCATTATCACAGTATATATTACATTACCAACAGCACAAGAGGCTAATAAACAGGTGGAGCAAGCACCACCAGGGCAGCACTAGCCTCTGCAATATGGACAGAACTGTTTCTCTAGGGGTAGGAGGGGGGCCCTTTCTAAATTTTACTATTGGAAATACTAATTTCTAGTTCTACCCAGTGGCGCACCCAGGGGGGGTTTCCGAGCACCCAGAAACCCCCCTCGACTAAAAAAAAAAAAAAAAAAAAATTTTTTTTTTTTAGATGCATGAGTATTATTAATGGCTGTCTAGCGTCCTCAGCAGCCTGCTGTCTTCCTGGTGGCACTTGTAAGTGCAATAAAAGTTTACCTTATTTTAATTATAGTACATATATATCTGTTACGCACACCAGTGCTAACAGGAGTATACCGGTGTATGAACAGAGAGGGAAGCAAAGCAAACGAACTCACAGATAGTATAACATAACATACACAGGAGGTGATGGAATAACTAATAAACACAAAGTGAACGGAGAAGCCCAAAGGCTCAGGAATTGGGTGTCTCCCTAGTGTCAGGAATGCTCAGATGGAATAGAGCGGACAATGAAGCGAGGTGTAGTGATTTAACATGTGGAGCACCTGAAATGATGTTGCTAAGAGCAACAGAAAAACCCCAAAGGGTTACCAACGGGTGTGGGAATAAACTCCTTGGTCAGAGATAGAAATATAGACACAAGGAGAGTATCCACAATCCTAACTGCCACTTGCAGGGCACAGGTTCAGCTTACTGCCACTAAACTGACACCTGGACGCCCTGCACAGTGAGGGAGGATTAAGCAAGCAGGTCTGAGAGTACAGCCGCAAACCTGCTGGGTTCACAGAATAGCAAAAGAACCCCAGCAGGTCAAACAACTGACTCCAGTCTTACTGCTAGGTCCGGATTGGCAGAATGAAGTACCGAATCCCAAGGCCTATTCGCAGTAAGCAACAAGTAAATACAAAGTCACACAGTACTAGCTAACTCTCTGGAACTGACAAAGAATTCAGCAGCATTTGCCTAGCCTGAGAGTATGGTTTATATAGCAGGTGCTGTCCACGCCCCACTCAGACCTCACAGACTGTGAGCACAAAACCAGCGCCGGATTCCCTGCCGTGCACAGAGCCTGTAACCACTACACAGTAAAAACCCGGACCGGAGTATCAGCTGCGCTCAGGTTACTTCGCTAACACTTGCCTCCCGGTTGCCATGGCGACGTGGCTGCACAGAGCAGGAGATCCTAACAGTACCCCCCCTCTGACGAGGGGTCAAAGAACCCCTACCACCGGGTTTATCGGGGAACTGCGAGAAGAAAGAGCGTATCAGTCTGGGGGCATGAAGATCACAACTGCGCACCCACGACCGCTCCTCCGGGCCATACCCCTTCCAGTGCACCAAAAATGATAGCCGATCCCGAACCATCTTGGAGTCAAGGAACCTTTCAACCACAAACTCCCTCTGACCCCGTATCAGAAGAGGAGAAGGTCTTCCACTGGAAGAAGGATTACTAACCGCCAGTTTTAAAAGGGAACAATGAAATATTTTATTGATACCCAATGAACGGGGCAGATCTAACTGAAATGCCACCGGATTGATAACCCTGGTGATCTTATAAGGGCCGATGAACCGGGGGCCTAACTTATGAGATGGCTGTCTCAACTTCAAATTCTTGGTGGACAACCAGACGAAGTCTCCTAATTTGAAGCTGCAGGGTCTTCTCCGCTTATCAAAAACACTTTTGGTCACTAATGACACAGACACAAGGGCTTTCTTCACTTTCCTCCAAATACCCCTAAGGACCGAAACAACAGAGGAACCACCAGGCGTG
Source organism: Pseudophryne corroboree (assembly GCF_028390025.1). Lineage (NCBI taxonomy): Eukaryota > Metazoa > Chordata > Amphibia > Anura > Myobatrachidae > Pseudophryne > Pseudophryne corroboree. The sequence goes on from NC_086445.1 coordinate 442,419,874, forward strand.
GAATCCAGGGGTTCAAAATAATTGGCCTTAGGATGATGCCCATACACACAAAGGAAGGGAGAGATCCCTGTAGCAGAGTGAGCCGCTGTTATGCACACCAGTGCCTGCAGGAAAGTACTGGTGAAAAAAAATGGTGAACTGCTCAATCAGATAGTGATGTCACTCAGGTGCTAAAAGGGAGGGGTAATTCTGTGAAGGAAAAAACAATGGTTCCCTAATGCACACTGAGTGAATAATATTCCTACATAATAGTCAGATAATACGGAGATCTTGGTTGCGTATATCTGCAGATATAGGGTTAAGCCCCCAGGCCGATCGACAAGGCCTCTCCGTCACTGGGGGTCCCTAATATTAGGTATGGGTCCGGGGTGCAGGACCCCATAATGTCGGCACAGGTCGGCCACCCCAGGTCAGCACACAGGTGAGAGTTAATAGGGTTAATAAGAAGCACAGAAGTGCTATGTGAGTGGTGTGATTAAAATAATACAAAAATATATACAAAGTGATAGGGAAACTCATAAGTGTTAATAAAGTGTTAGGGTGTGCCGACCTGAAGCAGCCCAGCGATACCGACACAGGGGCCACCACACCCCACACCCACCCCATAAATAATTCCAAATATGTCTGGGTTGAATTCCCAGTGTAAGGCCACATGGTAATGGCTCCTACAGCATCTGAGAGCCAGCTTACCTGGGGATACCCCTGACTTCCCCCTATGGCAGTCTAGAGTCAGCAATCCCTCCTAATGCTGACCCGTTCATGCCTCTCAATACAATGCAAAAAAATGGTGAACTGCTCAATCAGATAGTGATGTCACTCAGGTGCTAAAAGGGAGGGGTAATTCTGTGAAGGAAAAAACAATGGTTCCCTAATGCACACTGAGTGAATAATATTCCTACATAATAGTCAGATAATACGGAGATCTTGGTTGCGTATATCTGCAGATATAGGGTTAAGCCCCCAGGCCGATCGACAAGGCCTCTCCGTCACTGGGGGTCCCTAATATTAGGTATGGGTCCGGGGTGCAGGACCCCATAATGTCGGCACAGGTCGGCCACCCCAGGTCAGCACACAGGTGAGAGTTAATAGGGTTAATAAGAAGCACAGAAGTGCTATGTGAGTGGTGTGATTAAAATAATACAAAAATATATACAAAGTGATAGGGAAACTCATAAGTGTTAATAAAGTGTTAGGGTGTGCCGACCTGAAGCAGCCCAGCGATACCGACACAGGGGCCACCACACCCCACACCCACCCCATAAATAATTCCAAATATGTCTGGGTTGAATTCCCAGTGTAAGGCCACATGGTAATGGCTCCTACAGCATCTGAGAGCCAGCTTACCTGGGGATACCCCTGACTTCCCCCTATGGCAGTCTAGAGTCAGCAATCCCTCCTAATGCTGACCCGTTCATGCCTCTCAATACAATGCAAAAAAATGGTGAACTGCTCAATCAGATAGTGATGTCACTCAGGTGCTAAAAGGGAGGGGTAATTCTGTGAAGGAAAAAACAATGGTTCCCTAATGCACACTGAGTGAATAATATTCCTACATAATAGTCAGATAATACGGAGATCTTGGTTGCGTATATCTGCAGATATAGGGTTAAGCCCCCAGGCCGATCGACAAGGCCTCTCCGTCACTGGGGGTCCCTAATATTAGGTATGGGTCCGGGGTGCAGGACCCCATAATGTCGGCACAGGTCGGCCACCCCAGGTCAGCACACAGGTGAGAGTTAATAGGGTTAATAAGAAGCACAGAAGTGCTATGTGAGTGGTGTGATTAAAATAATACAAAAATATATACAAAGTGATAGGGAAACTCATAAGTGTTAATAAAGTGTTATTAACACTTATGAGTTTCCCTATCACTTTGTATATATTTTTGTATTATTTTAATCACACCACTCACATAGCACTTCTGTGCTTCTTATTAACCCTATTAACTCTCACCTGTGTGCTGACCTGGGGTGGCCGACCTGTGCCGACATTATGGGGTCCTGCACCCCGGACCCATACCTAATATTAGGGACCCCCAGTGACGGAGAGGCCTTGTCGATCGGCCTGGGGGCTTAACCCTATATCTGCAGATATATGCAACCAAGATCTCCGTATTATCTGACTATTATGTAGGAATATTATTCACTCAGTGTGCATTAGGGAACCATTGTTTTTTCCTTCAAGGAAAGTACTGGTGTCAGAACTGTTATGCACTCCAGTGCCTGCAGGAATGTACTGGTGTTTGAACTGTTATGCAAAACAAATGGACTCACAGACAGACTGGGGAATATGACATAACGTACACAGAAGGTGATAGGGTAACAAAATACACACAAGGTGAACAGAGAAGCCCAGAGGCTAAGGAACTGGGTATCTCCCTTGTATTAGAACTGCTCAGATGGGAAAAGCAAGATGTTGTGTTTTAATACGTAGAGAACCCGAAATGCTGTTGCTAAGGGCAACAGCAAAACCCTAAAGGGTTACCAACGGGTGTGGCAGTAAACTCCTTGGTCAGAGATGGAATGATAGACACAAGGAGAGTCTCCACAATCCTAATTCTCACTTGCAGTGCACAGGTTCAGCTTACTGCCACTAAACTGACCCCTGACACCTAGCACAGTGAGACAGGATTAGACAGGCAAGTCTTAGAATACAGCCGCAAACTTGCTAAGTTCACAGAGTAGTAACAGAACCCCAGCAAGCTAAACGACTGACTCCAGTCTTACTGCTAGGTCTGGATTGGCAGAGTGTAATACCAAATCCCCAGGCCTATTTGCAGTAAGCAACAAACAAATACAAAGCTACACAGTACTGGTTAACTTTCAGGAACTGACTAACCAACAAAGATTCAGCAGCATCTGCTTACCCTGAGAAGAGGCCTTATAAAGCAGGTGCTGTCCACGCCCCACTCAGACCTCACAGACTGTGAGCACAAAAACCAGCACCGGATCCCCTGCCGTGCACAGAGCCTATAACCACTGCACAGCAAAAGACCCGAACCGGAGTATCAGCTGCGCTCAGGTTACTCCGCTAGCACTTGTCTCCCGGTTGCCATGACGACGTGGCAGCACAGGGCAGGAGACCCTAACAGTACCCCCCCTCTGACGAGGGGTCAAAGAACCCCTACCACCGGGTTTATCTGGGAACTGCGAGAAGAAAGAGCGTATCAGTCTGGGGGCATGAAGATCACAACTGCGCACCCACGACCGCTCCTCCGGGCCATACCCCTTCCTGTGCACCAAAAATGACAGCCGACCCCGAACCACCTTGGAGTCAAGAATCCTTTCAACAACAAACTCCCTCTGACCACGTATCAGAAGAGGGGAAGGTCTTCCACTGGAAGAAGGATTACTAATCGCCCGTTTTAAAAGGGAACAATGAAATGTTTTATTGATACCCAAAGAACGGGGCAGATCTAACTGAAATGCCACCGGATTGATAACCCTGGTGATCTTATAAGGGCCGATGAACCGGGGGCCTAACTTATGAGATGGCTGTCTCAACTTCAAATTCTTGGTAGACAACCAGACGAAGTCTCCTAATTTGAAGCTGCAGGGTCTTTTCCGCTTATCAAAAACCCTTTTGGTCACTAATGACACAGACACAAGGGCTTTCTTCACTTTCCGCCAAATACCTCTAAGGACCGAAACCACAGAGGAACCACCAGGCGTGGAGTCCAGGGGGTCAAAAGAATTGGCCTTAGGATGATGCCCATACACACAAAGGAAGGGAGAGATCCCTGTAGCAGAGTGAGCCGCGTTGTTATAGGCAAACTCCGCCATGGACAGATGAGCAACCCAGTCAGTCTGACACTTGGAGACATAACACCTGAGGAACTGCTCCAAGGACTGGTTCACCCTTTCAGTCTGCCCATTAGACTGTGGATGGTAGCCTGACGACAAGCTGACAGAAATCTGGAGATCGGAACAAAATGCCCTCCAGAATTTGGCCACAAACTGGGATCCGCGGTCAGAGACCACATCAAGTGGCAACCCGTGGAGACGCACAACATGCAGCATAAATAATTCAGACAGGCGTCTGGCCGATGGCAGCCCAACCAGTGGAACGAAGTGCGCCATCTTCGAAAACCTGTCAACGACAACCCAGATGGCTGTCATCCCCGAGGATTTGGGCAAGTCCACCACAAAATCCATTGAAATGTGGGTCCATGGCTTAGATGGGATAGAGAGTGGATGTAATGGGCCAACAGGAACCCCTCTAGGAGTCTTATTTCGGGCACAGATGTCACATGCCCGAACCCACTGATCCACATCCTTAGCCACCGAGGGCCACCACACCGCCCTAGATAGCAACTCCCGAGTTCTGGCAATACCCGGGTGACCTGCCGACTTCTTGGCATGGAATTCCAGGAACACTCGCTGTCTTAACCTAGGAGGCACAAACAAAAGACCTACCGGAAGGTCTGGAGGAGCCTGCTCCTGTGCTCTAAGGACTAATGATAAGAGGTCCTGGGTAATGCCCACTTTAATACATGATGGGGAAACAATGGGCAACGGCTCCTCGGTGGTCTCCTGGATTGGAGCAAAACTCAGCGAGAGCGCATCAGCCTTGATGTTTTTTGACCCAGGGCGATATGTTATCAAAAAATTAAAGCGAGCAAAAAACAAAGCCCATCGTGCCTGCCTGGCATTGAGACGCTTTGCTGACTCTAAATATGCCAGATTCTTATGGTCAGTGAGAATTGAGACCACAAACTTAGCCCCCTCAAGCCAGTGTCTCCACTCCTCGAGTGCATCCTTAATAGCCAACAATTCCCGGTTACCCACGTCATAATTCATCTCGGCAGGCGAAAATTTACGGGAAAAGTAAGCACAGGGATGAAGGCGATTATCAGACACTCCCATCTGAGAAAGCACTGCCCCAATACCCATCTCAGAGGCATCCACCTCCACCACAAAAGGACGCTCTGGATCTGGGTGTCGCAGCACCTTGGCCGAAACAAATGCCCTTTTGAGACGGGCAAAAGCCGCTTTAGCCTCACAAGACCAGTGAGCAACATCCGCCCCTTTCTTAGTGAGTGCCACCAAGGGCGCCACTATAGACGAAAATCCAGCGATAAATCGTCTATAAAAATTCGCAAAGCCCAGGAAACGCTGAAGCGCCTTCAAACTAGTGGGCTGCACCCAATCCAGGACTGCCTGTACCTTGGAACCCTCCATTTGGAAACCTTCTGGGGAGATAATATATCCTAGAAATGCGATTTGCTGAACTTCAAATTCGCACTTCTCCAGCTTCGCCCCAAGCCGGTGGTCTCTGAGTTTCTGGAGGACTAAGCGTACATGCTTCCGATGTTCCTCCAGGGAATGGGAGAAGATTAGGATGTCATCTAAGTATACAACTAAGAATCTATCCAAATATTCCCTGAGCACATCATTCATGAAATCCTGGAAGACTGCCGGGGCATTACAGAGCCCAAAAGGCATCACCAAATATTCATAATGCCCTGAGTGGGTATTAAAGGCAGTCTTCCATTCATCCCCCTCTCTTATTCGGATTAGATTGTACGCACCGCGTAGGTCAATCTTAGAAAAAATGGTGGCAGTACGAAGCTGGTCAAACAAGACCGAAATGAGAGGCAGTGGGTATGAGTTTTTAATCGTGATACGGTTCAATTCCCTGAAGTCGATGCAGGGTCGCAACGAACCGTCCTTTTTACCCACGAAGAAGAACCCCGACCCAACTGGAGACTGTGAAGGTCTGATAAATCCCTTAGCCAAGTTCTCCTGAATGTACTCTGCCATAGCCTGAGTCTCAGGACGTGACAGGGAGTACAACCTGCTCTTGGGAAGCTTAGCATTTGGCAACAAATCAATGGCACAGTCATAGGGGCGATGGGGAGGTAGTACCTCTGCAACTTTTTTGGAGAACACGTCCGCAAAATCTGCATAACACCCTGGCAATCCTGGCAAACTTAGCTGCGAGAGCCTGACTGGAAGGCTCAAGCAACTCCTGAAACAATCAGTACCCCAACTAAGAATCTCCCCAGAGACCCAGTCAAATTGAGGATTGTGGGCCCTTAACCAGGGTAACCCCAACACCAATGGGGCAAAAGTACAGAGAGTCACATAAAAGGACAATTTTTCAGAGTGTGTGGCTCCAATAAACAAAGAAATCTGGCTAGTGCAAGAGGTAATTTTACCTTGGGATAATGGTTCCCCGTTTAACCCACAAATCTCAATTTCCGATGCCAAGGGTACTAAGGGAACAGAGTGTTTCAGGGCGAATTGGCGGTCCATAAAAACCCCGTCGGCCCCACTGTCCACAAAGGCCTCAGTCTTGACAGTTTGACCGAGGATCTTCAAGGTCACCGGAATGATAAAAGTCTTCTTGGGAAATTCTGACTTCTGGCCTGACAGGATATTTCCCATCACCCTCAGGCCCTGAAGTTTTCCGGCTTTTCTGGGCATGATACTACCACATGACCTTTATTCCCACAGTACAAACACAACCCCTGCTGTCTCCTCCGCGTCTTCTCACGCGAGGAGAGGCGGGTAGCCCCAATCTGCATAGGCTCCTCGGAAAATTCCTCAGAGTCTGAGGTTCCCTTGGGAAGGAAGGAAATCTCAGTCTCCCTTTCAAGCCTACGCTCTCTCAGCCGTCTATCCACCCGGATGGATAACTGCATGAGCTGATCCAAGCTATCAGGCAAGGGATATTGTACCAGTTGGTCCTTTATCTGGTTAGAAAGACCTCTTCGGTACTGGTGTCTCAGGGCTGGGTCATTCCACTGGGTATCATGGGCCAACCTCCGAAACTCCGTACAGTAAACCTCAACTGGCCTTCGCCCTTGCTTAAGGATCGAAATCTGAGCCTCGGCTGAGGCCGTCTTGTCAGGGTCATCATACAACATGCCCAGTGCCGTAAAAAAAGCATCAACACTTTTAAGCGACGGACAGTCAGGCTGCAACCCATATGCCCAGACCTGTGGGTCTCCTTGTAGCAAGGAAATCACTATGCCCACCCGCTGAATCTCCGACCCAGAAGACTGAGGCCTAAGCCGGAAGTATAGCTTGCAGCTCTCCTTGAAACAAAAGAACTGCGAGCGATCTCCAGAAAAACGATCCGGGAGATTTACTTTCGTCTCCTTAACCCCTGCAGGTGCTGCTGCTGCGGGAGCTCCGCCAGCAGCCTGGGAGGTGTGCATTTTAATGGACAAATCATTAAATTGTCGAGTCAGGACCTGCACCTGATCGACCACCTGTTGCAACGTATTTTGAGGGGTATGCTCCATATTCCCACAAAATTTCAACAGGAGTATTAGGCTGCTGAATATGTTATGCACACCAGTGCCTGCAGGAAAGTACTGGTGTCAGAACTGTTATGCACTCCAGTGCCTGCAGGAATGTACTGGTGTTTGAACTGTTATGCAAAACAAATGGACTCACAGACAGACTGGGGAATATGACATAACGTACACAGAAGGTGATAGGGTAACAAAATACACACAAGGTGAACAGAGAAGCCCAGAGGCTAAGGAACTGGGTATCTCCCTTGTATTAGAACTGCTCAGATGGGAAAAGCAAGATGTTGTGTTTTAATACGTAGAGAACCCGAAATGCTGTTGCTAAGGGCAACAGCAAAACCCTAAAGGGTTACCAACGGGTGTGGCAGTAAACTCCTTGGTCAGAGATGGAATGATAGACACAAGGAGAGTCTCCACAATCCTAATTCTCACTTGCAGTGCACAGGTTCAGCTTACTGCCACTAAACTGACCCCTGACACCTAGCACAGTGAGACAGGATTAGACAGGCAAGTCCTAGAATACAGCCGCAAACTTGCTAAGTTCACAGAGTAGTAACAGAACCCCAGCAAGCTAAACGACTGACTCCAGTCTTACTGCTAGGTCTGGATTGGCAGAGTGTAATACCAAATCCCCAGGCCTATTTGCAGTAAGCAACAAACAAATACAAAGCTACACAGTACTGGTTAACTTTCAGGAACTGACTAACCAACAAAGATTCAGCAGCATCTGCTTACCCTGAGAAGAGGCCTTATAAAGCAGGTGCTGTCCACGCCCCACTCAGACCTCACAGACTGTGAGCACAAAAACCAGCACCGGATCCCCTGCCGTGCACAGAGCCTATAACCACTGCACAGCAAAAGATCCGAACCGGAGTATCAGCTGCGCTCAGGTTACTCCGCTAGCACTTGTCTCCCGGTTGCCATGACGACGTGGCAGCACAGGGCAGGAGACCCTAACAGCCGCGTTGCTATAGGCAAACTCCGCCATGGACAGATGAGCAACCCAGTCAGAATGACACTTGGAGACATAACACCTGAGGAACTGCTCCAAGGACTGGTTCACCCTCTCAGTCTGCCCATTAGACTGTGGATGGTAGCCTGACGACAAGCTCACAGAAATCTGGAGATCAGAACAAAATGCCCTCCAGAATTTGGCCACAAACTGGGATCCACGGTCAGAGACCACATCAAGTGGCAACCCGTGGAGGCGCACAACATGCTGCATAAATAACTCACACAGGCGTCTGGCCGATGGCAACCCAACCAGTGGAACGAAATGCGCAATCTTCGAAAACCTGTCAACGACAACCCAAATGGCTGTCATCCCCGAGGATTTGGGCAAGTCCACCACAAAATCCATGGAAATGTGGGTCCATGGCTTAGACGGAATAGAGAGTGGATGTAATGGGCCGACAGGAACCCCTCTAGGAGTTTTATTTCGGGCACAAACGTCACATGCCCGAACCCACTGATCCACATCCCTAGCCACCGATGGCCACCACACCGCCCTAGACAGCAACTCCCGAGTTCTGGCAATACCCGGATGCCCTGCCGACCTCTTGGCATGGAATTCCAGGAACACTCGCTGTCTTAACCTAGGAGGCACAAATAAGAGACCTACCGGAAGGTCTGGAGGAGCCTGCTCCTGTGCTCTAAGGACTAATGACAAGAGGTCCTGGGTAATGCCCACTTTAATACATGATGGGGACACAATGGGCAATGGCTCCTCGGTGGTCTCTTGAACTGGAGCAAAACTTCGCGAGAGCGCATCAGCCTTGATGTTTTTTGACCCAGGGCGATATGTTATCAAAAAATTAAAGCGAGCAAAAAACAAAGCCCATCGTGCCTGCCTGGCATTGAGCCGCTTCGCTGACTCTAAATATGCCAGATTCTTATGGTCGGTGAGAATTGAGACCACAAACTTAGCCCCCTCAAGCCAGTGTCTCCACTCCCCGAGTGCATCCTTTATAGCCAACAATTCCCGGTTACCCACATCATAATTCATCTCGGCAGACGAAAATTTACGGGAAAAGTAAGCACAGGGATGAAGGCGATTATCAGACACCCCCATCTGAGAGAGCACTGCCCCAATACCTATCTCAGAGGCATCCACTTCTACCACAAAAGGACGCTCTGGATCTGGGTGTCGCAGCACCTTGGCCGAGGCAAATGCCCTTTTGAGACGGGCAAAGGCCGCTTTGGCCTCACAAGACCAGTGAGCAACATCCGCCCCTTTCTTAGTGAGTGCCACCAAGGGGGCCACTATAGACGAAAATCCAGCAATAAACCGTCTATAAAAATTTGCAAAGCCCAGAAAACGCTGAAGCGCCTTCAAACTAGTGGGCTGCACCCAATCCAGGACTGCCTGTACCTTAGAACCCTCCATTTGGAAACCTTCTGAGGAGATAATATACCCTAGAAATGCGATTTGCTGGACTTCAAACTCGCACTTCTCCAGCTTCGCCCCAAGCTGGTGGTCTCTGAGTTTCTGGAGGACTAAGCGTACATGCTTCCGATGTTCCTCCAGGGAATGAGAGAAGATTAGGATGTCATCTAGATAAACAACTAAGAATCTATCCAAATATTCCCTGAGCACATCGTTCATGAATTCCTGGAAAACTGCCGGGGCATTAGAGAGCCCAAAAGGCATCACCAAATATTCATAATGCCCTGAGTGGGTATTAAAGGCAGTCTTCCATTCATCCCCCTCTCTTATTCGGATTAGATTGTAAGCACCGCGTAGGTCAATCTTAGAAAAAATGGTGGCAGTACGAAGCTGGTCAAACAAAACCGAAATGAGAGGCAGTGGGTACGAGTTTTTAATCGTGATACGGTTCAATTCCCTGAAGTCGATGCAGGGTCGCAACAAACCGTCCTTTTTACCCACGAAGAAGAACCCCGACCCAACTGGGGACTGTGAGGGTCTCATAAATCCCTTAGCCAAGTTCTCCTGAATGTACTCTGCCATAGCCTGAGTCTCAGGACGTGACAGGGAGTACAACCTGCTCTTGGGAAGCTTAGCATCTGGCAACAAATCAATGGCACAGTCATAGGGGCGATGGGGAGGTAGTACCTCCGCAACTTTTTTGGAGAACACATCCGCAAAATCTGCATAACATCCTGGCAATCCTGGCAAACTTAGCTGCGAGAGCCTGACTGGAAGGCTCAAGCAACTCCTGAAACAATCACTACCCCAACTAAGAATCTCCCCAGAGACCCAGTCAAATTGAGGGTTATGGGCCCTTAACCAGGGTAACCCCAAAACTAATGGGGCAAAAGAACAGACAGTCACATAAAAAGACAATTTTTCAGAATTTTTCAGAGTGTGTGGCTCCAATAAACAAAGGAATTTGGCTGGTGCAGGAGGTAATTTTACCCTGGGACAATGGTTCCCCGTTTAACCCACAGATCTCAATCTCTGATGCCAAAGGTACTGAGGGAACAGAGTGTTCCAGGGCGAATTGACGGTCCATGAAAACCCCATCGGCCCCACTGTCAACAAAGGCCTCAGTCTTGACAGTTTGACCGAGGATCTCCAAAGTCACCAGAATGAAAAAAGTCTTTTTGGGAAATTTCCCATCACCCTCAGGCCCTGAAGTTTTCCGTTTTTTCTGGGCATGATACTACAACATGACCTTTATTCCCACAGTACAAACACAAACCCTGCTGTCTCCTCCGCGTCTTCTCACGCGAGGAGAGGCGGGTAGCCCCAATCTGCATAGGCTCCTCGGAATATTCCTCAGAGTCTGAGGTTCCCTTGGGAAAAAAGGAAACTGCGGTCTCCCTTTCAAGCCTACGCTTTCTCAGCCGTCTATCCACCAGGATGGATAACTGCATGAGCTGATCTAAGCTATCAGGCGAGGGATATTGTACCAGTTGGTCCTTTATCTGGTCAGAAAGGCCCCTTCGGTACTGGTTTCTCAGGGCTGGGTCATTCCACTGGGTATCATGAGCCAACCTCCGAAACTCCGTACTATAAACCTCAGCTGGCCGTCGCCCTTGCTTAAGAACCGTAATCTGAGCCTCGGCTGAAGCCATCTTGTCAGGGTCATCATACAAAATGCCCAGTGCCGTAAAAAAAGCATCAACACTTTTAAGCGACGGACAGTCAGGCTGTAACCCATATGCCCAGACCTGTGGGTCTCCTTGTAGCAAGGAAATCACCATGCCCACCCGCTGAATCTCCGACCCAGAAGACTGGGGCCTAAGCCTGAAATATAGCTTACAGCTCTCCTTGAAACAAAAGAACTGCGAGCGATCTCCAGAAAAACGATCCGGGAGATTTACTTTCGGCTCCTTAACCCCTGAACTTGCCGCTGTTGCTGCGGGAGCTCTGCTAGCGGCCTGCGGGGTGTTCATTTTAATGGACATCTCATTAAATTGTCGAGTCAGGACCTGCACCTGATCGACCACCTGTTGCAAAGTATTTTGAGGGGTATGCTCCATATTCCCACAAAATGTCAAAAGGAGTAGGGCTGCTGAATATGTTACGCACACCAGTGCTAACAGGAGTATACCAGTGTATGAACAGAGAGGGAAGCGAAGCAAACAAACTCACAGACAGTATAACATAACATACACAGGAGGTGATGGAATAACTATGTCATGAATCTGCATTCTCCATTGCATCACTACTGTGGAACTACAGGTTCCAGCAGTTAATTTCTGTTCCAGTTCTAGTTTTCAGTCTACTGCAGCCTGGAGTACACAGTGCTTCAGCTAACTCACAGCTGATCTGAACACCTAATCCAGCGGGGTGTGCTCTCACAGAGATGCAACATCCAATCATCACAGACCAAGGGGTATAAACTCCAGTTCCTGGCTCAGTCTCATTGCCTTGGACAACACGTCACATTCTGTGAACAGGTGTCTCCTGTTTGCAGTCCTCTGTCTGCAGAGATACCCCTGTGTATTGGACATGTGGAACTACAGGTCCCAGCAGTTCCAGTTCCGTTCCAGTTTCCAGTCTTCAATTCTTTGTTTCCAGCAATCTCCTATTTCTGGCATCTCCAAGTTGTTTCCCTGTTCCAGTGTTCCTGTGGAACTACAAGTAGCAGCAACCACTCCAGCTCTCCTGCGAGTCACATTCAGTGTGCAAGTTCCTGTGTTCCAGTCTGCATTGTTCCAGTTTGCTACAAACTCCAGCCACAGTCTGCTACACCAATCTGCAGTAGAGACTTTCCTCAGGTGTGTTCTCAGCCTCTTCACCTAATTACCAGCATTCCACACTGTGCATTGCCTTTAGCACTTAACATCTTGCTGTGTTAGGACTGTCTCCTGCTAGGGCCTTGCTTGGCTTAAAGACGTATGCTTCTACAGAGACTGTGTGCTTTGATGGCTATTCGTTATATACCAGAGTTTTGTTTGCTGCATCTGATTTCATTATTGCCTTATCATTTATATCAAGTTTCAAGTTCATCTTCATTGCTTATTTGCTACCAGTGACTTTTGAAATATTCATTTATCGGATTAAGTTATTATTCATTGTTCCTGTCATCGGTTATCCCTGTGTGATAATAAATATCAAGCGCACATGCGCGGAACTTTTTGTCCGTTTCCCAGTTTCCTCTGTCACTCCTACACTGACCCACTAGTGCCCCCTCCGGGGACATACTAAATCAGAATCCTGACAAACTAATAAACACAAAGTGAACGGAGAAGCCCAAAGGCTGCCGCCAACTTCCGGGTTTCCCTCGAGCGGGAGTCAGTCGTCCGCAAATGCAGGTATCCAGATGACCGCCACCCTCTGATGAGGACAAAGACTTAAGTGTTTACACTGATATGCCTAAAACCATTGTTTAATCTGGTACGCATGTAACTTTATGTGAGACGTAAAAAACTGACACAAATTGTTGAATAATTACTACGCTATATAGCGATTCCCTGTCTCCTAAACTCTATTTAGATTCCAACTGAGGTATGGACTAGAAGACCACGGGGACCGATAGGCATTAGGTCAAGCCGTAATCCGGTACGCAATATTATTCTTGCGTGTGACAAAAACTAACCTAAGGGATACTACACTATAGGCGCTCTGCTGTTTCTTCCTCTACTTTCAGATTCTCTTTGGGCTACGTATACCAGGTGGCACTATTTGAAGAACTGAGCTGCCACCCGTTAAAACGGGGTACAGTGTGGACTATTTTGCAATCTAACTGAACATAAGTAGATTAATACATGAACACTGGACTGGTCATTAGACTAAAGAAAGTCAATTTGTGACTTCAGACTATACTTTATCAGTAAGGAATTTCGCTGTATATTTTGGATAAGCGCACTAACCAACCCTTCTTTCAAAAAATAAATATATATATATATATATATATATATATATATATATACATACATGTTTAATATGCTATGTAAATGTATGTGTGTGTATGTGTATATATATATATATATATATATATATATATATATATACATACACACTAGTTTTACGGACCCAACATATACTGGGTCACCTCAGTCCCCACCCCCGTGATTGGCTCCGCCCAGTTCTGGAAATTCCCCCATGCAAATCCTGCGTTTGCCACTGCTACCCCTGCTTGCCTGCATTCACAATGCTCTGCAGAGAAACAAAAAAATCCCTGCAGGCTTTTCTTTTGTTTTGTTTTTACTATTGAAGAGCCATTCACCTTGCTTTTTATGACTTCATCAAATTATTAAATCACATGCACTATATCTATGTATCAAACTACACAAATTAAAAAAGTCATATCAAGCAACATCTCATTTCCCTGTTTAACAATGTTAAACACACACTTAGGCCCTCATTCCGAGTTGATTGCTCACTGGCTACTTTTAGCAGCCGTGCAAACGCATTGTCGCCGCCCACTGAGGAGTGTATTTTCGCTTTGCAGAAGTGCGAACACTTGTGCATCAGAGTGCCTGCAAAATCATTTTGTGCAAAACAAGACCAACCCTGTAGTTACTCTTCGTGTGCGTTGATTTTAATGATGGAGGGTGCGGCTTTTGATGTCACACACCCGCCCAGCGTTCGCCCAGCCTGCATTTATCCAGTCACGCCTGTGTTTTTCTAAGCACTCCCTGAAAACGGTCGGTTGACACCCAGAAACGCCCACTTCATGTCAGTCTTCCTGCGTTCGGCCGTGCGACTGAATGCTTCGCTAGAACCTGTGCAAAAACACAATGCTGTTTGTACCCATACGTCGCGTGTGCGCATTGCGGTGCATGCGTAGATTAGCCATTTTTTCCACTGATTGCTACGCAGCGAACAACGGCAGCTAGCGATCAACTCGGAATGACCCCCTTAGGGCGAACAAGTGTAAACGAGCTTACTACAGCGACAGAAATTCTGATTAGTGGTTTAGGGCAGACTGTTCAGTTGTCAATACAAAATACAAATACAGTAATGCAAAGCAATATACATATGACTGCACATTTCCAGCTGCCTGTATGTTTGCAAATATCTATCTGGGTATACAGTATTTGGATGCTTTGCTGCTGGGAAGATGCATTTGTGCAAATGATGCAAAAACACCATTAAAAAGATTATTTGAAGACTAAATACTCAATAAGTGAAACTGAAATTGGACAGCATTCAGTATAGAAGCAGTCAATGCAGTTGGTCAGGAACAAAAACTTCTGAATCTTCCAACCTTAGCTGACTCTGCAAATAAGGGGTAATTGTCTAGGTCTTTGCTTCCTCTATAACATTCTTGTGTCTAATCTTGAAGCAGTGTAAAGAGTGGAGAAGTGAGCCTGTGGAGGATTGCAACCTGGCAAAAGGAGAGAGCTGTGGTCTCGGAGAGGCTGTTGCACTTTCCTACTGATAAGGAGCTTCATGTCCACCGAGAATTCATTTTTTGGGCTTCAAAGTACTTTCAAAAGTTCAAGTAATTTATTCTTCTTCTCTCATGTGTGTTCAACGCGGTGGGAGAGGGAAGAAGACAATGGGGGCTTCAAGCAGTTCGAGCTTAGCAGAGGTTCTCAAACACAGCCTGCAAGGCACCCCAACGGTCCAGGTTTTAAGTTTATCCATGCCTGGCCACAGGTGACTTAATTAGCCCGTCAGTCAATTTGATTTAACCACCTGTGCTGAGCCATGGATATATCTATAACCTGGATTTAGGGGTGCCTTGAGGACCATACTGAAAACTCCAGTAAGTTATGACTGAGGTAGCCTATCTTTTAGTGTATGTACCAAATATGGGTGCCATCTCGAAATCGACCATCTTGAATCTAAGTCAGTTTTTTCCAAATGGAAAGGGGGACATGTAACACATCAAACAATATCGGAAGTTGCTGAAAAATGTATTGCTGCAAACAGATTTGAAATAGCAGTTATGGTTCAAAAGTTACAATACTTTTTTTGTTGGAATTACAGGCTGAACTGTTTTCCGTAAAGGACAGTCATTTAATGTGTTCAGCATGTTGTTCCTCTTGGTCAACACAAATTCGAAGTAGCTGGATTCAATCGTCATGCCCTCGCAGAAGGATTTCCGAAGAAATGCTAGCACACGCTTCTTTAATGCATTGCTGGAGATGATGTCTGTTTCTTATTTTCTCCGCATACACAAGTTGCTTTAAATGACCCCACAGATAAAAGTCAAGTGGTGTGAAGTCAGGTGATCTGGGTGGCAATTCCCCAGAACCGCGTCGGCCAATCCAATGACCAGGAAATTGACCATCTAACCACTGACGAACAACTGCTCCGTAGTGTGGTGGAGCTCCATCATGTTGAAAGCAACAGGGAAAGCTGTCATCCTCATTCAGAACTGAGGGGAACACCACTTCTAGCAGCATTTCAAGGTAGCATTGTGCATTTAGGTTCTGGTCAATAAAAATGGGTCCAATTACACGGGTATCCCATATCACACACCACACCATAACCTTTATGTTACCAACAACCTTGGAAGGTTCCATCCAGTGTGGATTCTGGTCACTCCAGTACCTGTGGTTGTGATGGTTAACTTCACCACTGACACAAGTTTGCATCATCACTGAACAAAATGCCCACGTGCAAAACTGCATACGTCTGTCTGGGTCATCCTCTGCTAGCTACTGGAGTAGCTGGATCTTGAATGGATGCCATCGATGGGCATGAAGGATTCGTATGAACGATGACTGGCTGATTCCACATTCTGCAGACAAACATCATGTGCTGCATTGTGGTCTCTTCAATAAGGATGCCATAACCATTGTTGAGGTTGTCTCATCAGCAGCACTTTTTGGATGACCACTCCGTGACTTGTCAGCCACAGTCCCAGTTTCTCTGAATTTTGAAATTAGGCACCTGACAGTGTTATGTGAAATTGAAGGTCTTGTGCGTGCCAATTGTTAAAATCTGCGGCTGACATGGAAACTTCATTCTTCAGACATCAAAATGATCTAACTTCTCTCCTCTTTTGTCAAAGCCATCTTCAATTACCTGCAACAAAAAAGTGTTGTAATTTTTGAACCATAACTGCTATTTTAAATCTGTTTGCAGCAATAAACTTTTCAGCAAATACTGATGCTGTTTGACATGTTACACGACCCCCTTTGCATTTAAAAAACTGATCTAGATTCAAGATGGGCGATTTCAAGATGGTGCCCATGTTTGGTACATACCCTAAAAGAATGCCCACCTCACCCATACCTTACTGGAGTATAGTTTTCCAATTTCATGCACAATTTTTGACACAAAAGGGTGTACTGCAACTTTTGAATCACCCTGTATATTAAAATACACTGCATAACATATCTTTTTATTAGAGATAAGCAGGTTCGGATTTAACGCCAGAATTAACGCCAGTTCGGTTTTATCTGGATTTTTCCTATTGGCTTGCCAAGACATGTGACATCCATGAGCAAATAAGATGCTGTTTTGAGAACTGAGTATATCCGAGTAAAACCGAGTAAAACAGTACCCGCTCATCCCTATTTTTTATATGCATATGATAGGGAGGTTTTATTGGAAATCTTCCAAATCGGGTTTATACTAGTGATGTGCACCTGAAATTTTTCGGGTTTTGGGTTCGGCTCCGTGGCCGTGTTTTGGGTTCGGACGCGTTTTGGCAAAACCTCACCGAATTTTTTTTGTCGGATTCGGGTGTGTTTTGGATTCGGGTGTTTTTTTCAAAAGACCCTAAAAAACAGCTTAAATCATAGAATTTGGGGGTCATTTTGATCCCATAGTATTATTAACCTCAATAACCATAATTTCCACAAAATTTCAGTCTATTCTGAACACCTCACACCTCACAATATTATTTTTAGTCCTAAAATTTGCACCGAGGTCGCTGGATGGCTAAGCTAAGCGACCCTAGTGGCCGACACAAACACCTGGCCCATCCAGGAGTGGCACTGCAGTGTCACGCAGGATGGCCCTTCAAAAAAATAGTCCCCAAACAGCACATGATGCAAAGAAAAAAAGAGGCGCAATGAGGTAGCTGTGTGACTAAGCTAAGCGACCCTAGTGGCCGACACAAACACCTGGCCCATCTAGGAGTGTCACTGCAGTGTCACGCAGGATGGCCCTTCAAAAAAATACTCCACAAACAGCACATGACGCAAAGAAAAATGAAAGAAAAAAGAGGTGCAAGATGGAATTGTCCTTGGGCCCTCCCACCCACCCTTATGTTGTAAAAACAGGACATGCACACTTTAACGAACTCATCATTTCAGCGACAGGGTCTGCCACACGACTGTGACTGAAATGACTGGTTGGTTTGGGCCCCCACCAAAAAAGAAGCAATCAATCTCTCCTTGCACAAACTGGCTCTACGGAGGCAAGATGTCCACCTCATCATCATCGTCCGATTCATCACCCCTTTCACTGTGTACATCCCCCTCCTCACAGATTATTAATTCGTCCCCACTGGAATCCACGATCTCAGGTCCTCGTGTACTTTCTGGAGGCAATTGCTGCTGGTGAATGTCTCCATGGAGGAATTGATTATAATTTATTTTAATGAACATCATCTTCTCCACATTTTCTGGAAGTAACCTCGTACGCCGATTGCTGACAAGGTGAGCGGCGGCACTAAACACTCTTTCGGAGTACACACTGGAGGGAGGGCAACTTAGGTAGAATAAAGCCAGTTTGTGCAAGGGCCTCCAAATTGCCTCTTTTTCCTGCCAGTATACGTACGGACTGTCTGACGTGCCTACTTGGATGCGGTCACTCATATAATCCTCCACCATTCTTTCAATGGTGAGAGAATCATATGCAGTGACAGTAGACGACTTGTCAGTAATCGTTGGCAGGTCCTTCAGTCCGGACCAGATGTCAGCATCAGCAGTCGCTCCAGACTGCCCTGCATCACCGCCAGCGGGTGGGCTCGGAATTCGTAGCCTTTTCCTCGCACCCCCAGTTGCGGAAGAATGTGAAGGAGGAGATGTTGACGGGTCGCGTTCCGCTTGACTTGACAATTTTGTCACCAGCAGGTCTTTGAACCTCTGCAGACTTGTGTCTGCCGTAAAGAGAGATCCAAGGTAGGTTTTAAATCTAGGATCGAGCACGGTGGCCAAAATGTAGTGCTCTGATTTCAACAGATTGACCACACGTGAATCCTGGTTAAGCGAATGAAGGGCTCCATCCACAAGTCCCACATGCCTAGCGGAATCGCTCTGTTTTAGCTCCTCCTTCAATGCCTCCAGCTTCTTCTGCAAAAGCCTGATGAGGGGAATGACCTGACTCAGGCTGGCAGTGTCTGAACTGACTTCACGTGTGGCAAGTTCAAAAGGTTGCAGAACCTTGCACAACGTTGAAATCATTCTCCACTGCGCTTGAGACAGGTGCATTCCACCTCCTTTGCCTATATCATGGCCAGATGTATAGGCTTGAATGGCCTTTTGCTGCTCCTCCATCCTCTGAAGCATATATAGGGTTGAATTCCACCTCGTTACCACCTCTTGCTTCAGATGATGGCAGGGCAGGTTCAGGTGTTTTTGGTGGTGCTCCAGTCTTCTGTACGCGGTGCCTGTACGCCGAAAGTGGCCCGCAATTCTTCTGGCCACCGACAGCATCTCTTTCACGCCCCTGTCGTTTTTAAAATAATTCTGCACCACCAAATTCAAGGTATGTGCAAAACATGGGACGTGCTGGAATTTGCCCAGATGTAATGCACTCACAATATTGCTGGCATTGTCCGATGTCACAAATCCCCAGGAGAGTCCAATTGGGGTAAGCCATTCTGCGATGATCTTCCTCAGTTGCCGTAAGAGGTTTTCAGCTGTGTGCCTATTCTGGAAAGCGGTGATACAAAGCGTAGCCTGCCTAGGAACGAGTTGGCGTTTGCGAGATGCTGCTACTGGTGCCGCCGCTGCTGTTCTTGCAGCGGGAGGCAATACATCTACCCAGTGGGCTGTCACAGTCATATAGTTCTGAGTCTGCCCTGCTCCACTTGTCCACATGTCCGTGGTTAAGTGGACATTGGGTACAACTGCATTTTTTAGGACACTGGTGAGTCTTTTTCTGACGTCCGTGTACATTCTCGGTATCGCCTGCCTAGAGAAGTGGAACCTAGATGGTATTTGGTAACGGGGGCACACTACCTCAAGAAATTGTCTAGTTCCCTGTGAACTAACGGCGGATACCGGACGCACGTCTAACACCAACATAGTTGTCAAGGCCTCAGTTATCCGCTTTGCAACAGGATGACTGCTTTGATATTTCATCTTCCTCGCAAAGGACTGTTGGACAGTCAATTGCTTACTGGAAGTAGTACAAGTGGTCTTCCGACTTCCCCTCTGGGATGACGATCGACTCCCAGCAGCAACAACAGCAGCGCCAGCAGCAGTAGGCGTTACACTCAAGGATGCATCGGAGGAATCCCAGGCAGGAGAGGACTCGTCAGACTTGCCAGTGACATGGCCTGCAGGACTATTGGCTTTCCTGGGTAAGGAGGAAATTGACACTGAGGGAGTTGGTGGTGTGGTTTGCGCGAGCTTGGTTACAAGAGGAAGGGATTTACTGGTCAGTGGACTGCTTCCGCTGTCGCCCAAAGTTTTTGAACTTGTCACTGACTTATTATGAATGTGCTGCAGGTGACGTATAAGGGAGGATGTTCTGAGGTGGTTAACGTCCTTACCCCTACTTATTACAGCTTGACAAAGGCAACACACGGCTTGACACCTTTTGTCCGCATTTCTGTTGAAATACTTCCACACTGAAGAGCTGATTTTTTTGGTATTTTCACCAGGCATGTCAACGGCCATATTCGTCCCACGGACAACAGGTGTCTCCCCGGGTGCCTGACTTAAACAAACCACCTCACCATCAGAATCCTTCTTGTCAATTTCCTCCCCAGCGCCAGCAACACCCATATCCTCATCCTGGTGTACTTCAACACTGACATCTTCAATTTCACTATCAGGAACTGGACTGCGGGTGCTCCTTTCAACACTTGCAGGGGGCATGGAAATGGTGGAAGGTGCAAGCTCTTCCCGTCCAGTGTTGGGAAGGTCAGGCATCGCAACCGACACAATTGGACTCTCCTTTGGGATTTGTGATTTCGAAGAACGCACAGTTCTTTGCTATGCTTTTGCCGCAAGTCTTTTCTTTTTTCTAGCGAGAGGATGAGTGCTTCCATCCTCATGTGAAGCTGAACCACTAGCCATGAACATAGGCCAGGGCCTCAGCCGTTCCTTGCCACTCCGTGTCGTAAATGGCATATTGGCACGTTTACGCTTCTCCTCAGACGCTTTTAATTTTGATTTTTGGGTCATTTTTTTACTGATCTTTTGTGTTTTGGATTTTACATGCTCTGTACTATGACATTGGGCATCGGCCTTGGCAGACGACGTTGATGGCATTTCATCGTCTCGGCCATGACTAGTGGCAGCAGCTTCAGCACGAGGTGGAAGTGGATCTTGATCTTTCCCTATTTTTTTAACCTCCACATTTTTGTTCTCCATATTTTGCGCACAACTAAAAGCCACCACAGGTATACAATGTAGATGGATGGATAGTATAGTATTACTTATACTTATGGACGACGAGTGACGACACAGAGGTAGGTACAGCCGTGGCCTACCGTACTGCTGCTTAGTGCTTATATATAAATATAATATACTGTATAACGGACCTGGTGGACAGTGTCAGCAGACTGCTAAACTAGTATGAAGAAAGAAAAAAAAAAACCACCACAGGTATACAATGTAGATGGATGGATAGTATAGTATTACTTATACTTATGGACGACGAGTGCACTGACGACACAGAGGTAGGTACAGCCGTGGCCTACCGTACTGCTGCTTAGTGCTTATATATAAATATAATATACTGTGTGTGTATAACGGACCTGGTGGACAGTGTCAGCAGACTGCTAAACTAGTATGAAGAAAGAAAAAAAAAACACCACAGGTATACAATGTAGATGGATGGATAGTATAGTATTACTTATACTTATGGACGAGTGACGACACAGAGGTAGGTACAGCCGTGGCCTACCGTACTGCTGCTTAGTGCTTATATATAAATATAATATACTGTATAACGGACCTGGTGGACAGTGTCAGCAGCAGACTGCTAAACTAGTATGAAGAAAGAAAAAAAAAAACCACAGGTATACAATGTAGATGGATGGATAGTATTACTTATACTTATGGACGACGAGTGACGAGTCGACACAGAGGTAGGTACAGCCGTGGCCTACCGTACTGCTGCTTAGTGCTTAATTATATATATAATATATTGTATAACGGACCTGGTGGACACTGCAGTGTCAGCAGACTGCTAAACAAACTAGCATGAAGAAAGAAAAAAAAAACACCACAGTGTTTTTCAGGCAGACAAACGTATATTGGACTGATGGTCACTGTCAGCAAAACTGTGCACTGTACTCCTGCTATAACTGCTCCCCAGTCCCCACAATTAGGCAGTGTGAGCAGTGCACTCAGCACAGATATATCATGCAGCAGTGCAGCACACTGAGTGAGCACAGATATGGTGGAGCGTTTTTTTTCAGGCAGAGAAACAACGGATTAAACTCAAAACCCTGCACTGTACTCCCTAACAGCTGCTCCCCGTCCCCAATCCTCCCCACAATTATAACTAACTAAGTTCTAATATAATACAACGGACTCGGAGAGGACGCCAGCCACGTCCTCTCCCTATCAATCTCAATGCACGTGTGAAAATGGCGGCGACGCGCGGCTCCTTATATAGAATCCGAGTCTCGCGAGAATCCGACAGCGGGATGATGACGTTCGGGCGCTCGGGTTAACCGAGCAAGGCGGGAGGATCCGAGTCGCTCGGACCCGTGTAAAAAAAAAGGTGAAGTTCGGGCGGGTCGGATGCCGAGGATCCGAACCCGCTCATCACTAGTTTATACATCAACACAACAGACTACATTCTTACTTGATCTAATGATCCCTGGTGGTAATATAGCAAACAATAAAAAAATAACAGCCCACTGCTGGTTCCCCCTTGCAAGGTCAGTGACTTGGATGAATGAGTATTCCGTGATGTTAGTAACAGACTTTTTTTGTTTCTTCCAATTTAAACAAAATACAGAACAGTACATTAAATAATAACTGATATAAGCAAAGTATTTCCTTATGATTGTCTTTACTTTCACATCCAAGTAACCAATGAACTATTCTTACTCAGATGTCACTTATCATGGGAAATTCCACTTACATGTCAGCCCTTAAAGTTTTATTCATTCCATATTAAATGCATACATGGACAAGTGCTGAGATAGGATCCCACCAACAGGCAAACAGTTTTTTCTCTTTCATCTGTGTATGATAGATCAGAGGCATAAGCACATACCAGTCTCCCGGAGGCAAGTTGGAGGACAAATATGGTGTTTGTGTGTGTATGCATATATACCCAGTGTCGGACTGGGGCATGAAGGGCCCACCAGGGAAATGCAATCACAGGGGCCCACTAAGGGGCGTTGCCACATGCTGGAAGGGGTGTGGCCACATGACCAGAGAAGAGTGGCCAGCCATTATAGGTGCCACCTAGCATTGTATATAAATAAAAAGAGCTCTACCTCACTGCCAACTTCAGGCTTTTGTGTATGTGCCTGGGTTACACCGGGAGAGAACAGTAGTATATGTGCCTGGGTTTCACCAGGAGAGAACAGTAGTATATGTGCCTGGGTTACACCAGGAGAGAACAGTAGTATATGTGCCTGGGTTACACCAGGAGAGAGCAGTAGTATATGTACCTGGGCTACATAAGGAGAGAACAGTAGTATATGTGCCTGGATTACACCAGGAGAGAACAGTAGTATATGTGCCTGGGTTACACCAGGAGAGAACAGTAGTATATGTGCCTGAGTTACACCAGGAGAGAACAGTAGTATATGTGCCTTAGTTACACCAGGAGAGAGCAGTAGTATATGTGCCTGGGTTACACCTGGAGAGAGCAGTAGTATACATGCCTGAGTTACACCAAGAGAGAGCAGTAGTATACGTGCCTGAGTTACACCAGGAGAGAACAGTAGTGTATGTGTCTGGGTTACACCAGGAGAGAACAGTAATATATGCGCCTGGGTTACATCGGGAGAGAGCAGTAGTATCTGTGCCTGGGTCTCACCTGGAGGTAATTCTCTGGGGGCGGAGACTTTGCAGAAGGAGCTGGGTGTGCTGTGAGCAGGTTGTTTGGTGGTGAGCTCCAGCTGCTGCTGCTGCAGTTTACAGGGGGTTTCCTTGCTGGCTTCCCCGGGCGGGATGGATCCCCCCGGGGGAGAAAGCTCCCTGTGTATGGACATTAATCAGAGCACTGAATTTGCTGCTATAGCTAACCCTGGATCCACGGCAATATCGGCAGGTGACCAGCCAGAGGCAGAGGGGACCAGATGTTCTAATGGTGCTCCAAGGCAATCGGAGCTGCAAGCAGACAACCCTAAACTGAATGAGGGTGCTCCCTCGAGCGAATCAACTCCAGGTAGAGCGGTGGCCGAAACTGCGTGCCCGACAATCAGTGAAGCGGGGGTGTCCCGACCATTAGATGCTGGGGAAAATGACCCAGTATCCCCAGGAGGGACTGAGTATGATGAGGAGACAGAGGAGACATACCAGCATTACAGTATAAAAGAACTGCAACGTGAAGCCCAGCGACTTAACCAAAGAATAGCCCAGAAAAAAAAGAAGCAAAATAAGTGTTACAAATGGGAGAGGCCAGTTTTGAGAGAAGAGATCCTGTCACTGGCTTCCGCCCTGGAAAGGGTTAAAGCACGGCTAGTGGTACTGCGGCTGGAGGAGAGGAACAAAGTTAAAGCTGAAAGCGAAACAACTGCATCTGGTATATCCAGTGATCAGCTGCCGGAGGGGGCTGCAGTGATGGAAGCCCAGGAGCCTGAGGTCTGTCAGTCGGTCAGAGGTGATTCTGTTGCAGATTTTGGGGTTGGGGAGGCGTCTCCCCATTATCCGGCTGTGCTGCAGGCTGTGGAAGGTGTGCAGTGTGCTGCAGGGGCAATGGTGGCTGATACTGTACCTGCTGCACTGGCAGCCAATCTGCATAAACCTGTCCCGCATGTAGAAACAGCTGTGAGATGTGAAGAGGACGAATTGTCAGATTTCCAATTGGAGATGCAAATAATCAAAGCCGAACTCCTGCTGAAGGCCAAAGCAGAGAACAAAGATAAAGGTACTGTTGCTGGGCCTTCTGCCAGTGCTGCAAGGGTTAATACAAGTTCTGCAGTAGGTGGGGGGAGGGGAGGAGAAGTGTGTGTTCTCTCTTGTGCAGCAGGAATTGAGACAGCAGAGGGTCTGCCCCAGCAACATACTGTGCAGGGAATGTCGGTTTTGGACAAAAGTACATTATCGGTAGGTCAGCAAGAAGTGCTTAATATTGTCTATGGTCAGATGGGTGCTCCTAGCAGAACAAAGGTGGCTGCTGAACTGCTAAATAAGGAGAGAGAAAGAAGGGAAAATATGACTGTTTCTGGTGAAAGTAGAAATGTGCAACAATGTACAGAAAATGCAGCATCTGATGTGAACAGACAGCCCGTCCCAGGGGTTATGTCTTATACCACTATGGTACATAGATCCAGTACAAGTTCCAGTATGCCCCAAATGAATGTAGGGTCAAGGAAAGTAGGGAAGAGAAGGAACTTGATTCAGTTTAAGTGGGTTGGTGTAGGCGAGACACCGACTAAAGAAAGTTTTTTACAGATGATTTTCGGTTTAGGTTTCCATGCCTCAGATTTGTACGCCTGCATTCACCCAGTTAAAACGCCAGATTTTGATTTAAGCTTTATTTCCTATCAGGGACTTCAGGCTTTCTGAGTGAAGTGGCAAGCGTGCAGATCTTCTAAACCATATGATGCATTTAAAGCTGTCTTAGTAACCAAACAGGATAAAGTGAAGGTAACAATCCTTGTCAGAAATGAATCTATCCCACCACAAGATATTTTGTATTGGCTTTCTAGGTTTTGTGATGTGCAGTCTGACTTGATTGAAGTTGGTTTTACCATGGGAGTATGGGGCGGTGCATGGGCTGCCATGGTGAAACTAAGAAACACTGATAGAGGTTTCCTCCACATTCCTTCCGCTGCATACATAGGAAGGGATCGTGTGCAGTGTTTTTACTAAGGACAACCAAGAACTTGTTTCAGGTGCGATGATTTTAGACACCTAAGTAGTGTGATCAAATGTACCCTATGCGGGAAGGTGGGTCATATCTCCAAAGATTGTAATAAAGTTACCTGCAATTTATGTGGGGAAGAAGGTCACCCTTATAGTCGATGTCCATGGGCCAACCACAATTTGGGAGAACAAGATCCGAGAGATGAGCCATCCAAAGGGAGAAAGGAAGTGCAGAAGGAAGGTGGCCAGGAGAAAGATAATCAGATAAAGGTTCAGAGGGTGGAAAGTCAGAAGGAAGCCTGTGAGGTGATGGTAACAGAAGGTTCAGTGGGTAGAGAAGTTCCTTTTCAGGAGGTAAGAAGAGGCAATAAAAACAAAAGGAAAGGGTAGAGAAGTTCCTTTTCAGGAGGTAAGAAGAGGCAATAAAAACAAAATGAAAGGATAAGAAATAAAAGTAGTACTTAGCAATCGGTTTGATGCTTTTACTACAGATGAGGAGGAGGTTGGTGAAGTTGTAAGAAATGGTGGTGACCTCTCTTTTGTGCCCAGGGTCAACAGAAGAAAAACAAGAAAGGTGACAAAAAGTTTAATTGAAGTTGAAGTCCCAGGGAAAAAGAGTAAAGAAAAGATTAAAAGAAAGTTGAGAGAAGAGGGGGATACAGATGAGGACAGACAGGAAAGCCTAGAATGGGACCTGGTAGGGACAGATTTGGTAGAGGAGGAAGTAGAGGCCATAGTGGTGGAAGAAACCCAAAATTTGGAGGAGGAGGTTGTATCCTCAGGGTCTGTGGTTGGCCCAAGTAAGTAGAGAGCTGGAAGAGATGGAAATTATCTTTCAGGGAAAAGGTTGATTTGTGCAAACTTACCTGATCCCAATTTTTTTATATGTCAGCTATGTGTGTTTTTTGCCTCAGTCTTTATGGACCAGACTGAATTCTCTGTTCTTCCTCTTATTTTGGGGAAACAGGATGAATTTAATCAAGAGAGGTATCACTTACAAATCGAGGAAAGATGGAGGGTTGGGTATGGTCAATCCTGTTGTCTTTTTTGTAACCATGTTTCTAAAATATAACCTTGGGAGTTTTTTGATAGAGACTCCCCCTCGATGGGTAAGTGGATTTAGTG
Organism: Pseudophryne corroboree; assembly: GCF_028390025.1. Lineage (NCBI taxonomy): Eukaryota > Metazoa > Chordata > Amphibia > Anura > Myobatrachidae > Pseudophryne > Pseudophryne corroboree. The sequence continues at coordinate 442,446,758 of NC_086445.1, forward strand.
TTTGGGTGTCTCCTTTCCTTAGACTTTGGTTAGAAGGAGGCCAAGTGAAGAGCCCTCAAATTCGGAGTGGGTATCTTCCGATCTACGTTATCCAGTGCTTGAAAGTGACAAAGCGTTGGGGACTGGAAGTGGGGGAAGTCAAAGACCTGTCCAGGAAGGAGTTGGGGGAGAGGATTTTGCGAACCCACTTTCACGTTCCGCTGTCACTAAGGGATTGCCCGAGCGATGTCGCTTCGGCAGGGTTGGCTCTGATTAATTCGGAGATAATACCGCTGAAGTTCAGAGATATTGCTTGGCTTTCTTTCCATGGGAAGCTTTATGTAAAGGGGAACATGATGTGGAGAAATGCCAATGATCGTGATTGTCCACGGGAGGAATGTCTAGGGGAGGTGGAGACAATGGAACATTTCCTGATTAAGTGCCCCTTTAACATAAAAGTTTATAAGAGGGTTTCAAGAGCTTTACGTATCCCGTGCCTTTCGGGGCTTAGTTACCCTGAGTGGGCTTATGGTGCATTTAAAGGATATGGTAGATTTCATTTGACCACCATTTTTTTAGTCAGTTTAGTAGTTAGATATCACACTTGGAGTGCACGGTGTCTAGTTTCCCTGAGAAAGAAAATCCTGTCCTGTGAAGAGGTGGTGGAGGCAATTCTGAACGAGGTTGGTAAGATGATGGTTTTAGATAAGCAGAGGATGGATGCTGTCAGGTGGTCTCGCTGGTGGGGTCACCTGAAACCCCCTTGAGTGGGTGGCAAAAATCCTTTTCAAGTCTAGCTGGAAACCTTTCTTTTCTTTTCACACCCTGTAGATTTTGGTAAAGTGGTTTTTGTGGAATAGGTTTTGCATAGATCTAAAAAGCTTTGCTCAGTTTTACTTTACATAATATGTAAATATTGGGAAGATAGTGTCACAACTGAGGGCCTGAGCTGATGGGAGGCAGCCTCAGTTGTAGGGGCTGAGATGTACCGGAACCTGGGAGGTTGTATCAGACCCCTGGACATGTAAGTAACATGAATAATAACTGCCCGAAGGCGTGACCACGACAACTTGGATAAAAGTCAATGATGTTTATTATGACAACTCCGCAACACAGCAGCAGTAAAAGAAAACGTATAAGTCAGCAAATAATAAATACAGTTCCTGGGTACTACAGGATGGCAGGAGCCACAGGGCACTGGTAGTGTGAGATAGTTCTTATGATCTTCTAGATGGAAAGTCCTTATCAGGCCCGACTGTAGCAATGGAGATAACCCAGGATTGTGCCAGCTGGTGTTCCAGGAAAAGCTGGGTTGCTGAAGGTAAAACAGCTGCTGTGGATACTGGCTGGAACCAGACTGTTGTTAGCACGGAGTGGATACTGGCTGGAACCAGTTAAATAATAAATGAACTTGGGAGCGATGAAATATGAACTGAAATGTAGAACTTGAGAGCGGAGAAATAATAATACCGGTGGAGAGTGGTAAAGTGTAGAAAGGACACCGGCCCTTTAAGGGAAGCTGTACTCTGCTGGAAGCTGAGCTGGAAGCAGGTAATGTTGTAGCTGGAAACAGATGAATCCACAATGGATTGGAGAGTCAGGCTACACCGCAGGTGGAATGCTGGTGCGGGTCTCTATGGTGGAAGTCTTGAGACAGGAGCTGGAACCTGGAAGACAATCACAGGAGAGAGACAAACAGGAACTAGGTTTGACAACCAAAGCACTGACGCCTTCCTTGCTCAGGCACAGTGTATTTATACCTGCAGCAAGGAAGGGATTGGCTAGGCAATTATGCAGATTAACAATACTGACAACAGATTGGAGGAAATGATCAGCTGACAGAATCCAAGATGGCTGCGCCCATGCAGACACTTGGAGGGAAGTTTGGTTTGTAATCCATGTGGTAATGAAAACAGTAATGGCGGCGCCGGCCACTGGAGACAGGAGACGCCAGGCTGACAAGTGCACATCCAACCACGCGGACACAGCGGAGGCCGCGGCTGACGTAATCGCCACTCTGACACTCTGCATGCAGAAGCTCAGGGACGGCGGCGGAGGCCGCGGGAGACGCCATGCCAGATGTAATAAGGCGTTACTGTGACAGCGTCTCAGAGAGACAGGAGAGGATGCAGGAATGTGAACATTAGGATAACAGATGGGATCCGGTCCTGGAGCGCTGAGCCAGCCTTAGGAGGCATCTGATGGGTAAGAAATGGCGTCCAGATACCCGGATCGTGACAGATAGATAAGGATGATAGCTGTGTGTATTTCTTTTCTGCTTGAGCTACAATATAGATTTACCGTATATACTCGAGTATAAGTCGACCCGTATATAAGCCGAGGCACCTAATTTTACCCCAAAAACCTGGGAAAACGTATTCACTCGAGTATAAGCCTAGGGTGGGAAATGCAGCTCTAGCCGTACACTGCCCTCATACTGCCAGATATGCCCCCACACTGCCAGATGTGCCTGATATGCCCCACAGTGCCTGATATGCCCCACAGTGCCAGATGTGCCCCACAGTGCCAGATGTGCCCCACAGTGCCAGATATGCTCCACAGTGCCTGATATGCCCCTCTCTGCCTGATATGCCCCACAGTGCCTGATATGCCCTCCCTCTGCCTGATATGCCCCACAGTACCAGATGTGCCCCACAGTGCCTGATATGCCCCACAGTGCCTGATATGCTCCACAGTGCCTGATATGCCCCACAGTGCCTGATATGCCCCACAGTGCCTGATATTCCCCACAGTGCCTGATATGCCCCACAGTGCCTGATATGCCCCACAGTGCCTGATATGCCCCCCTCTGCCTGATATGCCCCACAGTGCCTGATATGCCCCACAGTGCCTGATATGCCCCCCTCTGCCTGATATGCCCCACCGTGCCTGATATGCCCCACAGTGCTAGATACTTACCCTCCGTCGCTCCCGCGCTGTCTTCTGAATGAGGGACATGGAGAGCGCAGCGCGCGGCTCTACTGTGTCCCTCCTGCATCTCGGGCGGCAGCGGCGTGTGTTAAAGGAAGTGCCGGTTCGTGCACTTCCTTTACCACTCAGACGCTGCTGCTGGAGATGCAGGAGGAACACAGGAGAGCCGCGCGCTGCGCTCTCCGTGTCCCTCCTAACGCTGACTCGATTATAAGCCGAGGTGGCTTTTTCAGCACAAAAAAACGTGCTGAAAAAGTCGGCTTATAATCGAGTATATACGGTAATTTCTTGTATGTTGCATATCATGCATAATTTATGTTTTGTATTCTCATGAAGATATTTATTTATTTATGTATTATATTGTATATAATGTATATATCTGTTGCAAGTTTTAATAAACAAAACATTGCCTGAGTTACCCCAGGAGAGAGCAGTAGTGTATGTGCCTGGGTTCCACCAGGAGAGAACAGTAGTATACGCGCCTGGCTTACATCGGGAGAGAGCAGTAGTATATGTGCCTGGGTTACACCAGGAGAGAGCAGTAGTATATGTGCCTGGGTTACACCTGGAGAGAGCAGTAGTATATGTGCCTGGGTTACACCTGGAGAGAGCAGTAGTATATGTGCCTGGGTTACATCTGGAGAGAGCAGTAATATATGTGCCTGGCTTACACCGGGAGAGAACAGTATTATATGTGCCTTTATTACACCAGGAGAGAACAGTAGTATATGTGCCTGGATAACACCTGTAGAGAGCAGTAGTATATGTGCCTGGGTTACACTGGGAGAGAACAGTAGTATATGCGCCTGGGTTACAGCAGGAGAGCGCAGTAGTATATACACCGGGTTACACCGGGAGAGAGCAGTAGTATATGTGCCTGGGTTACACCTAGAGAGAGCAGTAGTATATGTGCCTGGGTTACACTGGGAGAGAGCAGTAGTATATGCGCCTGGGTTACACCTGGAGAGAACAGTAGTATATGCGCATGGATTATACCGGGAGAGAACAGTAGTATACATGCCTTGGTTACACCAGTAGAGTGCCAGATACACATAATGACCCCAGTAGTGCCGTGCCAGATACACAGATGCCCCCAGCAGTGCCAGATGCACAGATGCCCCCAGTAGTGCCATGCCAGGTGCACAGATGCCCCCAGTAGTGCCATGCCAGATACACAGATGCTCCCAGCAGTGCCTGATACAAGCATGCCCCCAGTAGTGCCAGATACACAGATGTCCCCACTCCCCAGTAGTGCCAGATACACAGATGCCGCCAGCAGTGCCAGATACACGGATGCCCCCAGTAGTGCCAGATACACAGATGCCCCCAGTAGTGCCAGATACACAGTAGTGCCAGATACACAGATGACCTCAGTAGTGACAGATACACAGATTGCTCCAGTAGTGCCATGCCAGATACATGGATGCCCCCAGCAGCAGTGCCAGTCTGCCAGATACATGGATTCCCCCAGCAGTGCCAGATACCAGTATTCCCCCAGCAGTGCCAGATACAAGGATTCCCCCAGCAATGCCAGGTACACAGATAATGCCCCACAGTGCTGCTTACCGCCACCACGCCTGTGTCTGAGGCCTCTGACTCTGCCTCACACAGTCACCGCCACCACCTGGGCTCTGCTGACTGCTGCTTTATCTGACGGCCGGGGGGGAAGAGCGCAGTGCACACCTCTCCTCCTCTCAGCGGCGGAACTTGTGAGTGGTGTACCGAGGCGCAAAAATATGCTTTGGGCCCCCTTCCTCTGCCCCACCCCATGTTAATAATATATGCCACATGGCAGTGGGTGACAGAGCAATGTAGGGAGTGAAGGGGAAAGGCAAAGGGTGACAGAACAAGGTAGAGAGTGACAGGGAGAGTCAGAGTATGACAGGGAAAGACAGAGGGTGACAGGGAAAGGCAAAAGGTGATGGAGAGGGGCAAAGTGTAATGGGCAGAGGGTGACAGGGCCAGGTAGAGCGTGATGGGGAGAGGCTGTGGGGGACAAGGAGATGGTGACAGGGAGAGGGTGACAGGGAGAGACAGTTGGTGACAGCCGAGGGTGACAGGGAGAGGTAGAGTGATGGGAAGAAGCTGTGGGGGACAAGGAGTGGTAGAGATTGATGGGGAGTGGGTGATAGGGAAAGGCAGTGGGTGACAGGGAGAGGTAGAGTGATGGGAAGAAGCTGTGGGGGACAAGGAGTGGCAGAGGTTGACAGGGAGTGGGTGACGGGGAGAGGCAGTGGGTGATAGGCAGAGGTAGAAAGTGATGGGAGAGGCTGTGGGGGATGAGGAGAGGGTGACAGGGAGAGGGCGATGGGTAGAGGTAGAGGGTGATGGAGAGTAGGTTAAAGGGAGACAGAGAGAGAGAAAGAGGGTAACAGGGACAGCCAGAGGCAGAGTGTGGCAGGCAGTGGAGACAAATGTAATTCAATTTACTTACCACCTACTGTACCACTGTAGAACATCATAATGTGGAGGGCAGCTACTCATTGGGGTTTAGCACCGTGGAGCGAGATCGTGATGTTCGATCTTCACTGCCGGCAGCAAGAGAGGAGGTAGTCTATTAGAGAGGAAGGAAGAGCCAGGAAGGGTTGATGGGAGGAGGATGGAAAGAAGAGAGCCGGGGCCCTCAGCAGGGCCTACCCGTGAGTTCACCAGCTCCCCGGTAGCTCAGTCCGAGCCTGTATATACCATACTTGCCTACTTTTCTGCTGCTCTCTCCGGGAGGGACGAAAATGTTGTAAAATACATTGAAACGTTGATTGCATCTCTCAGACTTATCTGTCTATTTTTTCCTGCGCCGTGAGTGCCGCCCATACTTACTTTTATATATATATATATATATATACACACACATACACATAAAAAAAAAACTTAAACTTGCAGAATTATATAGATATGACTCTCTGCTGGTCTAAAGAGATCGGAGCCTGCAGTAAATTGGCAGAGCTCCAGCTACGCTGTATGACAACGGCCGCTGGGTCAGGGTAAAACTCATGAGAGTCAGTCATCTGCAGCACGCACAATCAGCGTTCATCGGTAAGTCCATCTCACAGTCCAGCAGCAGCAGTGGGTGCACTGCCTCTTGCCAGGGCTGCCATTGCAAATTGTGGGGCCCGGGACTGACAAAATAGACAGGGCCCTCCAACCGCAAACAAATGTTTCTGCCGCTGCATCGCTCCACCCTATGTGAAAGCTGATGCACAGGTAATGCTTGTTTTAAAATGTCCTCCCAGTGGAACAGTCCACTGTTGTTTTATAACCTAGTGCAGCTCTCCAGATATTGGTGGTAGGAGCCAGGGGTGGGGCCTACTCTCTGTAAGGGCCCAGCACATGAGTCCCCACAGTCCCCCCCTGATGGTTGCCCTGCCTCTTACCACAGCGCAGGCTGAGCAGTACCAGGCTGGAACCATCCTGTCTACTATTGCAGGTGTTAGCAGGGGAGACAATTAACTCTGCAGCAGCAGCGGGTGCGTCGTAGAGCTCTGTTGAAAGAGCAATGGTCACACTTGGATGCTGCTGTAAACCATACCTCCCAACATTTATGAATTGATGTCTGGGAAAACTGTGCAGCAAAGCCACGCCCGCGCCCAGTACAGGGGGCATGGCCTATGTGAAAGGGTGTGTGGCTTCACGGGAGTGCCACAATTGTAAGCCACGCCCTCATTTTCAGCACTGAGGGAGCATGCCCAGCGCTCTGTGAGCTGCTGGCATGTCCTCTCTCCCTCTGTCTCCTGTAAATAGATGCTTTGCCTCCCAACTGCTTCCCCCCCATCGCGGGAGACTGTGGCCCGCAGGTAGGACATTTCCAGATGGGAGGTATGTGTAAACCACACAGGTGCTGCTGTACATGCAGGTGCCCCTTCAGGAGCCCAGAGCCATTGCTTCTGGGAGTTACGCCCCTGTCAGAGGCATAAGTGTGGGAGGCAGCGGTGTTGGCTGCCGCCGGTCTCCTACTCTGTAGGGATGCACCGCTCTTTGGCTCCCGTGTTCATCGACACCATTCAATTGAGTTAATTGACAGCCGCAGCTATCTTGTCCATGGCCATCTCCCCTTCTCCACAAGTCCCTCTACCTTACAAGTCACATCCTCTTTTAGATGCACATTTTAAAAGTGTCATGCCCATGATTAGAACCCATGACCTATTACACTGGAAGCAGATTAGAATTCTCATGCTTCTCATACAGGAGCAGATACTGTATTTCCATCAGTAAGATGACTGTTTCCAGTGTAATAATAAATCATGGGTTCTAACCCTGGGTATGTCACTTGTAAAATAATTATCAGAGAAGTAATCAGCATTGTGAGTGACTGAGCAGATCTACACAGAGGCGGAACTACCGCCAGTGCAACCAGTGCGTTGCACTGGGGCCCGCCTCTGTCCAGGGGCCCAAAGCATGTAATGAGTCTGTCTTCCGAGAACAGCCTATAGTGAAGCAGAGGGGCAGCAGAAGCAGCGCCTCCACCAATAACACAGCGCTGCTGCGGCTCTCTCCTCCTCCTTCTCTCCTGCCCGGGAATCGTGAGTGACCAGAAGCTGCACCGAGGAGCCTGAGCCAGCGGAGAGGGTAAGTATAATTCTTTCTTTCTTTCTTTCTTTCTTTCGACCTTTCTTTCTTTCGACCTTTCTTTCGACCTTTCTTTCGACCTTTCTTTCGACCTTTCTTTCTTTCGACCTTTCTTTCTTTCTTTCGACCTTTCTTTCTTTCGACCTTTCTTTCGACTGTCTGCCGCATTGTGTAAAAAGGGGGAATCTGCCTGCCGCAATGTGTAAAAATGGGGAACCTGCCTGCCGCAATGTGTAAAAATGGGGAACCTGCCTGCCGCAATGTGTAAAAATGGGGAATCTGCTTGCCGCAATGTGTAAAAATGGGGAATCTGCCTGCTGCAATGTGTAAAAATGGGGAATCTGCTTGCCGCAATGTGTAAAAATGGGGAATCTGCCTGCCGCAATGTGTAAAAATGGGGAATCTGCTTGCCGCAATGTGTAAAAATGGGGAATCTGCCTGCCGCAATGTGTAAAAATGGGGAATCTGCCTGCCGCAATGTGTAAAAATGGGGAATCTGCCTGCCGCAATGTGTAAAAAGGGGGAATCTGCCTGCCGCAATGTGTAAAAAGGGGGAATCTGCCTGCCGCAATGTGTAAAAATGGGGAATCTGCTTGCCGCAATGTGTAAAAAGGGGGGATCTGCCTGCAGCAATGTGCAAAAAGGGGGAATCTGCCTGCCGTAATGTGTAAAAAGGGGGACGCTGTCTGCCGTAATGTGTAACAAGGGCACGCTGTCTGCCGTAATGTGTAAAAAGGGGACGCTGTCTGCCGTTATGTGTAAAAAGTGTACATTGTCTGCCGCTTATTTAACAAGGGCACGCTATCTGCTGTTATGTGTAAAAAGTGTACGCTGTCTGCCGCTATGTGTAACAAGGGCACACTGTCTGCCGCTTTGTGTAACAAGGGCACGCTGTCTGCCGTTATGTGTAAAAAGGGGACGCTGTCTGCCGTTATGTGTAAAAAGTGCACACTGTCTGCCGTAATGTGTAAAAAGGGGGACGTTGTCTGCCGTAATGTGTAAAAAGGGGGACGTTGTCTGCCGTAATGTGTAAAAAGGGGACGCTGTCTGCCGTAATGTGTAAAAAGAGGAATCTGTCCGCCGTAAGGTGTAAAAGGGTCTCTACCTGGTGTAGTGGTGCTACTGTGCGGCGTAATTTGAATAATGGAGACTACTGTGCACCGTTTTATGAATTGGTATTATTTTGTGGCCACACCCCTTCCCCACGAAGCCACGCCACTATGTATTTTTGCGCGCGCCTACGGCGCGCACTGCCCCAGTTTTGCATGCAGGGGTGGGGCTCCGATGCCGTTTCTTGCACACAGTGCTAAAATGTCTAGTTACGGCACTGTTGCTAGGTATCCATTTCTCTGGCCCTGAGCAGGTCCCCCTCACCATATCCTCTCCAGGGGTGAGGGGGCGGACTTGGATGGGATGGGGGGGGGGCCCAAAGCATTTTGTCGCACCTGGGCCCACCGCTCGCTAGTTCCGCCACTGGATCTACAGTATATAGTGAGTGCCGGTACACTACATAGATCTACTTAGTTGCAATGGTTTTGAATTGACAATTCAAAGTAGCTTCATATAATTAGAATCTGCAGCCTTGCTTACATGAGGTTTCTGTGTAACGGGTTGTGGGTTCTAATACTGTATATGACTGCTTAGAAATATGTTATTTCAGTAAATGACAGTGAAATGTTATTACATATAAAAAAAAATTCAGAACATATATTTACCTGCGGGCAACTGGGACGGAACTTACGCTACTGGCCCCTGTTATAGATCCTTTCTCCTCAGCATGGGAAGCAGTAACAAGTAAAGGGTGTGGTAAACTTAAGCAACTTCCTATTATCAATATCCAAAACTACAGTACATGATAATGGAATATCTTCCACCAGTATCATCGCATGTTTGCATTTTTTGATTACCATTTGCTGTTATGCAGAAAAAATCCTTTCAGGGACAGTGGTTGCGTTAGGACATTGGGGCTAATTCAGACCTGATCGTTGCTGTGCATTTTCGCACAGTGGGCGATCAGGTTTGACATGCGCATGCACCGCAGTGCACATGTGCATGCCAGAGATGCTATCAGCATCTCAGCCCAGCGATCAATCAGGCAGAGGCGTTTGCTGGGCGGGAGGGGGTGCGCCAGTGGGCATGGTCAAGGGCATCATGACACACGCAGCTGCTGCGACACGGGATGCGATAAGTAACTCCCTGCCAGCACGCTGTGCGATGCTTTTGTACTTGTGCGGGGTTGGGGGGGGTAGGGCCTGACATGCGGGGGCGGCCAAGCCCCGTGCTGGGCGTCCCCCCGCATGTCAGAGTTAATGATCGTAGATGTGCTAAATTTAGAACATTTACGATCAGCTATGAATTACCCCCATTGTCCCTGCAAAGTCCTCGCAGCAAGTATTTTCATTTATCCAAAGAGACTGTCCTGTTCTGTCTACTATTGTACATGCTCAGACTGTCTACTGTCAGACTGTCTACATGCTCAGACTGTATACTATTGCACATGCTCAGACTACAAGTCTGGCATGCAGATCATGATGCTCCATTTCTTTACAGTATATACGCTCTACCAGGTGGGGTTTCCTCACTGTATTTCCTATAGTATATGTACTGTATATATATATACAGGGGCGTAGAGAGGGCGGTTCCGGAGGAGCTCGAGCTCTAGGCGCCCAAGACAGTACAGGGCGCCGCAGCTCGACTCCGCCGTAACCTCCGCCTGGTCGCACGTAGCTCGCAGCTGTAAGTCACTGACAGCTCCCTCCCTCCCTCCTCCCCTCCACTTTCCGTGATGCATGGCGTCTGAAATCATGACGTCAGACGCCAGATGGGTGGAGATGCGGCCAGACTCCACAGTACTGCAGAGACAGAGCAGCAGCAATGGCAAGCAGGAGCGGGGCAGGTGAGTATTATTTTTGTTTTGTTTTTCTTTAGTGTGTGTAAGTGGCGATACCAGGGGGTACAAACCAGGGGACACAATTACTCTGGTCACAGCTGCAGGGGGCACAACTACTGGGGGCAAATCTACAGGGGGCACCACTACTGAGGGCACAACTACAGGGGGCACAACTACTGGGGGCAAATCTACAGGGGGCACAACTACTGGAGGTACAGCAACAGGGGGCACAACTACTGGGGTCAAATCTACAGGGGGCACAGTTACAGGGGCACAACTACGGGGGGTTCGCCAAAGGAAACTTTCGCCCTGGGTGCCACAAGGTATAGAACCGGCCCAGGTGGCCACGCCCCCAATTCAGTACAGGGGAGGGCGGCGCCGAAACATACCTTGCTCCAGGCACCATGACACCTTGCTACACCTCTGTATATATAGAAGAGTTGCAGCCACCTGCTGGGACTGATTGGACACAATCCATCTGTCCCTGCAATTTTCAGCTGAGATAAGGATTTTCCACATATAACACCACTTACAGATGGCATTATATAATGTACATTTGTAAGGTTTTGCTTAACACTTTTATGCTTGCTGCATAGCAGAAAACATTACATGCTATAGAGAGCAATGACTTGCTCTCTGCAATTCGTTGTTGGAGTTATTCGTTAACAGAGAAGATAATTACATCATCTTCTCCATTAACCCTTTCCTACATAGGAGTGTGCATTTGTTTCCGCACGATTTAAGTGAAAATTGGCTCGCTAAATAGATCCTTAGTAAAAAGAAAAGTAGAATGGTCAGGGACAAACACTAGACACAAATAAACAGACATGGAATGGGATTTCTCCTGACTAGCATGTAAAGAAGCAGCCAGACTAAATAACAGAATAGGATACACTGTTTTTAAAAAAAGTAGCATATCTAGCTATGAAGAGCGTATGTGCCACAAAAGATGGCGCCGGAGCATCTTAAGGGGGAGAGACACCAGGTGGCCCGCGGGCTGGCATCATGGTGAAAGGGGGGGATGGGCAGGTATGCCAATCCCACCTTTCACACCTAGACCAGCCAGTAAAGGGCAGCGGGGGCTGGGCAGCTGGAGGGACCATGAAGGGAAGAAGCAGGGGGGGGACGTAGCCTTTGTCCTGGAGAGTGCAGTGCTGGAAGCAACCGTCTCCCACCCACCCTAGGAATCCACAGGAAATCTTTGTTTCAAAAAAGAAAAAGAAAAAAAGAAAACAACATTAAAGTGAATAAAAATTAAGAAAGAGAATGTTTTGGGTCAAAATTAGTTATTTTTAATGTGTGTTTAAGATGATGATATTTTTCTTATTTTCCATTCAGTGTCATTGTATTATTCAAATGATTGGATTGTCACAGTCGGTGGGCAGCGGGAGAAAGCGGTGCACAATGCATGGTGAATGGGGGGAGCCAGCTGAGGTAAGCAGATTCACCCTCAGTGAATGGATGCACACCCGGCTCCAGCCGTGGACGCTGCGAGCCCCTTCTTACCCGGCAACATCAGTTCTTCTTCTCAGCCCAACACGTGCTGCTGTGTCCTGAACTGCAGTGTGGCCAGGGAGGGAAATATGTCAAGCTTTCAGCTTTGTGGCTCCAACTCTATGGAACTCTTTCCCAGCACAGTTCGAGAAGCCTCCACTCTAGAAGCCTTCAAAAATAGACTAAAGACTTTCCTATTTACTCAAGCATTTCACTAATATCTCCTGTTAAGCTTGTTTTGTATTGTGTGCTGTAAAGCACTTTGAGTCAACAGAAAAGTGCTATATAAATAACATTATTATTATTAGTGCAGAAGTGATATTTATTTTTCTTGCATTAGTTTAGTCCATATGTTCTCAAACTCGGTCCTCAGGACCCCACACAGTGCATGTTTTGCAGATAACCCAGCAGGTGCACAGGTGTATTAATTACTCACTGACACATTTTAAAAGGTCCACAGGTGGAGCTAATTATTTCACTTGTGATTCTGTGAGGGGACCTGCAAAACATGCACCGTGTGGGGTCCTGAGGACCGAGTTTGAGAACCTGTGGTTTAGTCTGTTGCACTTCACAGCTATTTACTAATTACATACATCCCAACATGACCCTCTCCAGGAGGGACACAATGCTCTGCTCCTGGACTTCCCCCTTAATTTATGATTGCCATCACCTGTGGTGAAACACCTTTCTTATCCAGTAACCTGTTCACAATAGGTGCCGGCAATCATAGATTAAGAGTGAAGTCCAGAAGCAGAGCATTGTGTCCCTCCTGGAGAGGGTCATGTTGTGAGGTATGTAATTATGGTCATGGGAAGTAATTTTGCAACATCATTTAAAAACATCTCTGGAATGGGATAAGATTGTAGGCAATTCACTCATGGTGATGGGGTTCAGTTATCTAAAATCTTTGTTTTTATCTCTTGGTAAAAGTATATTAAAAGCACAGAAATACTGGGACACACTTGATTGCTCACATGCTTTATTAACTGAGTGCTACCGACACAGCTGCATTCAATTTATCTTCAATTTCGGAAGACAACAGGACCAGGTTAACAACAAGAGTGCCAGGAATATCTTTTGGGACCTCACACTGGAAATTGTCAAGGTACACTAAGCAAGTATTTGCTAAAAGTAAAATTAAAACATTTTCTTCTTACACACTTGCAGGTATATTTATTACAATTATTTTTACATTATTTTAGTATCATGCACACACTTACACACTACGGTTAATTTTTACCAATTTACCTATCAGTATATTTTTGGATTGTGGAAGGAAACTGGAGTATATGGAGAAAGCCCATGCAAGCTTTGGGAGAATATACAAATGCCAAAAGTTAGGACCATAGTGGGAATTAAACCCATAACTTCAGTGCTGTGAGGCAGTCATGCTAACCATTACACCATGATGTTCTACATATTCATGTAGCATTCTTGTGCTTATGATCCATTCCTTTACCATAATACATAAGACTCTAATCCAGAGGTTCTCAAACTTGGTCCTCGGGGGCCCACACGGTGCATGTTTTGCAGGTCACCTCACAGAATCGCAAGTGAAATAATTAGCTCCACCTGTGGACCTTTTAAAATGTGTCAGTGAGTAATTAATACACCTGTGCACCTGCTGGGTTACCTGCAAAACATGCACTGTGTGGGCCCCCGAGGACCGAGTTTGAGAGCCTCTGCTCTAATCGCTGGGGATAGCCACTTTTGTGGTATATTTTAGAAGGATTTATGGACATATTATTTAGTGAAGTATAACACCAGGCTCGGACTTAGCCATGCCCTCTTTTGTGTGAGGGTGGGGCTTACTGTAGCACTGTGGTGCCCGGGGACCAGCGCTGTGAGGAGCCACCTGGCAATTTTTCATCTGCTCTCCATCAGTGGTCCTGGGAGGGAGGCAGATGAAAATAGGCAGAGTCAACTGAGGGGCAGGAGACATGCGCTCTACGCTCTCCTCCCCGATCCGGACACAGGTGCCGCAGCAGAGCCTGGGTGGTGGTGGAGATTATGTGACCCACCTACACTCACCGGATTTGACCTCTGTGGAGTGGGAAGGATCCGGGATCCAAGGTGGGGCTGCAGCCGGCGGGAAAAAGTGCAGAGCAGCAAGTGAGAAGCGCAGACTGGCTCCATGCATACAGTAGCAGCGTCCCTAACACTGGGGGTGAGACAGGGTAACTGGCACTGTGGGGGCATATATGTAACTGGAACTGTGGGGGCATATGTGTAACTGGCACTGTAGTTACACACTGTGGGGGTATGTGTAGTTACACACTGTGGGGGCATATGTGTAACTGGCACTGTGGGGGCATATGTGTATCCTGCACTGTGGGGGCATATGTGTATCCGGCTCTGTGGGGGCAGGTGTAACTGGCACTGTGGGGGTATATGTGTATCTGGCACTCTGGGATCATATGTGTATCCTGCACTGTGTGGGCATATGTGTATCCTGCACTGTGTGGGCATATGTGTATCCTGCACTGTGGGGGCATATGTGTATCCGGCACTGTGGGGGCATGTGTAACTGGCACTGTGTGGTCAGTTTGTGTATCTGGCACTGTGGGGTCAGTATGTGTATCTGGCACTGTGGGGTCAGTATGTGTATCTGGCACTGTGGGATCAGATGTGTATCTGGCACTGCAGGGTGTATATGTGTATCTGGCACTGCTGGGGGCATATGCAGTGGCGTAACTAGACATTTTTCTCCCCCAAGCCAAAAAATTCTTTGGCGCCCCCACCCTCCACCCCCACCCGCCGCATAATTGGGAGCAAGAAAGGGATAAATATGCGCGCGCCGAAGGCGCGCGCTGCAAAAAAGGGGTGTGGTTTTGTTGGAATGGGCGTGGTTTCTCATAAAGGGGCGTGGTATTGCAGGAAAAGACTACCTTATACCCCAGTTTTGCAACCTGCACGCCCAGACGTTAGCCACCACAGGAAAGAAAAATAATCCTGATTCATGCCCCTTACATTATTTGTCATTTTTCCTCCTTATAGTAATGCCCAGTATACATTATGCCACATACTGCAATGGCCCTTAGACATTATTCCACACACAATAATGCACATGACACATTATGCCACACACCATAATGCCCCCGACACATTATGCCACACACCGTAATGCCTGTGACACATTATGCCACACACCGTAATGCCCCCGACACATTATGACAGGAATCGCAATGCCCGTTATACATTATGCTACACACTGCAATGCCCCTGATACATTATAGCACATACAATGCCTGTGACACATTATGACACACACCGCAATGACCTTGAGACATTATACCACAATGCCCGTGATATAGTATACCATACACCGTAATGCCTGTGACACATACCGCAATGCCCTGCCCGTTATACCCTATGCCACACACCGCAATGCCCGTTATGTATTATGCCACACTGCAATGACCCTGAGACATTATACCACATACCACAATGCCCGTGATATAGTATACCACACACCGTAATGCCTGACACATTATGACACACACCGCAATGTCCGTGATACATTATGCCACACACTGCAATGACCCTGAGACATTATAAAACATATCACAATGCCCGCGATATAGTATACCATACACCGTAATGCCTGTGACACATTATGACACACACCGCAATGTCCGTGATACATTATGCCACACACCGTAATGCCCATTACACATTAAGTCCTACAGTAAGGCTTCTAATTACTTTTCAATTACCTTCTCGTTGTCAGGGGTTTCATGCACTGGGTGTCATGCTCGTTGCCAGGTGTTTCATGCACTGGGTGTCATGCTCGTTGTCAGGTGTTTCATGCACTGGGTGTCATGCTCGTTGCTAGGAGGTAGTCCTTGTTGCTAGGGCTGTGCTCCCAGTGCCACATATGACCCCAGTGCCAGATATTCCCCCACGGTGCCAGGTACTCACATGCCCCCGGTGCCAAATATAACCCCCCCCATGTGCCAGGTACACATATACCCCCCCCCAGTGCCGCATATGCCCCCAGTGCCAGATATTCCCCCCCAGTGCCACATATGCCCCCAGTGCCAGATATTCCCCCCGTGCCAGATATGCCGCCAGTGCCATATATTCCCCCCCAGTGCCACATATGCCCCCAGTGCCAGATATTCCCCCAGTGCCAGATATCCCCCCTAGTGCCAGACATCCCCCCCCAGTGCCAGACATCCCCAGTGCCAGACATCCCCCCCCAGTGCCAGATATCCCCCCAGTGCCAGACATCCCCCCCCCAGTGCCATATATGCCCCAGTGCCAGACATCCCCCCCCAGTGCCATATATGCCCCAGTGCCAGACATCCCCCTCCCAGTGCCAGATATCCCCCCCAGTGCCAGACATCCCCCCCCCAGTGCCAGATATCCCCCCCCCAGTGCCATATATGCCCCAGTGCCAGATATCCCCCTAGTGCCAGACATCTCCCCCCCAGTGCCATATATGCCCCAGTGCCAGACATCCCCCCCAGTGCCAGATATTCCCCCCAGTGCCGCCGTCGCCGCCGCCGCTTATTGGAGGGACACGGAGGGCACAGATCGCCTCTCCTGTGTCCCTCCTGCTGCATCATCTCCGGCGGCCGCGGGTCTAATAGGGGGAAGTGCCGTCCGTGAGCCAATTAGAGCTCACGGACGGCACTTCCCCCTATTAGACCCGCGGCCGCCGGAGATGATGCAGGAGGGACACAGGAGAGGCACACGCTGTGCCGTCCGTGTCCCTCCAACAAGCGGCGGCGGGAAGGAGAAAGCAGACTGACATGCGGGCGCTCGTCCGCATGTCAGTCTGCTGTAATCAGTGGCGCCCCCGCAGCCCCTCGCCCCCAAGCCACCGCGAGGACTGCGGGGGCAGTAGTTACGCCACTGGGCATATGTGAATTTGGCACTGCTGTGGGCATATGTGTATCTGGCACTGCTGTGGGCATATGTGTAACTGGCACTGCTGGGGGCATTTGTGTATCTTGAACTAATGGGCGAATATGTGTATCTGGCACTACTGGGGGCATATGTATATCTGGCACTGCTGAGGGCACATGTGTATCTGTCACTACTGGGGGCATATGTGTATCTGTCACTACTGGGGGCATATGTGTATCTGTCACTACTGGGGGCATATGTGTTTCTGGCACCACTGGGGTCATATGTTTATCTGGCACTGCTGAGGGCATATGTGTATCTGACACTCTACTGGGGTCATTATGTGTATCTGATGCTGCTGGGGACATATGTGTATCTGGCACTACTGGGGGCATATGTGTATCTGGCACTACTGGGGCATATGTCTATCTGGCACTACTGGGGACATATGTGTATCTGGCTCTATACTGGGGTCATTATGTGTATCTGATGCTGCTGGGGCCATATGTGTATCTGGCACTGTGTGGGCTTATTTGTATCTGGCACTACTGGGGGCTTATGTATATCTGATACTGTGGGATCAGAATGTGTATCTAGCACTCTACTGGGGTCATTATGTGTATCTAGCACTCTACTGGGGTCATTATGTGTATCTGGCACTCTACTGGGGTCATTATTTGTATCTGGCACTATATTGGGGTTTTTATATGTATCTACTGTTCTCTCCCGGTGTAATCCAGATGCATATACTACTGCTCTCTCCCGGTGTAACCCAGGCGCGTGTACTTCTGCTCTCTCCAGGTGTAACCCAGGCGCATATACTACTTGTCTCTCTTCGTGTAACCCAGACACCTACACAACAGCTCGAAGTTGGCAGCAAGGTAGATCTCTTTTTCTTTATAGACTATGCCAGGTGGTGCCTAAAATGGCTGGCCACTCCCCTCTGGTCATGAGGTCACACCCCTTCCAGCATATGGCAGTGCCCCTTAGTGTGCCCCTGTGATTGCATTTCCCTGATGGGCCATTCATGCCCCAGTCCGACACTGTATAACACTTTAGTTATATAATGTGCATTATTCATGGCAATAGTGTAAATCCTTTAATATATATTAATGTCAATAGTTGCTTTATTTACTGTTTAAAACCAGGATTACAGTTGTAGCAACGTGGATGAAAACTTCTATATCCAATATCTTAAATATTTTTTGATAGTCTTTAAAAGTAGTTTTGGACATTCTTCAGTTTCAGCTTTTTTCATAAAAAACCCCAGTGGCTTTCTTCAGTTATCTAAATAATCCAATCATCTGAGAACATAGGTCCTCATTCTGAGTTGATCACTCGCTAGCTACTTTTAGCAGCCGTGCAAACGCATAGTCGCCACCCACGGGGGAGTGTATTTTCGCTTTGCAGGAGTGCGAACGCCTGTGCAGCAGAGCAGTTGCAAACACATTTTGTGCAAAACAAGACCAGCCCTGTAGTTACTTATTCTGTGTGATGATTGCTGTGACGAATGACACGGTAATGGCGTTATATACCCGCCCAGCAAATGCCCTCCCACGTCTGCGTTTTTCCAACCACTACCAGAAAACGGTCAGTTGACACCCAGAATCTCCCACTTTCTGTCAATCTCCTTGTGATCGGCTGTGCGACTGAAAGTGTCGCTAGAACCTGTGCAAAGGCACAATGCTCTTTTTACCCGTACGCCACGCGTGCGCATTTCAGTGCATACGCATGCGCGGTTTTGCCGTTTTTTTAACTGATCATTACGAAGCGAACAACGGCAGCTAGCGATCAACTCAGAATGAGGGCCAATGTCACAACTGAGGGCTGGTGCCGGTAGCTGGAAGCCTCAGTTGTAGGGGGTGACGGGTACCGGAATTTAGGAGGTGAGAGAGGACTCCTAGAGGAGAGGTCCTGGAGACACCGGATAACATGGCCTTGTGCAGCCTCCTGATGTTCAAGACGGGCTGCCAGTTCTTGCATCGGCCTGGTCCCTTGGACTTGGTCTCCGACCGGATCCATTAGGTCAGTGCTTACTGTCAGAACTGAGGGCTGATGCCTGTAGCTGGAAGCCTCAGTTGTAGGGGCTGATGGGTACCGGAATTTAGGAGGTTAGAGAGGACTCCTAGACATGCGCTTAAGCAGTAGCACCCAGATGCCCGAAGGCATGACCATGACAGCAGGAGATGCCTTTGAGGGTTTTTATTAAATCATAAAAGTCAGGAATAAGCAACCAAACAATAAGTGAAAACGTGAGTCTCTGAAACACTACTGGTAGAGACCAGTAACCCGGAGTTAGAGTGAAGGTGCTGTATAATACTTGGGAGCCCAGGTGAGGTTAAAGGTGATGCTGGGAATCACAGGTGCAACTTAAAATGAAGCTGGGGTTCGCAGGTAACTGTGAGTGAAGCTGGGGTACGCATGTAAACTGTAATTGGTACTGGGGTTCACAGGATTTGTATTCCACAGGAAGGGTTAATACTGGTTGAGCGGTAAACAGAGAACTGCTGGAGAGTGGCTGCTGGAAAGCGGGAACAAGGGAGGCAGGTAGCACCACAGAGCTTTAGCACAGGAGAGCTGGAACTGCACCGCAGAGGGAAAACACCAGGGAGTCAGGCTATACAGCAGGGAAGGTCCGCAGGAGAGTCCACAGTGAACTGCACACTGGTATCGCTGGAGAGACAACTGAAGCACTGACAACCTTCCGGGTGCTGGGACAGGATACTTATACCTGCTGGATAGCAGGGATTGGCTGACAATTATGACCAGGCTCCAGCAGCACTGAGGATAGGTCAAACCAGTGACATGTGATCCAAGTCCAAAATGGCTGTGCCGATTGACGGAGATTGAAGGGGAAAGAAGCACTCTGAAACCATGTGTAAAACAACAATGGCGGCGGAGGCCGCAGCAGCAGAACTCCATGCGCCCAGATGCGCACAGCGGCCACAGGGATGGAAGCGGCAGCCGGGGCACACAGAGGACGCACATCCAGCAGAAGACCACAGGCGAAGGCCGCGACGGGACTGACAGCACCGCACCGCCATAAGTGCAAATACTGAGAAGGCCGCTGAAACCAGTGCTGCAGGCAATAACCGTAACTATGGCCCGGCTCTGGCTCGCTGCGCCAATCTCAGGAGGCACCTAACAGGTAGGAAATGGCGTCTAGTTACCCGGATCGTGACAGCCATAGTGAAGTTCCAAGGCATGATGTATAACTGTAGAATGAGTGGAAAGTGGGACAGCTAGTAGATTTTAACAGTGGCAGCCTCCACCACAGTTAGCCAGGCAGCAGTAATCCAAACTGAGCCAATGGAGATGAAAGCAGATGAAGAGGATACAAAGAAGGCAGCCCAACATCCAGGGGCATTTTAAAAGATGAGAAGGCCAATGTGCAGCCCCCTCCATCCAGGCCCCCTCCTCTCTGCTGGACACCAGCAGAGGTGCAGCATTGTAGAGAGTCTGACCCTAATGTTCCATGTGCAGATCTCCAGGAAAAAGGCGCAGCGCCTATTTTCTCTGCGATTATTGCAGAGCTGCTGTCATCGCCATGGGACTCCGGAGGGGTAAGTATTAAAAAAAAAATGGGTGCAGTGTGTGCGGTGAAAGTCCCCCTGGACACAGTGGGCACCACACACACTGCACCCATTATAAATACGCCAGTGCCAGCATCAACTCAGAAGGGAGCAATACAGCCCCTTTCATTTACAGCGGCAGCCATTCCTCAGGTATATCCCTCGTGCTATCAGAAGACCTGCACAATCGGGAGGCTCCAGTGGGATTCCGGGACACAGTGCGGTCAGTGGTGGATGCCAGCAGCTCACCCAGGCTGAGGTTGCATGGGAGCAAAAAGCATGGTGGGAGGTGGTGGAACCTCCGGGTCAAGGCAATGCAGGGTTGCTGGATGGTTATGCAGCGTAAGTGCCCATGGAAGGACTTCAGGGCGGCCACCAGGACAGACCCAGAGCACTAGATGCAATGAGCGTCTCTGGAGCAGCAATGGCATGCGTCCTCCTTGTTTAGCAGCCTGGCCACGCCACTCAGTGTAATGTTTTTACTTAGGAGTCAATTCCTCATCTGGTCCAGCTTCAATATCGATGTCTGGAGAAACCAGAAGAAAGAACAAATGAACACATTTTATGTATGATTGCAGTTGTACAGCATATTTATATTAATTGTAAGTTTGATTATCCCATGCTCTTTATAAAGAGGGAGACTTCTTGCTTTGGTCACTTTTAAATCTGTTAAAATATTATATATAATTATATAAATTTAGGTTTTAAAAAATGTGTAAAATAGATTAAAAAAAAGTTCTGCAATACATACAGCTTGTATTGGTGGTATCTGTACAGCAGAAATATGCCCAACACTATTACTGTGAAACCGATGATAATAATTGCCACAGCGGAGCATACTTTCATTAAATAGTCCGTGTTCTCAGTCTTTAGGTCCTCAAAATAATCTCCCAGATCACCTAAAAAGTAATTTTGTTTGTGTGAAAATATTACACTATATAAAGCATGCAAACAGCTCTTAAAATAAACAATATTAAAGTCTTTGGCACCTGTGGACACACTATTTATCGAAGAAAATAAATTTTTTTTTTTTTTGCATAAATCCCACTGTTAAATTGCTATAAAATGAGATAATACAGGTTGAGTATCCCTTATCCAAAATGCTTGGGACCAGAGGTATTTTGGATATCGGATTTTTCCGTATTTTGGAATAATTGTATACCATAATGAGATAGCATGGCGATGGGACCTAAATCTAAGCACAGAATGCATTTATGTTTCATATACACCTTATACACACAGCCTGAGGGTCATTTTAGCCAATATTTTTTATAACTTTGTGCATTAAACAAAGTGTGTCTACATTCACACAATTCATTTATGTTTCATATACACCTTATACACACAGCCTGAAGGTCATTTAATACAATATTTTTAATAACTTTGTGTATTAAACAAAGTTTGTGTACATTGAGCCATCAAAAACAAAGGTTTCACTATCTCACTCTCACTCAAAAAAGTCTGTATTTCGGAATATTCCGTATTTCGGAATATTTGGATATGGGATACTCAACCTGTAACACCAAAATGTGGCACTCCACACCAGAGTCTTTAAAAGTTTCCCAATAATCAGGATTTAATAGACTTTTAAGTATAATGGCCCTCATTCCGAGTTGATCGCTCGTTGCCATTTGTCGCAGCGCAGCAATTAGGTGGAAATCGGCAATTCTGCGCATGGTACGCAGCGCGCATGCGCTAAGTACTTTCACACAAAACTTTGTACTTTTACCCAAGCTCCAGCTATGTTTTTCAGTCGCTCGAGTGTTTGTAGTATGATTGACAGGAAGTGGGTGTTTCTGGGTGGCAACACAGCGTTTTCAGGGAGTGTGCTAAAAAACGCAGGCGTGCCAGGCAAAAACGTAGGAGTGGCTGGAGAAATGGGGGAGTGGCTGGCTGAACGCAGGGCGTGTTTGTGACGCCAAACCAGGAACTAAACTGACTGCAAGATAGGAGTAGGTCTGGAGCTACTCAGAAACGGCATGACATTTTTTAGTAGCAATTCTGCTACTCTTTCGTTCGCACTTCTGCTAAGCTAAGATACACTCCCAGAGGGCGGTGGCTTAGCGTGTGCACTGCTGCTAAAAACAGCTAGCGAGCGATCAACTCGGAATGAGGGCCAATTTGTCTTATATGTTCCAGTGTGAGGGCTGTAATACTTACCTTCATCAGGTTGTTCCATTGTCACAGCTTCTGGTTTGTTTTCCAAAACTGGATTAAACTCTGAAAATAACAAGATGTGTTATATAGCGCACAGTCACTAACACTAATTTTAAGGACTAATAATAATTAAGCTGTGCTTATGTTATCTACTAAGTAATCACTGTAAGCAATATATAGTACATAATAGATATGATCTGACATTTTACCCTCATAATAAATGTCTGATCCTCCATTTGCTTTATTGCAAATATAAGATTTTATTTTTAATCGGTTAACAGAACAATTATTAATACAATGCAAATTCATTTTTCTATCCAGTGGCGGGCTGGGCTGGGGGTCAAGGTGCCATTTGCCTCCCTAGGCTGGTATAATCTTGACACTTTGGGGCCACAGACACCCCCAGACCTCACTTTGTCTACACTTCACTGTTGTTTGGGAAGCAGACAGAGCCTCAGAGGATGATTGCTTAAGTGTTAACAGTGGCGTAACTAGGGAAGGGTCCAAAAATGATCAGAACTAGCGAGTTAGTGATTTCTAACATGCTGGATTTTGCTGACCCACTAATTTGTTCCCCGTTACTGTTGCAAACAGATTAACATCTTGTAAAAGCAGTTACAGAAGACAAAACAACACAGTAACAAAATTGGTACAGTGAGAGTTAAGTAACAATAAATACATTGTTGTATCAAAATAGGTATCCATACAATAAAGCTAAAAGCAGAACTACCATTGGTGCAGTGTACTGGGGCCCCTGACCAAGGGGACCACTGCTGCCCAGACCAGCAATGAGTTATCCCCTGAACACCCCCCCACCACACCACCCCCGCAGACCATTTTGAGCAATGTCAGGTGAATGGTCCAGTGCAGATAGCAGGGTGGGCCCCACTGTCTGAGGGACCTGCCCCTTACCTTAGTGAGGCAGGACTGACCTTGTGTATACCAGACTTATAAAGGAGTCCTGCAACCTGTCAGCAATGATGAGCACAGCCACATATTGCCTCTAATTACCAGACTTCTGTCTGTGAATGAAAGGCAGATCACAAACAGTGTAACTGGCACTGTCAGAGTCTGCCTGACTGAGCGCCAAACTGAGGAAAGCACAAGGGCTGGGGGCCCCTGTCAAGGACAGAGCAGAGGCTGCTGTGTTTCGGCCCCCACCAGGGTCCATGCCCCCTGTTCCTCACACCGTGCAGGACATTGTGTTTGTACTCCTGTCACCCACTGTCTCTCCCTGTCACCCAATGTCTCTCACTGCCTCCCCTTGCCTTCCATTGTCACCCTCTGCGTCCCCCTGCCTTACACTGTAATCTTCTGCCTCTCCCTGTCACAGACTGCCATGTGGCATATTGTAATTTTGGGTTGGGGTTGGTAAGGGGGGCAAATTATATTTTTGCACCTGGTCCCACCACTCACAAGTTTCACCACTGGTCAGTTTGGAATAATCCTCAACAATAAATGAATGGCCCATACTCACCATTAAATTAGGAATATATGACCATGAGATCCCGCCCACAACTACCTTTATCAACACAAATGCATGGGCAGTATACTATGGGATAGATAATGTTTTGCTTGTCCCCTTTGCTACCTGCTCTTGTGATACAGATGGAGCCATCCTCATCTATCCCTTTAATAGGTTTAACAGAGCCAGGGCAGTCGGACTTAATCCTCTGCTGTAATGACTTAATCCCCTGCTGTATTGTTCTCTCTGTATTGTATTGCAGCTGAGAACAATAGATGAAAGGCTTATGCTAATAAACCATGGTGCACCTAGGCGCAGCAGAGAAGGCTAGATGAGCGAGGCTCCAACTGTATGACGCATATATGGCAGGAGATGCATGTCCTCCTTGTGCGTGATATGCTGAGATGGGGAAGGCTCTTATGCACAGAAAGGAGAGATAGAAGAGAAGGATGTCACATGTCGTATTAAAAATGTGATGCATCATGTATACCACCCCTGGAATGAAAACCAGGCAGGAAAAAGAATCACAGGCATCTGTGCACCATAAAAGGACTGTGAAAATTGCAGTTGCATGCACTATAAAAGTGCAGATAGACAACCCATTTGTTGCCCAGGAGCTGGGACTCTGGCAGCAGTACAATATTAAGACAGCGCCTTAAACTTCCTAAATAGTCTATCATAGTCAAATGGATTGACCACAGTTTGCTTTTCTTACTTGTGTTTGGAGTACAAAAGCATCCACCTCTAAATAAACCCTGTAATATCTGAAATTCAGTATGGTGAATGCTGTAAATGATGCAAATCCTAGTCAATAGCATACAGTACACCACCAATTGCTATTATTTTGCACAAAGCAATATATATGTACAGTATTACAATACTATAGGATAAATTACATGCAATAAAATAATTTATGAAAAAACAGAGATAACCAATTGCATCTTCCTAAAATAAGCTATAATGTAGATTTACCTTTCAAAATAATGCAAGGCTGGGTCTTAAGGCATAGTCTAATATCCAGCTGTCAAAATCACCATTGTTCAGTTAATTTAAGGGAATTTTAATGCGTAATTCATGGAATTTCTAACACATCGAGAACTTCTAGTATAATCACTAGATGGCAGAGTGAGGCAGCAATAAACATGTGCTGTATGAATGCGTTATCTGCTTGATATAGTGCCATTAACTGTGCTGTTGCCAATAAAACAACTGTATGTTCATTAGATAAGATTATAGTTCCATTACACAAATGACCGTGATTTATTGAAGTTTCTTTAGATTTCTCTTTAGATCATTTCATATATATATATATATATATATATATATAAGATTCGTTTTTGGGATTCCTTTTAGTGATGAGCGGGTTCGGATCCTCGGGATCCGAACCCGCCCGAACTTCACCTTTTTTTTCACGGGTCCGAGCGACTCGGATCCTCCCGCCTTGCTCGGTTAACCCGAGCGCGCCCGAACGTCATCATCCCGCTGTCGGATTCTCGCGAGATTCGGATTCTATATAAGGAGCCGCGCGTCGCCGCCATTTTCACACGTGCATTGAGATTGATAGGGAGAGGACGTGGCTGGCGTCCTCTCCGTTATAGTAGAAAAGACTGAGTGACTTAGTTATAATTGTGGGGAGGATTGGGGACGGGGAGCAGCTGTTAGGGAGTACAGTGCAGGGTTTTGATTATAATACCACCAGTGAGTTTAATCCGTTGTTTCTCTGCCTGAAAAAAACGCTCCACCATATCTGTGCTCACTCAGTGTGCTGCACTGCTGCATATATCTGTGCTGAGTGCACTGCTCACACTGCCTAATTGTGGGGACTGGGGAGCAGTTATAGCAGGAGTACAGTGCACAGTTTTGCTGACAGTGACCACCAGTCCAGTATACGTTTGTCTGCCTGAATGACACTCCTGTGGTGGCTTTTTTTTTCTTCATACTAGTTTAGCAGTCTGCTGACAGTGTCCACCAGGTCCGTTATTATTATACAGTATATTATATATATATATAGCAGTACGGTAGGCCACGGCTGTACCTACCTCTGTGTCGTCAGTGCACTCGTCGTCCATAAGTAATATAATACTATACTATAGTATCCATCCATCTACATTGTATACCTGTGGTGGCTTTTTTTTTCTTCATACTAGTTTAGCAGTCTGCTGACAGTGTCCACCAGGTCCGTTATTATTATTATACAGTATATTATATATATATATAGCAGTACGGTAGGCCACGGCTGTACCTACCTCTGTGTCGTCAGTGCACTCGTCGTCCATAAGTAATATAATACTATACTATCCATCCATCTACATTGTATACCTGTGGTGGTTTTTTTTTTCTTCATACTAGTTTAGCAGTCTGCTGACAGTGTCCACCAGGTCCGTTATTATTATTATACAGTATATTATATATATATAGCAGTACGGTAGGCCACGGCTGTACCTACCTCTGTGTCGTCAGTGCACTCGTCGTCCATAAGTAATATAATACTATACTATCCATCCATCTACATTGTATACCTGTGGTGGCTTTTAGTTGTGCGCATTAAAATATGGAGAACAAAAATGTGGAGGTTAAAAAAATAGGGAAAGATCAAGATCCACTTCCACCTCGTGCTGAAGCTGCTGCCACTAGTCATGGCCGAGACGATGAAATGCCATCAACGTCGTCTGCCAAGGCCGATGCCCAATGTCATAGTACAGAGCATGTAAAATCCAAAACACAAAAGATCAGTAAAATGACCCAAAAATCAAAATTAAAAGCGTCTGATGAGAAGCGTAAACTTGCCAATATGCTATTTACGACACGGAGTGGCAAGGAACGGCTGAGGCCCTGGCCTATGTTCATGGCTAGTGGTTCAGCTTCACATGAGGATGGAAGCACTCATCCTCTCGCTAGAAAAAAGAAAAGACTTAAGCTGGCAAAAGCACAGCAAAGAACTGTGCGTTCTTCGAAATCACAAATCCCCAAGGAGAGTCCAATTGTGTCGGTTGCGATGCCTGACCTTCCCAACACTGGACGGGAAGAGCTTGCGCCTTCCACCATTTGCACGCCCCCTGCAAGTGCTGAATGGAAGCACCCGCAGTCCAGTTCCTGATAGTCAAATTGAAGATGTCAGTGTTGAAGTACACCAGGATGAGGATATGGGTGTTGCTGGCGCTGGGGAGGAAATTGACAAGGAGGATTCTGATGGTGATGTGGTTTGTTTAAGTCAGGCACCCGGGGAGACACCTGTTGTCCGTGGGAGGAATATGGCCATTGACATGCCTGGTCAAAATACAAAAAAAATCAGCTCTTCAGTGTGGAATTATTTCAACAGAAATGCGGACAACTGGTGTCAAGCCGTGTGTTGCCTTTGTCAAGCTGTAATAAGTAGGGGTAAGGACGTTAACCACCTCGGAACATCCTCCCTTATACGTCACCTGCAGCGCATTCATAATAAGTCAGTGACAAGTTCAAAAACTTTGGGCGACAGCGGAAGCAGTCCACTGACCAGTAAATCCCTTCCTCTTGTAACCAAGCTCCCGCAAACCACACCACCAACTCCCTCAGTGTCAATTTCCTCCTTACCCAGGAAAGCCAATAGTCCTGCAGGCCATGTCACTGGCAAGTCTGACGAGTCCTCTCTTGCCTTGGATTCCTCCGATGCATCCTTGAGTGTAACGCCTACTGCTGCTGGCGCTGCTGTTGTTGCTGCTGGGAGTCGATCGTCATCCCAGAGGGGAAGTCGGAAGACCACTTGTACTACTTCCAGTAAGCAATTGATGTCCAACAGTCCTTTGCGAGGAAGATGAAATATCACAGCAGTCATCCTGTTGCAAAGCGGATAACTCAGGCCTTGACAACTATGTTGGTGTTAGACGTGCGTCCAGTATCCGCTGTTAGTTCACGGGGAACTAGAGAATTGCTTGAGGTAGTGTGCCCCCGTTACCAAATACCATCTAGGTTCCACTTCTCTAGGCAGGCGATACGAGAATGTACACGGACGTCAGAAAAAGAGTCACTAGTGTCCTAAAAAATGCAGTTGTACCCAATGTCCACTTAACCACGGACATGTGGAGCAGGGCAGACTCAGGACTATATGACTGTGACAGCCCACTGGGTAGATGTATTGCCTCCCGCTGCAAGAACAGCAGCGGCGGCACCAGTAGCAGCATCTCGCAAACGCCAACTCGTTCCTAGGCAGGCTACGCTTTGTATCACCGCTTTCCAGAATACGCACACAGCTGAAAACCTCTTACGGCAACTGAGGAAGATCATCGCAGAATGGCTTACCCCAATTGGACTCTCCTGGGGATTTGTGGCATCGGACAACGCCAGCAATATTGTGCGTGCATTACATCTGGGCAAATTCCAGCACGTCCCATGTTTTGCACATACCTTGAATTTGGTGGTGCAGAATTATTTAAAAAACGACAGGGGCGTGCAAGAGATGCTGTCGGTGGCCAGAAGAATTGCGGGCCACTTTCGGCGTACAGGCACCGCGTACAGAAGACTGGAGCACCACCAAAAACACCTGAACCTGCCCTGCCATCATCTGAAGCAAGAGGTGGTAACGAGGTGGAATTCAACCCTCTATATGCTTCAGAGGATGGAGGAGCAGCAAAAGGCCATTCAAGCCTATACATCTGCCCACGATATAGGCAAAGGAGGTGGAATGCACCTGTCTCAAGCGCAGTGGAGAATGATTTCAACGTTGTGCAAGGTTCTGCAACCTTTTGAACTTGCCACACGTGAAGTCAGTTCAGACACTGCCAGTCATGTCATTCCCCTCATCAGGCTTTTGCAGAAGAAGCTGGAGGCATTGAAGGAGGAGCTAAAACAGAGCGTTTCCGCTAGGCATGTGGGACTTGTGGATGGAGCCCTTCATTCGCTTTACCAGGATTCACGGGTGGTCAATCTGTTGAAATCAGAGCACTACATTTTGGCCACCGTGCTCGATCCTAGATTTAAAACCTACGTTGGATCTCTCTTTCCGGCAGACACAAGTCTGCAGAGGTTCAAAGACCTGCTGGTGAGAAAATTGTCAAGTCAAGCGGAACGCGACCCGTCAACATCTCCTCCTTCACATTCTCCCGCAACTGGGGGTGCGAGGAAAAGGCTACGAATTCCGAGCCCACCCGCTGGCGGTGATGCAGGGCAGTCTGGAGCGACTGCTGATGCTGACATCTGGTCTGGACTGAAGGACCTGCCAACGATTACTGACATGTCGTCTACTGTTACTGCATATGATTCTCTCACCATTGAAAGAATGGTGGAGGATTATATGAGTGACCGCATCCAAGTAGGCACGTCAGATAGTCCGTACGTATACTGGCAGGAAAAAGAGGCAATTTTGGAGGCCCTTGCAGAAACTGGCTTTATTCTACCTAAGTTGCCCTCCCTCCAGTGTGTACTCTGAAAGAGTGTTTAGTGCCGCCGCTCACCTTGTCAGCAATCGGCGTACGAGGTTACTTCCAGAAAATGTGGAGAAGATGATGTTCATTAAAATGAATTATAATCAATTCCTCCATGGAGACATTCACCAGCAGCAATTGCCTCCAGAAAGTACACGGGGACCTGAGATGGTGGATTCCAGTGGGGACGAATTAATAATCTGTGAGGAGGGGGATGTACACAGTGAAAGGGGTGATGAATCGGACGATGATGATGAGGTGGACATCTTGCCTCTGTAGAGCCAGTTTGTGCAAGGAGAGATTGATTGCTTCTTTTTTGGTGGGGGCCCAAACCAACCAGTCATTTCAGTCACAGTCGTGTGGCTGACCCTGTCACTGAAATGATGGGTTCGTTAAAGTGTGCATGTCCTGTTTATACAACATAAGGGTGGGTGGGAGGGCCCAAGGACAATTCCATCTTGCACCTCTTTTTTCTTTCATTTTTCTTTGCGTCATGTGCTGTTTGGGGAGTATTTTTTTGAAGGGCCATCCTGCGTGACACTGCAGTGCCACTCCTAGATGGGCCAGGTGTTTGTGTCGGCCACTAGGGTCGCTTAGCTTAGTCACACAGCTACCTCATTGCGCCTCTTTTTTTCTTTGAGTCATGTGCTGTTTGGGGAGTGTTTTTTTGAAGGGCCATCCTGCGTGACACTGCAGTGCCACTCCTAGATGGGCCAGGTGTTTGTGTCGGCCACTAGGGTCGCTGAGCTTACTCACACAGCTACCTCATTGCGCCTCTTTTTTTCTTTGCGTCATGTGCTGTTTGGGGAGTATTTTTTTGAAGGGCCATCCTGCGTGACACTGCAGTGCCACTCCTAGATGGGCCAGGTGTTTGTGTCGGCCACTAGGGTCGCTTAGCTTAGTCACACAGCTACCTCATTGCGCCTCTTTTTTTCTTTGCGTCATGTGCTGTTTGGGGAGTATTTTTTTGAAGGGCCATCCTGTCTGACACTGCAGTGCCACTCCTAGATGGGCCAGGTGTTTGTGTCGGCCACTTGTGTCGCTTAGCTTAGCCATCCAGCGACCTTGGTGCAAATTTTAGGACTAAAAATAATATTGTGAGGTGTGAGGTGTTCAGAATAGACTGAAAATGAGTGGAAATTATGGTTATTGAGGTTAATAATACTATGGGATCAAAATGACTCCCAAATTCTATGATTTAAGCTGTTTTTTTAGGGTTTTTTGAAAAAAACACCCGAATCCAAAACACACCCGAATCCGACAAAAAAAATTCGGTGAGGTTTTGCCAAAACGCGTTCGAACCCAAAACACGGCCGCGGAACCGAACACAAAACCAAAACACAAAACCCGAAAAATTTCCGGTGCACATCACTAATTCCTTTACATAAAACGTGTAAACTTCCCTAGAAGCATTAGCATTGGTGCCTCATGCTTGTGGAAATGTATTGCTATAATTTATGCTATGTATTTTTACAACAGGATTATTTTTTGCAGCATTATCAACTTCATTTATGGCCTGGACCTCACGTTGCACTCTCCTCTAGTTTAGGAGGTACGTGATATGCTTTTAGAGGCCTAAATCTACAAAATGTCTGTATGGCAGTTTCAGAAGACAATATCTTTATGGGTGAAAAAAATGTGACAATGTAAAATCCCCATGTGATTCCTTGATTAAATAGATGATGTTAATGGTAATGTGAAACTGTTGCATATTGTTTCTTAAGGGACAGGAAGCATAAAGTCAATTAACAGGCACGGGCATTAAAACATGGTTACATGAATTGAAAAGCACCTTCCTGGCCTGGAAGCTTACATGTAAGAGGTTATGTAGATGTATGCTGTACGTGGATTGCGGTAGTAGCATCATTGTCATCCCCTTGTTATACAGGAAGTGTTTGTTATACAAGAACCGCTTCTGCAGCCATTGTTCAACATGAGTTGTAGCTAGTAAAGTCAAACTTTTGCAGTTCCTCAGAGTCCTGTGGTGATTTGCACACAGACCATCTTACATGGTGTCAGAAGTCTGGCTGTGATAGCACAAGGTCTCCGATGCATAGATCCACTGTGTTTTTCTCAATTATGCCATTGTGTACTGTACACATGTCTTACGATCAAGAAGGAATGTCGTATATACTGCTGTGATGCACTGTCAGACAAGTCAAAAAAGTTGCAGGCATATACCTTGCTCAATCTAGCTGGGGCTGAGTCTGTTGATAAGGCAGACTCATTTATCTATTCCAAGGTGGAAGATCTGGAGGATCAGAAACATTAATAAAAATGTTTGATGAGCTATGCTTCCCAGTGAAAATTGTTTTATAGTGGCACTCAAGTAACACCAGGGGTTTGTGAATTGTTGATAGCCATATCAGTTGTAGTGAAAAAATGCATTCTCAAGTGTGGATACAGTCTACGGCCCCTCCATTTTCTCTTTTTTTTAGGAAAACGTTTTCTTGTTTAGGAATAGAATGGTTAGAGGCCTTGCTACAAAAGGAGAGGTTTACTGTACGATTTTTTGAAACATGGGAAAGTTACATAGATACTCGATGTGCAGATTTTCTAATTGTTTTAGGAATACGTGATGGTATGAGACACAAGTATATAAACAAGACCACCCAATTTCACTTGGTGATAATTACTTCATGGTTGCTCTACGTCTTGGTGACCTATTTTTTTTTTCTCTCTCTCTTTTTTCAGGATCATGATCACTGGCCCAGTCCACCTCCTAGTCCTAATCAGGACCCCTGAACCTCATTAATGTGTCACTGTCAGTGCTGCTTTCATCTCTCACTAGAAAGTGCTCTCCCGACACCCTTTGGCAGCTCCCTCCTACTCTCCGACTCAGGCACCTGGGCTCTCGCATGTCCCACCGTTGCCCTCAAAAAGCGCAACTCCCTCTACTTACCCCGGCTGCCTCAGCATCCCTAACAGCCCGGGGACACTTCTATTTAGTGCCTGACTGCTACCCCCCTTTATGCCGCTGAGGATTCCACTCAAAAGCCAGCACTCTGGTGAAACTCCTGGTTCACAACGCGCTGGCTCTGTAATACTGCTGCCCACTGTCATCAATGCAGTTTAGCATCTGCACCAACACAGTACACATGCCTCCACAGGATCCATGTGGGCATTTAATGGGGGTATAATTGCAGAAGTGGGGTGCCACATGCTAACTGGATCCTTTACTACAGCAAGGACTTAGGGCATGGAATGGGATACAATGGAGGAAGTGCCCCCTTCAGGGCTTAGAGCCCGGAGACAACTGACTCTGTTGTCTCCAACAATTCCGCCACTGGATGCAGGAGAATCCCATGCCCTTGCCCAGTGGTGAGCCTATTCAGTCACAGGTCATAGCACTAGCCCCATTCTTTGTCACTAGGTCTGGAAGAATTTATGGTCCTAATCTAAAATTTCAGGACTATGCTACTTAATCTTCCATTTATTCTTTGTTGCACACTGTCCCCACACCTGTCTTTCAACCATACACAAATTTATTGCTCTTGATGTTCAATAAGGGGAATGTAGATGTATGCTTTATGTGGATTGCGGAAGTTGTATCATTGCCATCCCCTTGCTCTACAGAATGTGTGTGTTATATAGCGAGTGCTTCTTGAGCCATTTTTGAACATGACTTGCGGCTAGTAAAGTCACACATTTGCAGTTCCTCAGAGCAAAAACGTTTGTATTAATAAATCAATACCAATCGGGCACTCAAGAATGGGCTAGTTCTCGAAGCTGCTGTTAAAATGGGGCACTAGTCGATCACCCCAATCCACAAAACAGAAACATATATGAAAAAAACAGCGCTTCACAAAAACATCTTGATACCAGGGGGTATATTTACAAAGATTCGTGTTTTGGCCGTTTTGAAGGGTGTTTGAACTCGAATGGTATCGGGTGCATTTTACTGCAACTTTTTGAATCCTGATACGGTCATTCACTAAGCTGCCGACTTTTCACAATTCGTATTTTCCGATGTCGATGTGATTCGTAATATCAGGCAGTGTTTTACGGGAGTGATGAGTAAAACACTGCCTGACAAAACACAAGGAATCCCGTCCGGATCTGTGAGATCCGTGCAGGGCTTCATTGTGTACCTTAAAAAGGTTTTTAAAGTGTTTAAGAATCTGGAAAAAATTGCGCGGGGTCCCCCCTCCTAAGCATAACCAGCCTCGGGCTCTTTGAGCCGGTCCTGGTTGAAAAAATATGGGGAAAAAATTGACAGGGGTTCCCCCATATTTGATCAACCAGCACCGGGCTCTGCGCCTGGTCCTGGTTCCAAAAATACGGGGGACAAAAAGCGTAGGGGTCCCCCGTATTTTTTGAACCAGCACCGGGCTCCACTAGTCAGAGACATAATGCCACAGCCGGGGGACACTTTTATATAGGTCCCTGTGGCTCTGGCATTAAATCACTAACTAGTCACCCCTGGCTGGGGTACCCTGGAGGAGTGGGGACCCCTTAAATCAAGGGGTACCCCCCCCTCCAGCCACCCAAGGCCCAGGGGTGAAGCCCGAGGCTGTCCCCCCATCCATGGGCTGCGGATGGGGGGCTGATAGCCAAGTGTAAAATAAAAGAATATTGTTTTTTGCACAAGAACTACAAGTCCCTGCAAGCCTCCCCCGCAAGCTGGTACTTGGAGAACCACAAGTACCAGCATGCGGGGGTTAAACGGGCCCGCTGGTACCTATAGTTCTTCAGCAAAAAAAATACCCAAATAAAAACAGGACACACACACCTTGAAAGTACAACTTTATTACATACATTCTGACACACACATACTTACCTATGTTCACATGCCGACTCGGCCCACGTCTTGACGGCGATTCCAGGGTATTCCACGGCGCTACATTGTATCTCTACCGTGTGCTGCCTCACAGACACTACAGGAGCACACAGCCAATCAGGAGAGTGCCACGACGTGGCGCTCCCTGATTGGCTGAAGGGACCCTCTTTGACAGGAGTCAGGGGGGGTCCTGTCAGTCGAGGAAAGGGGTCCCATGTGTAAACATGGGACCCCTTTCAGTGCGTGGTCGGGTTTCCATTTTTTTGTTTTGCCAAGTACGTGGATTATTACAAAAGGACACGACACACAGGATTTAGGTGAGTATAATTTTATCTTAAGGTACCCTGGAATCGCCGTCGAGATGTGGGCCAAGTCGGCATGTGAACATAGGTGAGTATGTGTGTGTCGGAATGTATGTAATAAAGTTGTACTTTCAAGGTGTGTGTGTCCTGTTTTTATTTGGGTATTTTTTTTGCAGAAGACCTATAGGTACCAGCGGGCCCGTTTAACCCCCGCATGCTGGTACTTGTGGTTCTCCAAGTACCAGCTTGCGGGGGAGACTTGCAGGGACTTGTAGTTCTTGTGCAAAAAACAATATCCTTTTATTTTACACTTGGCTATCAGCCCCCCATCCGCAGCCCATGGATGGGGGGGACAGCCTCGGGCTTCACCCCTGGCCCTTGCGTGACTGGAGGGGGGGGACCCCTTGATTTAAGGCAGGAATGGGAAACCTTTGGCCCTCCAGCTGTTGCTGAACTACACATACCAGCATGCATTGCAACAGTTTTGCAATTTGGCCATGCTAAACTGTTGCAAGGCATGCTGGGATGTGTAGTTCAACAACAGCTGGAGGGCCAAAGGTTCCCCATCCCTGATTTAAGGGGTCCCCACTCCTCCAGGGTACCCCGGCCAGGGGTGACTAGTTAGTGATTTAATGCCAGGGCCGCAGGGACCTATATAAAAGTGTCCCCCGGCTGTGGCATTATCTCTCTGACTAGTGGAGCCTGGTGCTGGTTTCAAAAATACGGGGGACCCCTACGCTTTTTGTCCCCCGTATTTTTGGAACCAGGACCAGGCGCAGAGCCCGGTGCTGGTTGATTAAATATGGGGGAACCCCTGTCATTTTTCCCCCCATATTTTTTCAACCAGGACCGGCTCAAAGAGCCAGAGGCTGGTTGTGCTTAGGAGGGGGGACCCCACGCAATTTTTTTTCCTGTTTTTATACTAAACAGACCCTTTCCCATAGATAACCATGCACAGATCTCACTGATCCGTGCATGGTTATCCAAACTCGACTGGAAAAAGCAGGTCTATTTTTTTGCTGCTTTTTTTAACGAATCGAAAAAAATAGACCCGCACTTGAGCACTCAGAGACTAACACCCAAATACGAATGAATAGTGAATGCCCGTATTGTATGAAATAACAGCCGCTTTTGACCGATGGTCTATTCATTCGTATTTCAGAACTTTGCCAATCAAACCATTACGAATAGACCAGACACTGCCGAGTTTTCTGCATAGTGAATTCCTGGATTGGGACTTAGAAAAAAAAAACACAAATCGGCCAAACTCGGATTTTTAGTAAATACTGGCCCAGGTGTAGTTAAAAAACATATAAATCATTTAATAAATTCAATTTAATATAACATAATTTATGACAAATTCATAACAACATTACAGTACTGAATCAATAAAAAAAAAAAGCCTAATAACCAATCTCTCTACCCGGATTCCTAATTTGTTTGGAAAAGGGCAAGTGAATAATTTACATGTTTTTTAACTATACCTGGTTTCAAGAAGTTTTTGTGAAGCGCTGTTTTTTTTCTTACAGTATATGTTTCTGCAGTTCCCCAGAGACCTGTGAGAATTGGCACACAAAAGGTGCAGGGGTTGGGGAGACAGAAGGGCTTAAAGCCCATACTGCCAGCAAAAGTGAGGAAGCATTGGTGGCACTTAATGATACAACCCAGTGGTGGGTCCTTAGGACTGGTAAGGCAGCCTTTCACTGTAAAGGATGAATGGGGCTTGTCCTTCACAGTCTGGAGGATGAGCCCCACTCGTCATCTGCAGCAAAGAGTTTTACAAAAATCTTAGAATTTTATGAAATCTGATTTCTCAGGTGAAAAAAGTAGTTATCACTGCTTCATAAATAGAGCAGTAGACATCACCTCTTTATTTGGTGTGGCATATACCAGAGGATAGGGAACAACAAAGCAGGTAAGAACCAGAAAGCATCAGAGATTCAGTAACGCAAAGCCCTTGCCACTATGCTATATGCTTCCTAGAGTATGCTAGAGTCTGAGACTGTATTCCTGGACTAAACACCTCTCCAATATGAAATCCTAGAGATGCTGCTTTGTTTGTAATAAAGGGCCTGTATCACGGGTGGACGATAAGCCAATATTTGTAAAGTGTTTTTTTTTTTTTTTTGTGTGTGCTGCATGTGCGCCAAAGTCCTGTGTGGTGATTAATTACCGTTGGTAGATGCAGTGGGGATTTTGATGCAAAGTGATAGACAGTGTGCATTTATGGAAGGTAATGGGGGTGGCTTGTCAAACATAGATGTATAACAAGTATTTTCTAGGTGTGTCACAGCCAGCCACTGCATCTGTGTTCCCAGTTGTACTGGCCCTGATGTCTTAGTTCCGACAGTCATACTGCACAGCCAAGGGGCTTCATAGATATTTGATGGTGTGAACGATGTGTGACCAATAAGACCACCAAAAATTTGAAATCTCTGTTTACACCACAAGCGCTATAAGCAAAGAAATGTCATAAAATCTCATAAAAAGAATATCACCATCACGTCCCTTTTGGGG
Source organism: Pseudophryne corroboree (assembly GCF_028390025.1). Lineage (NCBI taxonomy): Eukaryota > Metazoa > Chordata > Amphibia > Anura > Myobatrachidae > Pseudophryne > Pseudophryne corroboree. Next base: position 442,483,658 of record NC_086445.1, read on the forward strand.
GTTCCTGTGGTTAGATCCTCAGTGTGGAATATCTGACGTTGAATCTCCAGAATATACCAATATGTAAAGAAATTAAAAAATAAAGAGCAATGTGTAGTACAGTCTTTTTTATATGACACCACAAAGCAATAAAGGTGAATCTTTATTAGAGACTGGAAGTGTTTCTGAAGCGTACCCCACTCACACTTACAAAAGAGATGCTCTGCGCTCCAAAAATCACTTAAAGTTAATTGATTAATCAGTTAAATGCAGTCTAGCATGGAGAATAATTGACTCAATGAGGCTTGACCTTTTGAAAAGAAAATATTGTATCAAACAATTAAATACCACATAGACACATGAAACAAACAATACATAAAAAATTGGCAGTTTAAAAATTCAGAGGTTACTATCTCTCACATGTATAAGCAGAAACACTGTATCTATAATTGTAAACGTGCTGTTAAAACAGTATACAATATATCTAAAGTGCAGAAATGGATGTCTTGAGAGAGAAGCTCTCTAACAGGGAATATCAATTGATTCTATCACTGGCGTCCCAGTGTAAAATCATATGAACTGTCCACAGAAGGCTCCGCAATAGCTAATATAAAATTATTAGAGGCAAAACAATCAATAATAGTTACCCCCGTGCTGGTTCCTGGAGTTTATCACAGGGTCCTGTATGCAAATGCACGAGGTAGATGTAGAGATTTTTGGTTAATGCCTCAGTGATAATTGAAAAGCAAACTTGCTGAGATGCTCTAACCTCCGTTAGAGAAGCCGTTAATTGACCATAAGATGGTGTTGTAGTAGGAACTTCCCAACAAGGGACGTAATTTCTTCAGCTGGTGGTAGCAGTATGGAAAAACACATCCGCTGATGGCTGATGCTATAGTGGTCTCACTGCGGAGATCCGTTCATATCCATAGCCGCGGCAGTTTCCAAATGACAAGATGCCGTGAATAGCTGAAATGACTTTTTATCTCACAGCGGAGGTGCGGTTCCTAGAGGTCACTTGGCTGCAATGTGAACACCGGACAGGGTACCGGGAGCCGAGATGGTAAGGAGCCTGTCTGCCAAATAACAGATGTCCAATAATGAACTTGTGGAAAGGGGCGTCAACGCGTTTCGTCTCCTAGCAACGGAGACTTCCTCAAGACGAATACCTTCCCACTGAAAGCTACAGCATTTATACCTATCTGATTGCACAAATCGATTCTGATGTGTCAATTAATAGATTGAAATAAAACATATTCCTAATCTCACAAATAAATTAAACTAAATAACGAAAAGAGATTGGTTATAATTAAAATAAAATAATCATAAAGAGTCAAGAAACATTGAGTCAATAATGTTAATAGATCATCAATTGAATAGATAAAAGATAATCAGAAGTCATAAAGAACCTGCCTTTATATATTTAGACTGATCAGATCTTACTTAAAGCAACTTTGAGACACAGAGAGGAACGACTAATCATAGTTTAACCCTCTCTACACTGAGACAGGGGTAACTTAGAATTAATGTGCATTGATTGTATTACACACAATTCTAAATACTAAGTTTTACTAACACCTCAAATAGGTATTGATCAGGTTGCTGACATCTATTTTTGTCCAAATACAAACTATATGTTTATTAACTTATTAGTTTTATAGTAAATATTTCTTTATTGGTGAGATCTTAATTCTTCTATCGTTCAGCCTTATCTAGGCGGACGATATAAAGAATTCATGGTGGTACCGACAGCATAAGTAATTATTGTATTACACAGTATGATTCCACTAGATTGAGTTATAACCAAGTGTACAAAGATATGAATACACTGAATAATTCTACATGAATATATATATATACATAAAAATATGTATGTGCGTAATATTTTCATGATATTTTCATGTAAAGTGATAAGATGAAATAGTGGTTCTTAACTTTTACATTCATGTTTAAATTTATTATATAATTCCTATTCCTTTAAAAGTAAAAATTAAAAACTTTTTTTTGTGCAAAAATAGCTACTCACACTCCTGCTGTCAACGCGTTTCAGCCCTGGCCTGGGCCTTAATCAAGACATAGTGGAGTGTGATTGAGGCTTGATATTTAAAGGACCTGTGTCCAATCAAAAACTAGCAGGAAGTGACATCATAATTAGTAGTCATTAGTGCAAAATATAATGTATCCTCTTTGCCGTTTCCAACAAAGAATCCAAACAATATACTTATTTCTGACATTACACATATAATTAATACAGATGGAATTAAAAAACTATAATACTAAAATAATAGTATTCACGCCAAGCTAAAGTTCCGGTTTCGGGAACTCTGGGAAATGTATTCCCTGACTGTGTTACATAAGCGGAAGTCATCAAGCTAACATCCGGTTCTAAGCTACATGGGAGATGTAGTCCATGGAAAACGCGTAGTTCACTTTAACCGGAAGTCGTCAACCTTCCACAGTGCAAAACTTCCGGTAGTGTGATTCATGGGAAATGTAGTCTTTCTGGATGTATTTGCGTCCTTATGAACACTGTTTATTATACACGAAGTCCCACAATATGTAGTTAATATTAGTAACATTGTGATATATTCCGCCTATAAACAAAACAACATCAGCTTTTAAGCTTACACACAGAAAAATGATATCTCAATAAAAAAGCATATATAAATGAACCAAAAAAATATATAAAATAAAATAAAATAAAAACAAGAGACCTTATACAGTTATTAACATATGTCTACCAGGGCAAAACATCATTGGCTTTAAGTTGACTAAGCCTTTTAAAATGGTTAACAGTACTAGATGTTCTCAAAAATAATTATTTTACATAAACCATTTTAACTCAAAGTCATTGTTTAGACCTGAGGGATGTAAGGTATTATAATTGAAAATATAATTCATCTCAACATTTGCTAAACTAGTGTCTGTATTATTACACCGTTGAGTACCCTTTATCTGTCGAAGACCATAAAAGCCAATAATATCAGAAATACAACAGTCATGTTTTAGCTTAAAGTGGGCGGACAACGAATGGGTATCCAGCCCCTTTTTTATTTATATATTTTTTTTTCAAGATTAATTTTTATTAGTTTTCAAATAAATTGGGGGGGGGGGGGGAGGATTACAGAAATAAAGAAGGGAAGGGAAGGTAGCAGACATTGCAATATGACAAAACATACAAATAGAGTTCTTAGCAATAATTCAATACTTCATATCAGTCTACACCACAACGGGTAATTGTGTACAATATACAACAGATAACATCTCCTAAAGGAGACATCTCATCTGGAAGTAACAAAGGCTAACTGTCCCAAAATTGGCGAATCAAAATACTCTAGGGGTCTCTCCGAAGTGAAATGCTACTATAAGCATGGATGGTATGACCCGGGACCTACAGCTTACAGATTGGAAGTATACTACTGAGGTAGGGAGAACGGTATCAAGGGAGCCGTGTCTTCCTATATTCACACCATACTGCCCATTTTGCAGTTTGCTTGGCGTTTACAGAAGTAAAAGTTACGCCCGCAATCTCAAAATCAAAATGAGACTGAACTGCGGCTTCAATAGCAGAAACCGTAGGTGTTACCGGGGAGCGCCAGTTGCGTGCCAATAGCGACTTTGTAGTGGATAGAATGTGGCCCAAAACATATGTAGTGTGATGAGGGATATACCCAGGAAAGAGGTGTAGTAGGGCTAATGTAGGTTGGGGAGATATTGGAAAGCCCACAATCTTTGAAATGAGGTCAAAAAATGATACCAGAGGGTTGAGACCAGAGGGCATAACCAAAACACATGCATGAGCGTCCCAACGTTACCACATAAGCGCCAGCAATCATTAGGGGTAGTTGGCCATATGGAGTGGAGGAGGGCCGGGATGAAATATTGGCGATGTATTAATTTATATAACTGTTCTACGTGTGATACACATTTAGACGAGTGAGCACAGGAGGTAAATATCAAACGCCATTCCTCCTCCGTCAGGACGCTGTTCAGGTCGGATTCCCACTTCACCTGAGACTTAAGTTTAGTCTGGGAGGGGGGGCAGTTGAGAAGGGCATAGCATCTAGAGACTGAACCTTTGTGGTCTGTTCTCACAATCAGGGAGTGGACATATTTGGGGATCGGCATTAATCTGTCATGTGGCGTGGGTACACTCTGCAACCAGTGTCGAAGCTGAAGATATTTATAGAAATCTCCCTTGGGGAGAGAAAACCTAGATTGTAGTTGGGCATATGACATCAACACACCCCCGTCTATCACACCTTGAAGAGTCCTAATCCCTTGGGAAACCCACAAGCGAAATGACAAATCCGGAACTAGACCCGCCACTCCTTCCAGTGGGAAATCTAGCGGAGGGAGAGATATGTCCGGTAATATCCCTACCAAGGTCAGCCAAGATTTACGTGTGGATTGCACCACAGCCGATCTCAAAAGTAGATTTGACCCCTCAGTATCGGGCATTCCCAAAACGCTAACTAAAGGGAGAGGGGATTAGAGGCCCCTTTTCAAGGAGACCCATATTTTAGGAGTATCCGTCTCAGTCCACGCTCCCAATGAGGCCAAAAAACACGCTATCTGGTATAAATGTAAATCGGGAAAAGCTAAACCCCCCTCGATTTTGGTAAGGACAAAATTTTATGAGCTAGTCTCGGTTTTTTGCCTCTCCACACATATCGGATTAGTACAGAATTAAATTTGGTTAACAAGGCATTAGATAATAGGATGGGGATAGTCCTAAATAGATAGAGCAGTTTGGGGAGCAGGACCATCATCAAAGCTGCTATGCGACCCAACCACGATATGTTATATAACATCCAGTCTTTCGTTAACATTGTTAGTTTAGTCAAAAGGGGGGGGGTAATTACAGCCAATAATATCTGAAACTTTAGGGGAAATACGGATGCCCAAATATTTCAGGCAATCTACTTGCCAGGCATAAGAATACTGAGACTTCAATTGGTCGAGAAGATCATTGGAGAAGTTAATCGGGAGTGCTTCTGTTTTAGACGCATTGAGTTTGTAATAAGAGACCAAAGAGTAGGCCTGCAAGACGTCATGGAGGGCCCGGAGAGAATCGTGAGGGTCGGCAATGGTGAGAAGGACATCATCCACAAAGAGACATATCTTGTATGTATGGCGATACAAAGCCGGACCTCTCACCCTGGGGTTAATGCGGATAGCCTCCGCCAAGGGTTCTATGGCCAATACGAAAACCAAAGGGGATAGCGGGCAACCCTGGCGAGTACCGTTTGAAATTGTAAATAAGGGGGAGAGCATACCATTTATAAATACTCTAGCCGAAGGGACAGAATAGAGTGTCCTACCAGAGATACCAAATTTTATCAATACTGCTTTCAGGTAGCCCCAGTGTAGTCTGTCGAACGCCTTCTCCGCATCCAATGAGACTAGCAAAAGAGGATCCACCGATTCGGAGAAGGCGTCCAACAAGTCTATAATCCTCCTGGTGTTGTCGGGGGCTTGGCGGTTCTGAACAAAGCCCACTTGGTCCTGGTTAATAAGGGATGATAATAGTGGATTTAATCTATTAGCTATTAATTTTGCATAAATTTTAACATCTGAATTTAAGAGGGCTATAGGACGATAGTTGGATAGCATAACTGGATTCTTACCAGGCTTGGGGAAAGCTACTATTCTGGCTTCCAGCATTTCCGATAGAAACGAGCCAGTTGACGTGGCCTCATCAAAAACCGTCCTCAAGACTGGTGCCAGGGTATCTCTAAAACCTTTAAAGAACCCGTTCGTAAAGCCATCTGGGCCAGGGGCTTTATCTGACGGGAGGCCATCAATTACTCGACTAATCTCCTCTAAGGCCCATGGGCGTTCCATCAATTGAAGGGATTGGGGATCTAAGCTGGGCAAACTCAGTGTACTCAAAAAAGCATCAATCTCAGAACTAGTCGGTTGCGGGGTAGAAGGGTCTGAGCGGAGATTATATAGGGCTGAATAGTACTCTGCGAAGGCAGTGGCTATGTCCGAAGGGTCAGAGACTTTCAAGCCTTTAGCATTAAAAACCTCCTTAACTCTCTCAGCTGCCATTTTGCCTCTCAGCTTTCAGGCCAACATACGTCCCGCCCTATCCCCATGGGTGTAGAACTTTTGTTTCAGCCTAAAGAGGTTCTTATGCACCTCTTTTAGGGTTAGGATATTTCATTCTTCCCTAACGCGGAGGAGCTCCCGATATAGTGATTTATTATCGGGGGAGAATTTGAGTCTATGTTCCAGATCTGCTAAGCGCGCTTCTACGTCATCTTGTTGCTTTCGCAACAACTTTCGGTGTCGAGCTGCCGCTTGGATAACTGAGCCCCTAACTACCGCCTTTAATGCACACCAGTTGTTGAAATGTGTTGGCTGGATCATTGCATTCTAGATAGGAAGATAAGGCTTGAGAAATACATGATTTGGCCTCTTTATCAGTGAGGAGGTACTCGCCAAGGCGCCACGGTCGAGGGGAAGATTGAAGGGAAGTCACAACCCAACGTAATTTTAAGGCTGAATGATCCGACCAAGGGATTGGCAATATATCGGCCTGCTTTATTTGTTGTAACGTCCATTTGTCTGACAGCGCCAAGTCAATCCTAGAGAATGATCCATGAACTTGGGAATAGAAGGTGTAATCTCTACAGTTAGGATTCCGTGCCCTCCAAACGTCATACAGGCCATACTCATGTAGTATGCATCTAAATGTTTGGGAATGATCCCTAGTCGGGAGATTGTGCAGGGGTCGTTGGGTAGATGATTTATCTAAACGTGGGTCTAGGACCAAATTAAAATCTCCCACCAACAATAATGCTCCACTGAGGCAGGATTGAAGGGTAGTACAGAATTTCCTAATAAATGCGGTTTGCTTGACATTAGGGACATAAACCACCACTAATGTTACCGGTTTGTCATTCAACGTCCCAGTAAGAATCAGGTAGCGGGCGTCAACAACAACAAATTTTTTGTCCAACACAAAATTACACGAGCGGGAAAATAAAAACGCCACTCCATCCTTCTTCTTGGGCCCGTTAGACGTGTAACAGCTTGGGAAAATGTGGTTCGAAAACCGAGGGGGGGAGGATGCCATAAAGTGAGTTTCCTGTAGGGCAATCACTTGTGCGTTAAGTTTGGCAAAATGAGATAAAGCAAGCCTCCGTTTATTTGGGGAGTTAAGGCCTTTAACATTAAGGGATATTACATTAACCATTTTGTGGGTAGAGGAGAGAATGTTGGAACAATGGACTGATTTGAGAATGTGGACCGAAGGACACGTCTATTGGTAAACATTTACTATACACATTGCAATGTGGGGGGGGGGGGGACATAAGGGGATGGCAAATGACAAAAATAAAAGCAAGAGGAAGGGAAAAATAGGTTGAGCGCCTCGCGGGCGCAACTTTGGGCTGCCTAACATAGCGGCACATAGAAGGCAGTGGCCCTAATAGCCACCCCCTGCACTCCGAAATCAGAAAGACTCCGCGGTCCAAATCAGACTAAAACTATAATGCCCGCACCTGTCAGGCTGATTGAATAATAGTTGAGCAGCATAACTGAGACCGCGGGTCTGACATAACCAACAATATATCAAACAGTAACAGAGAACACTCCAGAAATATAAGAGAGAAAAAACATAAGAACATAGGAAACACCAGTGAACACATACCTAATAGGTAGTAGGTACAGACCGGTAATTCAGCCTTGTGGTCTATCACACACCTATCAGCATAATGAAATTAAGATAAACAGATATCATGTGTAGATAATATATGCGTGTAGAATGTGCAGAAAATGAAGCAAAGTAGCAAAACATACGACCATAATGGACATCAGGGTTGAGCTACATCGACACCAATACACTTATCGTATTCAGCCATCACGGAGGATGAGTCTTAGTAACCCAATCGGGAGAGATTTTATGATCTGTGGCCTTTACTGAAGAATCGTCCTCCAAATTCCAGGAACGGAGAAGTTGGGAGCCTGCCGTCGGCGTGGAGACTACATTTGTGGTCCCATTCTTCCTGATGATTAATTTGGTTAGAAATCCCCAGCGATAGGGAATGTCAGCCTTCCTCAAAGCCTTGGTCACCAGGTAAAAGGAACGGCGAGACAACAACGTGGCAGCGGATAAATCACCGATTATCTGGAGATCACAGAGGAAGTCTTCGGAGGAGTCTGACGAGCGGGCTGCATGAAGTACCTTCTCTTTGATATGATAATAGTGAAACCGCATTATCGTGTCTCTTGGGGCATCTTTTGGGGCATTTTTGGATTTAGGGAGACGGTGAATTCGATCCAGTAGAAAATCTGTTATCGTAACTGTCGGAAGCAATTTAGTGAACACGTCCGTAGCGAACTCAAGCAGGTCAGCTGCCACAACAGATTCCGGGATGCCCCGTATTTTAATATTGTTCCTGCGTGATCTGTCCTCAAGGTCTCCAAGTTTAGCGTGGAGTTCAGTGATTTCCGACTGCATAGCATCATGGAGGGTAATAAGCCCGTTGTGGAATGATACTACTTCTTCCAGTTTGGTTTCCAACCGGTCAGTGCATTGACCCACTTCATCTATGGATTGTTGGCAAACCTGCAGCGCTGATCTGAAATCCCCTGAAATATCCGCTTTAAAGGAGGCCAACAGCTGTTTCATTGATCCGATCGTCAGTGGAGCATCATCTCCCAGACCACCTTGAATATTCGGAGTCGCGGGAGAGGGTTCGAAGGGAGAGCTCAAGGCAGATAGCTTATGGGATTTTTCGGTAGAAGAATTGCTTTTAGTCGTACACATGGGAGAATGCGCTTTAAAGAAATTGACGGGTGGGACTCCAGCCGGGTCTTTCTGTCGTTTGGGCGGCATTTTCTCAGGTAGTGTATGTGTATATCAAATCACACTGATGAATTATGCTATATTCAAGCACGTTGAGGTAAATATGGAGGGTGGTAGGAAGTGTTACATCAGAATGTTACTGTATATATGATTTCGGAGCGGAAGAGGTGCAGTGAGTTTTCACATATGACGTTGACGAGTCACCGGCATGGTGAAGTTTGCAGACAGCAAGATCGGCACCTGATGAAATCCGTAAAGTATTTTCAAGGTCAAAAACTCAGCGGTAGTATAGGTGGAGATTTGACGTATACAATAGGCAGAAAAGATATGGATGCACATGAAGCAAAATCTCCTGCTATAATTGCAGTAACCAGCAGGTGGCAGCAGAGACTGATAATGGGATCAAGTGCCCCCGAATTCTCCTCTATGAACCCTGATGATCCGGTGTTGTAGGGTGTAGGGAGATGTAGAGCAGTGGATACTGAGGGGGGGAGGGGGAAGGGCCCAGCTGGATCAAAGACTTGTGCCCTTATAAGCAGCCCCCCTCTCACCTCTATTCCTATGAGCCCCGCTTCTTATCCGCTTTCTGCGGCCTTGTGTCCAGGGTGGAGGTGCAGGGGCAAAGGTATTGGAGCAGCCGAGGTCGCAGGTAGGAGGTATATTGGCGCCCCCTCGTAGGGAAGCCGTGGGTGCCCGGCCGCTGGGGAGTGCCGACCGGAAGTCGTGCCGTCCGTCCTCCCGGCACCACCACACAGGGTTCAGGCGGCCCCTTCCTCCGCTGATGCGTCACGGTCTTCAGCTCCCCCGGTCCAGCGGCAGGTAACAGTGGCTGCGGGGAGCACACGGCAGCTCTCTGGGGTCTTCTGATTAGGAGCGCTGGCGGCTGGACGTCCCCGATCCTCCTGGCTACCGCTCGGACTCCACTCCCTGGCTCCAGAGGCTATGTAGGCCGCAGTGCGTGGACCACACTGGGCATCGCAGAGGTATCAGGGGGGAGACCCACAGTGTAGAGGGGGTCCCCGGAGGCCACCAGGACTATACAAACGGGGCAGACAGGCAGGAATGGGGCTATAAAACCTCCGATTAACGGAGGGTTTGCAGGAGCCCTCTGAAAACACGTCTCGCTGCTTAGGCTGTCAGGCCACGCCCCCTTTTTTATATTTCTGATATGTTCCCCTAGCCTGGTTTTTAGGGGTCTTGACATACGTCTGATGTATGTTAAGTTGCACTTACAGGTAATGGCATACACTACATTTTTTGTGTCACAAGTGATAGAGGGGGTAATGTATTAAAAACGTCCTAACGGACGTTATGTGTCCAGGTGCATATCACCACATTATCGTGGTGATACGCCCGCTGCCGCCGCCACAATGTATGAAGATGGCCCCCGCAATCTGTGCGCATGCGCCCTTCTCCCTTCTTCCTGTGTTCACCGCCGGAGGCCCCCGACGCATGCGCAGTAGAGCTGTGTGGACCAGCAGAAGAATGTCCACGTTAAATAAAGTTTATTTAAAAAAACAAAAAAAAACAAAGCCACTGCACATTCTGGCCACATCGCCTGCCTGGGGGAGGCGTTCCGGACAGTCGGCTTCAGGAGACGAAAAGGGGCAGCAGAGGCAATCATACATTGCCTCTGCTCTTCGTCTCCCGTTCACTACAGCGGGGTAGCGGTAAGTGGCGGGGGCGCGCGGCGACCAGGCTATACGGCGTTAACACGCCGTTCATACATTAGGAGGATGTGCTAATTGCAGACTTAAGGTGCGCTGTGGTCAGCGGAAACCACAGCGCACTTTCATACATCTGGCCCAAAGTCCCTTATTTCTATAGTTTTACCATTGATGGATACTCTTTCAATTTTACTACATCCACTGCTTTTTATATTTCTGCAGCCAATACAACCACCGCACCTAAAGAAGCCCTTCGAGACAATTCTAGGTGTTTTTGATTTAACATGAAGTACGCTAGATACCAGTTTTGACCTCAAATTTGGGGCCCTCCGGTAGATATGAACCGGTTTATCTGGAACAAGCGATCCAATAACCGGATAATTTTTCAAACGTTGCCAAGTCTATTAAGGATTTTTTTTAATTGACTTGTGTTGCATTGTATATTCCGTCAAGAATGGCCATTCATATTTTTTGTCCCTTGGCCTTTTTTTTATCGCTTTTCTTAAGAAGATCCTTACGTTCCACAATATTAACTTCTTCCATAACTTTAATTATTTTGTCACTTTGATAACCACTTGCTTCAAATTTTTGCATTAACACATTTGTTTGTTGTTGGAAGATCATATTATCACTACAGTATCTATTCAACCTCTTTAGTTGGCCCACAGGGATAGAGTTAAGCCAACTTTGATGGTGGCAACTATCTAGTGGAATATATGTCCCTGAATCGGTGGGTTTTGAAAATGTTTTTGTGTTGATCTTACCATTATTAATATAGACCGTTATGTCAAGAAAATTAACTGTCAATTGGTCAATATTGAAGGTTAAATTAATATTTTTGTTATTGGCATTAAGATGTTCACAAAAGGCACCCAGAGAGTTAGCGCTTCCACGCCACACAAAAAAGATGTCGTCGATATAACGAACATAGGACACCAGGTTCCCCCCGAGCATACCGTTAGACCAGATGACTTCAGTTTCCCGCTGCCCCATGAAGTGGTTGGCATAACTCGGGGCGAACCTGGTGCCTATTGCTGTTCCAGTTTTCTGAAGATAAAACTGGTCTTTGAAAAGGAAGAAATTGTTTTCGAGAATAAATTGTATACCCTCTATTGCAGGCTTTTCAACCAGTGTGCCGTGGCACACTAGTGTGCTGCGACCAGTTGCAAGGTGTGCCACAGAGTCAGAGTCACTGCCTGCACCTTCAGAGTGAACTGTGGGCCAGAGTCTCCTTAGAGGATCAATAGTGCCTCGGGTGTGACCCATGCCTTGAAGATACAGCGGTGTGGCATCATAGGTCATGGCCGCATCATCTCACCACCCAGATCACCTGTCTGCATACACATCTTCCAGTTCCTGCCCCTGTCCACAACTTTCCCGACCCACCCACATCCACAGCTGCCCGACCACCCGCTGCTCAGTATTCGCAGCACTCTACTATGAACAGCCCCTGTCACTGAGAGACAGGAGGAGGACAACTGACAGGAAGGTCAGATTTATGGGGGGAACAATGTGACTAATTCATGAAGGGAGCAATAGGATTTATGTGGGGAGCAATGTGATTTATGTGGGGAGCAACATGATTTATTTGGGGAGCAATGTGATTTATTTATATGGATAGCAACATGATTTATGTTGGGGGCAATGTGATTGTTTATTCTGTGTAGGCCAATGTACTGTATGTGTGGATTATTTTTTACTCTGAGGGCCAGTGTGTGTGTGTGGTTTTTTTTCCCGTGGGAAACTGATGGTGTGCCTTGCCAATTTTAAAATATTGCTTGGTGTGCCGCGAGTTAAAAAAGTTGAAAATCACTGCTCTATTGTGAAGTCCTTAACATCATTTGGGAGATCTGATAGATTCAAAAAGTATCTGACTGCCTCCACACCCTGTCTATGATTGATGATAGTATAGAGGGAGGTTACATCTGCAGTAACCAAATAGTCTCCCTCTTCCCATTTGATGGTTTCTAAGGCTAACAAGAAATCTTTGGTATCTCTGAGATGGGATTTATTGGATAATACCAAGGGCTGGAGGATATGATCAATAACTTGTGACAGATTTGATGTAACAGAGTCCACACCCGATATTATTGGCCTCCCTGGAGCGTCCACAAGACTTTTGTGGACTTTAGGTAGAATATATAGCACGGGAACAATAGTGTTCTCTATTAGAATGAAACTTGCTTCCTTATTGTTCAGAATGCCCTTTTTTTCGTATTTTTCTATGAGGTTTCTAAGTTTGATGCCAATCTGATCACTAGGATTATTTCTTAATTTTTTATATACATTGGCATAATTTAATTGTCTCAGAACCTCGCCTTCGTACTTCTCCACATCTATAAGGACTACACCTCCCCCTTTGTCTGTGGGTTTAATGATAAAGGTATCTGCCTCTCTAAGGTCACCTAGGGCCTTCCTTTCTTTTGCTGTTAAATTAAAAGACTTTTTCGGTTGATCCTGTAATTTTGGAAGCGCTGACTCTCTGGAATGGGCATTCTTGACAGAATATATAATGCAACTCAAGTCAATTGAAAAGATCCTTAATAGACATTGGCATCTTGTGAAAAATTGTAAAACAGGAAGGATGTACACCAACAATATATGTGCAGTGCAATGAACTGAGCAGCCCTGCTACTTCACCAAGCGGGACAAACACATAAACAAGCGCCGGGAAAGTTTGCTACGCCTTCCAAACACAGGTGATAGTGATGTTAATTATGTACATGGGTATAAATAGCTGTTTGGACCCAGTACATCTATCAAAAACTTGAAAAAGGTCGGAGTTTCACCGACCGAAACGCGTTGTTAATTGGATAGAAGATTGCCTTTGGACCTTGGAGCAGTGACATCTCTGGAACAACCAACCTGCTGATTTAAGCCCTGTGCGGTGGTGCCGAGCTAATTCAGCTCCGGACCACAAATTGCTTATTCTAAGCTAGCCCACCGCAGGGCCATCCTATGGTGAGAGATTGTTTGTTTATCCATCTGCACAGTCACTTTAACAGACACTGCCTCCAGGTTCCATCCTTGGATTCTTTTATTGTTTATGTATACCAGTCTGTCCATGTAATAAATGCACTTGATTCATTTTAAATTCATGGTTCAGTCCATCTGCTTTTAATATAAGGGATTCATCTTATGATATGAGCGCCAACTTTATTCTCCCTATCTTGTGAAAAATTATCCGGTTATTAGATCGCTTGTTCCAGATAAACCGGTTCATATCTACCGGAGGGCCCCAAATTTGAGGTCAAAACTGGTATCTAGCGTACTTCATTTTAAATCAAAAACACCTAGAATTGTCTCGAAGGGCTTCTTTAGGTGCTGTGGTTGTATTGGCTGCAGAAATATAAAAAGCAGTGGATGTAGTAAAATTGAAAGAGTGTCCATCAATGGTAAAACTATAGAAATAAGGGACTTTATCACTTGTGACACAAAAAATGTAGTGTATGCCATTACCTGTAAGTGCAACTTAACATACATCGGGCGTACGTCAAGACCCCTAAAGACCAGGCTAGGGGAACATATTAGAAATATAAGAAAGGGGCTGGATACCCATTCGTTATCCGCCCACTTTAAGCTAAAACATGACTGTTGTATTTCTGATATTATTGGCTTTTATGGTCTTAGACAGATAAAGGGTACTCAACGGTGTAATAATACAGTCACTAGTTTAGCAAAGGTTGAGATGAATTATATTTTCAATTATAATACCTTACATCCCTCAGGTCTAAACAACGACTTTGAGTTAAAATGGTTTATGTAAAATAATTATTTTTGAGAACATCTAGTACTGTTACCCATTTTTAAAGGCTTAGTCAACTTAAAGCCAATGATGTTTTGCCCTGGTAGACATATGTTAATAACTGTATAAGGTCTCTTGTTTTTATTTGATTTTATTCTATTTTATTTTTATTTTATTTTTTTCGGTTCATTTATATATGCTTTTTTATTGAGATATAATTTTTTTGTGTGTAAGCTTAAAAGCTGATTTTGTTTTGCTTATAGGCGGAATATATCACAATGTTACTAATATTAACTACATATTGTGGGACTTCGTGTATAATAAACAGTGTTCATAAGGACGCAAATACATCCAGAAAGACTACATTTCCCATGAATCACGCTACTGGAAGTTTTGGACTGTAGAGGATGACGACTTCCGGTTAAAGTGAACTACATGCTTTCCGTGGACTACATCTCCCATGTAGCTTGGAACCGGATGTTAGCTTGACGACTTCCGCTTATGTAACACAGTCAGGGAATACATTTCCCAGAGTTCCCGAAACCGGAACTTTAGCTTGGCGTGAATACTATTATTTTAGTATTATAGTTTTTTTTAATTCTATCTGTATTAATTATATGTGGAATGTCAGAAATAAGTATATTGTTTGGATTCTTTGTTGGAAACGGCAAAGAGGATACATTATATTTTGCACTAATGACTACTAATTATGATGTCACTTCCTGCTAGTTTTTGATTGGACACAGGTCCTTTAAATATCAAGCTATGATCACACTCCACTATGTCTTGATAAAGGCCCAGGCCAGGGCTGAAACGCGTTGACAGCAGGAGTGTGAGTAGCTATTTTTGCACAAAAAAAGTTTTTAATTTTTACTTTTATTTTTATTTTTTCTCTTGTGGATTTTGGGATATCCTCCTTGCCGTTTTTTTTACCCTCGTGTGTGTGGTGTTCATGCTGTGCCTCATGTTTGTAGCTACATATGTATTTTAATAAAAATTTTTAACCCCCTGCTTCCTCTTTGTGGGGACTGAGTTCTTCTGGGGATTGAAAACCACTGATCGATTGGGTATATCTCCAGAAATCAGATCCAAAGATACCATTACGGGAGTCCGACTATTCTAGGAATTGTGAGTTGGGGTACGCATTGGTTGATTATTGCTATTTCTAAGACTAAAGATACCTTGATGTATTTACCATCCACTTTCAAGTGTGAGTTTCGGGGTACGCTTCACCTTCATCCTTTCTAAGTATGACCAAATAGATCCTTTAATCGCACTGGGTGTAACACGAGTGTGAGTGGCTACAGTATTCCAGATAAAGAAACCTTGATATGCTTTTAATCACCTGATTAAGTGTGAGTGGGGTACGTTTCAGAAACACTTCCAGTCTCTAATTAAGAGTCACCTTTATTTCTTTGTGGTGTCATATAAAAAAGACTGTACTACTCATTGCTCTTTATTTTTTAATTTCTTTACATATTGGTATATTCTGGAGATTCAACGTCAGACATTCCACACTGATGGTGACATTCTTTTTATTATATTTTATGACATTTCTTTGCTTATAGCGCTTGTGGTGTAAACATAGATTTAACATTTTTGGTGGTCTTGTATGTTTAGGAAATGTGGTGACATTTCTTGAAGTCTATTATACCTAAGCTGCTGGCGCCCATCGAGAACACCCCCTAAAATATTGCTTCTTTTTTCTGTTATTATATGATGTGTGACCAATGTTGCTGACGGTGCATCTTTTGTTTGCAAGTGGTGTGTGTCCCTGTATCAATCTCAGCTGCAGCGGCATTAGCATATATTTGCAGTTCTATAATGTGCGCAGATGCAGTTCCGAATGCAACTGTATCCACCTCTGAATCATGTCCGAAGTGAAGCACAGTAGCAGTGATATCATATCTAACATTTCTCCTTTGAATTTTAGATCTAGACGTTTAGATGTGTACAGAAGCATTAATTGATTGTCAATAGTGGTGGGTTTTACCTATGTGCTGCAAGGCTGCAGCCCTTCCTAGTAAAATCCACCACCTCAGTGAGCCAGCTGCAGTCCGTGACTATACAGGCTTCACTGTTACTGGCAATGACTTCCTATTGGAAGTGATACCTGCCAATCACCCACAGGACAGGCAGTCCCATTGGAAGGGGTTTCCTCCCTCTGGGACTGCCAGACCGGACTGTGACTAGCAGAAGGTGTGCTTCCTGTGGGAAGCCACTTCCTGCCTTTTCATCAGACCTACCCAGCTTCTATGGGCTGCTGCCAATGTAGTCAATTAAAGCTGGATCTTTGCGCATGTGCAGTCCCCACCGCCAATTATGTGCATGTGCTGGTCCCAACACCTGCCAAATCTACTGCGTAGGCACAAGGATCCAGCTGGCAGTGGCTGGCGGTCTCTTCTCTGGGCGCAGGGAGTGGCAGGCCCCATCCTACAAGACAGTGGGAGCCGCAGCTGGTTGCCAATAAAAGTTTTACTGTCTGTTAATAAATTCTTTAACATTTCCTTTTTCTATACTTGTAAGTGTAGTTACAAATAGTTTCTAAAAGCAGCTGCTGTTATCTGAGCCATATAAGTAGTCTTACAGAAGTACACTGTATGAATAAGCTGAGGAGTTTTCTTAAGAAATTGGCTTTAGAATCTTCAACAAGTCTGCAGCTGAACCCAATATACATTTGCACAAAGTGGCATAGTTATCAATTAATTATATCATGAAGTTGTAAGTTTTTGAGGAATGTAGCTCATGAGGGGTCATTCCGAGTTGATCGTAGCTGTGCTAAATTTAGCACAGCTACAATCATTCACACTGACATGCGGGGGGTCGCCCAGCACAGGGCTATTCCGCCCCGCATGTCAGTGCCGGCTCCTCGCCCCCCGCAGAAGTGCAAAGGCATTGCACAGCGTGTGACGTCATGCAGCCGTTGCGGCCGGCCCCGCAATGGTCCGGCCACGCCTGTGTTGGCCGGACCGCGCCCCCTAAATGGCGGCTTAACGCTGCCATCCAGCCCCCTCCCACCCAGCGGCCGCCTCTGCCTCAGGGGAGATCGCTAGGCATCGACGGCTGGCATACGCCGGCGTACTGCGGCACCGGCGCATGCGCAATTCCGACCCGATCGCTGCGCTGCGAGAAACTGCAGCGAGCGTTCGATTCGGAATGACCCTTCATAGGCTACAGCGACTAATGTTTTCTCAAGATAATGATAGCTGCCGGAGCCCAGCTTGGTAAATCTGGCAGTTTTGCAGCCTCTATAGAAAACTATAGGGGTTGCTGCTGCTGTCGGAAATGGAGGGACAGTGGCATATATAGAGGCATGTGCTGCGGTCCCTCATTCATACATTAGGGAGAGATTTAATATTTGTGGGTATCACCCAAATGTTGATGTTTTTAGAGGGATATGGCACAAATATTGAATGGTATATAGGCCCCAAGGTACTGTTTTCCAAACAATTCATACTTCTGCATCTTTTTTTTAGTACAGTACTTTGCATCTCATCTAGTTTTACTGTCCTTCTTTTATTATTTGTATTCTACTTCTTAAAGATTGCAGCTACAAGAAACACATTTTTAATTGATGATTTATATTGCTCTTCTTCAGATCTTTTGTAGTGTTCAACTTCATGATATCATAAATTAGCAGGTTATCATGTGTATGCACAGCATTATGGGAAAAATATTGTCACAAAGTGTTACGGTCCGCTGGGCGGTCCGTGCTGAATTCAGGTCCCAGTCATTGGCAGGTGACCGGGTTGCTCCATTTCTTCTGGCCGCTAGGACTGCTGGTCCCCACCCGGTGCCTCACTCCCCGGGCTATTGTGTGCCTCTCTCTCAGTCATTTCCCAGTTCTCCAATCCATGATCTTCATCCTATTGGGTGGGCTCCTACTGCTGGAGGGATTAAGCCCAGGGGGATCCCTAAATACCGGTGTGCACGTCAAGCACTAAAGCAGGCATGTCCAAACTGCGGTCCTCCAGCTGTTGAGAAACTACACATCCCAGCATGCCCTGACACAGCTTTTGCATTCTCTGACAGCAAAACTGTTTCAGTGCATACTGGGATATGTAGTTTCACAACAGCTGGAGGGCCGCAGTTTGGACATGCCTGCACTAAAGGAAAAGCAGGGGGTTGCTATTGGCAGAAGACCCTCTTGGGAGCTCTAGGGGTCTCACCCCAATAGTGCTGGACTTCCTCTCAACATTAAGTCCGAGAATCCTCATGTTCATCAAGCCCAAGAATCCTCACATTCAGCAAGTCCAAGAGTCTCAATATTAAGCAAGTCCAAGAATCCTAACACAAAGTGAGCAGTTTGTTTAATCAATACCAATGTATGGATGAAAATTCAACTTGTAGTGCGGAGGACAATACTTAGAAAGTGTGATATTGCTGTCACTATGACTATAGTTGGTATATGAACTTGTGTTAACGTTATCTGCAGGTCTAACCAGCACTTAAGTGGCAAAATAAGAATTAAAGCAAATGCAGACAGCAGTATTATTGCATCATCTTTCATCTTCCTCTCTACCAATCTCTACCAACTTCCTCATTCATCTCTGGAGACATTCAGTAATTTCTGTATTGACAAAGTGCAAACAAACGTTAAACTTACCTTTGGTGGATATTGGTGGATTCAATTTATGCTGCATACCTAATGGAAATGCACCAAGGTGACCCCAAATAGAATTTGAGTTGCTCCAGGTCAGCCTTATGAGTTATCCATTGTAGGTTGTTCTTTAGTTGCCATATTGAATAATGATAAATGAGAAACTAAGGGCCTAATTCAGAGGCGATCGCTGCAACAAGCCTTCTGTGGAGTGCGCCAGAAAGCATCTCACTGGTGCGATTGTCTCTGCCTGGCTGACAGGCAGAGGCAGTCTTGGAGCGAGAGGGGGCATGCAACGCTGTTGGGGGGGGGGGGGGGCGCGATACGGACAACAAAGGCGTGTCTGGACCATTGCTGGGGCGGGCCGTGGCGGCTGCGTGACGTCACACGCAGCCATGACAT
Organism: Pseudophryne corroboree; assembly: GCF_028390025.1. Classification (NCBI taxonomy): domain Eukaryota; kingdom Metazoa; phylum Chordata; class Amphibia; order Anura; family Myobatrachidae; genus Pseudophryne; species Pseudophryne corroboree. The sequence continues at coordinate 442,502,872 of NC_086445.1, forward strand.
CACATGCAGTCGCTGCGATTCAAAACTGTCAGGGAACTACTCGGCGGATGGGGGGGGGGGGGGGGGCTGATATGCAGGGTGGACTAGCCCTGTGCTGGGCGTCCCCCCACATGTCAGAGAATCTGATCAGCAGAATACTGAGCTTAGGGGGTGATTCAGAGCTGATCGTTGATGTGCTAAAATTAGCACATCTACGATCAGCTCTGAATCACCCCCTAAGCTCAGTATTCTGCTAATGAAACAGGACGTGTTCTGAAAAGCTTATGATAGCTATATCTTATAACTATAACACTTATTTTCCATATAGTGCCACAGTGCCGTTCTCCTTATCCATTTATTCCGAGGTCATAATATTTTAATATAGCTCTAGTAATATAACTCTAGTATGTAGATAGCTTCAGATTTTGCAAAAAGGAGAGGGAAATATTAAATAGGAACGTGAGGAAAGACTTATTGATGGCCCGTAGTCTTCCCTCACGTTCCTATTTAATGTTTCCATCTCCTTTTTGCAAAATCTGAAGCTGTCTACATACTAGAGCTATATTTCGATTGAACCAACAAATATTTCTGTCACTGGAAGCAGTGGCGGAACTACCGCCAGTGCAGGCAGTGCCTTGCACTGGGGCCTGCCACTGTCCATGGGCCCAAAGTCAGAGCGGCATGTAATGAGTCAAACTGACTTATTACATGGCGCCTGGCTGCCGCTGTGTGCCGCCACCGCCGCCGAGGAGCACACCGATTACGAGGGGGGGGGGGGTGAAGGAGGAGGAGGGAGGTGGAGGAGGGAGCCGCAGCAGCGCTGTGTAATTGGTGGAGGCGCTGCTGCTGCTGGCACTCTCCTTCACCATAGGCTGTCCGCCGCTGTGAATGCTGGGATGCACTTCCCAGCATTCACAGCAGCGGAGGGCAGCCTATGGTGAAGAAGAGGGCCAGCAGCAGCGGCGCCTCCACCAATTACACTGCGTCTCCCGAGTCCCCCTCCCTCCTCCTTCTTCTCCCTGGCTGCCCGGGATCTGCCAAAAGCTGCACGAGGAGCCTGAGCCAGCGGAAACAGTAAGTATGTCTGTCTATCTATCCTGTCTGCCTTAATGTGTAAAAAGGGGGGCACTGTCTGCCGTACTGTGTAAAAAAAGGGGACGCTATCTGCCGTAGTGTGTAAAAAAGGGGGGACGCTGTCTGTCATAATGTGTAAAAAAGGGGACGCTGTCTGACGTTATGTGTAAAAAGGGGACTGTGTCTGCTGTAATGTGTAAAAAAGGGGACACTGTCTGCTTTAATGTGTAAAAAGGGGACGCTGTCTGCCGTAATGTGTAAAAAAGGGACGCTGTCTGCCGTAATGTGTAAAAAGGGGACACTGTCTGCTGTAATGTGTAAAAAGGGGATGCTGTCTGCTGTAATGTGTCAAAATGGGACGCTGTCTGCCATAATGTGTAAAAATGGGGATGCTGTCTGCTGTAATGTGTAAAAAAGGGGACGCTGTCTGCCGTAATGTGTAAAAATGGGGATGCTGTCTGCTGTAATGTGTAAAAAAGGGGACGCTGTCTGCCATAATGTGTAAAAATGGGGATGCTGTCTGCTGTAATGTGTAAAAAAGGGGACGCTGTCTGCCGTAATGTGTAAAAAAGGGGACGCTGTCTGCCGTAATGTGTAAAAAGGGGACGCTGTCTGCCGTAATGTGTAAAAAGGGGACGCTGTCTGCTGTAATGTGTAAAAAAGGGGACGCTGTCTGCCGTAATGTGTAAAAAGGGGACGCTCTCTGACGTAATCTGTAAAAAGTGGACGCTGTCTGCCATAATGTGTAAAAATTCATATCAGCGGGGATTGCAGGAGAAAAGAACGGGAGCGAACGGCAGCGCTGGGAGGGGTTACCGTGGAGAAGTCAAGGGAGTGCTGAGGGCAGAGCTTAGTACATCCCGCTCTTTCTAACTCTCCACTTTATCACTTTTAAAAGGCTTAATACATTTGTCCTGAATTTGAACCTGCCCACAAGGACAAGGAGGATGAGGTAATCAGAATAACTCCTAGGAAATATGGGCAGATTATTGATAATGCTCACACACTGCACAATATGGGGATCTTTTTGCTGAGATTTACTGACAAGTCTGACTGATTCGATAATTGAATCTCTGCACGTCTTTAAACAGTTCTATCTAGGGACTTTTCACGATCTGAGTCCGGATCTGAGCCAGGCTCGGAACTTCCCGCCAGACTCTGAAACCAGAATGAGGCAAATTGTCATCATCCCGCTGTCGGATTCTCGCGAGATCCGGAATTGTATATTTTGTGCCTCCCGCCCTGCCATCTTCACTCCAGTCCTGGAGAGTTTAGCGAGAGGATGTGTCTCCTCAGTGTCTGTGCGGGAAAGTGGCGACCTGTTCTTTTTTATCATTCTAGTGATGCTGCCTTGTGCTGCATCAGTCCAGTGGTGGTGTGTTGTGTTGCATCAGTCCAGTCACAGTGGTGGTGTCCTGTGCTGCCATAAGTCCAGAGATGCTGTATAAGTCCAGTCCAGTGGTGCTGTCTTGTGCTGCATCAGTCCAGGTGTTGTGTCTTGTGCTGTTTCAGTCCAGTCACTCCAGTGGTGGTGTCCTGTGCTGCCATAAGTCCAGTGCTGCTGCTTTATAAGTCCAGTCCAGTGGTGTTGTCTTGTGCTGCATCAGTCTAGTGGAGGTGTCCTGTGCTGCCATAAGTCCAGTGGTGGTGTCCTGTGCTGCCATAATGCCGTATAAGTCCAGTCTAGTGGTGCTGCCGTATAAATCCAGTCAATGGTGCTTCCGTATAAGTCCAGTCCAGTGCTTCTGCAATATAAGTCCAGCGGTACTGCCGTATAAGTCCAGTGATACTTCTGTATAAGTCCAGCATTACAGCCGTATAAATCCAGCGGTACAGCCGTATAAGTCCAGCAGTGCTGCTGTATAAGTCCAGCGGAACAGCCGTATAAGTCCAGTGGTGCTGACCTGTGCTTCATATTATTTACTCCAAATAAAGTGGTTATTAATACTTAATCCAAATAATGTTTACAGGGTTTGCCCTCTGTGGTGTAGGGGTACGCTCTCCTGTGCTGCATATTATTTTAATAACTCCAAACAAAAGAGTTATTATCCAAATAATTTTTACAGGCTTTGTCATGTGTGTGTGGTGTAGGGGTACGCTCTCCTGTGCTGCATATTATTATAATAACTCCAAATAAAAGGGTTATTATCCAAATAATTTTTACTAGCTTTGCCATGTGAGTGTGGTGTAGGGGTATGCTCTCCTGTGCTGCATATTATTATAATAACTTCAAATAAAAGGGTTATTATCCATATAATTTTTCAAGCTTTGCCGTGTGTGTGTGGTGTAGGAGTACGCTCTCCTGTGCTGCATATTATTATAATAACTCCAAATAAAAGAGTTATTATCCAAATGATTTTTACAGACTTTGCCCTGTGTGTGGTGTAGGGGTACACTCTCCTGTGCTGCATATTATTATAACAACTCCAAATAAAAAGGTTATTATCCAAATAATTTTTAAAGGTTTTGCCTTGTGTGTGTGGTGTAGGAGTACGCTCTCCTGTGCTAAATATTATTATAATAACTCCAAACATAAGGTTTATTATCCAAATAATATTTACAGGCTTTGCCATGTGTGTGTGGTGTAGGGTACGCTCTCCTGTGCTGCATATTAATATAATAACTCCAAATAAAAGGGTTATTATCCAAATAATTTTTAAAGGTTTTGCCTTGTGTGTGTGGTGTAGGAGTACGCTCTCCTGTGCTACATATTATTATAATAGCTCCAAACATAAGGTTTATTATCCAAATAATATTTACAGGCTTTGCCATGTGTGTGTGGTGTAGGGGTATGCTCTCCTGTGCTGCATATTATTATAATAACTCCAAATAAAAGGGTTATTATCCAAATAATTTTTACAGACTTTGCTCTGTGTGTGGTTTAGGGGTACGCTCTCCTGTGCTGCATATTATTATAACAACTCCAAATAAAAAGGTTATTATCCAAATAATTTTTAAAGGTTTTGCCATGTATGTGTGGTGTAGGAGTACGCTCTCCTGTGCTACATATTATTATAATAGCTCCAAACATAAGGTTTATTATCTAAATAATATTTACAGGCTTTGCCCTATGTGTGTGGTGTAGGGGTATGCTCTCCTGTGCTGCATATTATGACAATAACTCCAAACAAAAGGGTTGTTAGCCAAATAATGTTTACAGGCTTTGCCGTGTGTGTGTGGTGTAGGGGTACGCTCTCCTGTGCTGCATATTATTATAATAACTTCAAATAAAAGGGTTATTATCCAAATAATTTTTACAGGCTTTGCCTTGTGTGTGTGGTGTAGGGGTACGCTCTCCTGTGCTGCATATTATTATAATAACTCCAAATAAAAGGGTTATTATCAAAATCTTTTTACAGGGTTCCCCTGTGTGGTTAGGGGTACGCTCTCCTGTGCTGCATATTATTATAATAACAACTCCAAATAAAAGGGTTATTATCCAAATAATTTTTACAAGCTTTGCCATGTGTGTGGTGTAGGGGTACGCTCTCCTGTGCTGCATATTATTATAATAACTTCAAATAAAAGGGTTATTATCCATATAATGTTTACAGGCTTTGCCATGTGTGTGTGGTGTAGGGTACGCTCTCCTGTGCTGCATATTATTATAATAACTCCAAATAAAAGAGTTATTATCCAAATGATTTTTACAGACTTTGCCCTGTGTGTGGTTTAGGGGTACGCTCTCCTGTGCTACATATTATTATAATAACTTCAAATAAAAGGGTTATTATCCAAATAATTTTTAAAGGTTTTGCCATGTGTGTGTGGTGTAGGAGTACGCTCTCCTGTGCTAAATATTATTATAATAACTCCAAACATAAGGTTTATTATCCAAATAATATTTACAGGCTTTGCCATGTGTGTGTGGTGTAGGGTATGCTCTCCTGTGCTGCATATTATTATAATAACTCCAAATAAAAGGGTTATTATCCAAATAATTTTTACAGGCTTTGCCTTGTGTGTGTGATGTAGGGGTACGCTCTCCTGTGCTGCATATTAATATAATAACTCCAAATAAAAGGGTTATTATCCAAATAATTTTTAAAGGTTTTGCCATGTGTGTGTGGTGTAGGAGTACGCTCTCCTGTGCTACATATTATTATAATAGCTCCAAACATAAGGTTTATTATCCAAATAATATTTACAGGCTTTGCCCTGTGTGTGTGGTGTAGGGTACGCTCTCCTGTGCTGCATATTATTATAATAACTCCAAATAAAAGAGTTATTATCCAAATAATTTTTACAGACTTTGCTCTGTGTGTGGTTTAGGGGTACACTCTCCTGTGCTGCATATTATTATAACAACTCCAAATAAAAGAGTTATTATCCAAATAATTTTTAAAGGTTTTGCCATGTATGTGTGGTGTAGGGGTATGCTCTCCTGTGCTGCATATTATGACAATAACTCCAAATAAAAAGGTTATTATCCAAATAATTTTTAAAGGTTTTGCCATGTATGTGTGGTGTAGGGGTATGCTCTCCTGTGCTGCATATTATGACAATAACTCCAAACAAAAGGGTTATTAGCCAAATAATGTGTACAGGCTTTGCCGTGTGTGTGTGGTGTAGGAGTACGCTCTCCTGTGCTACATATTATTATAATAACTTCAAATAAAAGGGTTATTATCCAAATAATTTTTACAGGCTTTGCCTTGTGTGTGTGGTGTAGGGGTACGCTCTCCTGTGCTGCATATTACTATAATAACTCCAAACATAAGGTTTATTATCCAAATAATGTTTACAGGCTTTGCCCTGTGAGTGTGGTGTAGGGGTATGCTCTCCTGTGCTGCATATTAATATAATAACTCCAAATAAAAAGGTTATTATCCAAATAATTTTTAAAGGTTTTGCCATGTATGTGTGGTGTAGGAGTACGCTCTCCTGTGCTACATATTATTATAATAGCTCCAAACATAAGGTTTATTATCCAAATAATATTTACAGGCTTTGTCATGTGTGTGTGGTGTAGGGGTACGCTCTCCTGTGCTGCATATTATGACAATAACTCCAAACAACAGGGTTATTAGTCAAATAATTTTTACAGGCTTTGCCGTGTGTGTGTGGTGTAGGGGTACGCTCTCCTGTGCTGCATATTATTATAATAACAACTCCAAATAAAAGGGTTATTATCCAAATAATTTTTACAAGCTTTGCCATGTGTGTGGTGTAGGGGTACGCTCTCCTGTGCTGCATATTATTATAATAACTCCAAATAAAAGGATTATTATCCAAATAATTTTTGCAGGCTTTGCCCTGTGTGTGTGGTTTAGGAGTATACTCTCCTGTGCCGTATATTGTTATATAACTCCAGAAAAATAATGGAGGACAAAAATTTGGAGGATAAAATAGGGAAAGATCAAGAATCACTTCCTCCTAGTGCTTAAGTTGCTGGCACTAGTCATGACATAGATGATGAAATGCCATCAACGTCGTCTGCCACGGCCGATGCCCAATGTCATAGTAGAGGACATGTAAAATCCAAAAAGCCAAAGTTCAGTAAAATGACCCCCAAAAAATAAATTTAAATCGTCTGAGGAGAAACATAAACTTGCCAATATGCCATTTATGACACAGAGTGGTAAGGAACGGCTAAGGTCCTGGCCTATGTTCATGACTAGTGGTTCAGCTTCACAACGCAATGGAAGCCCTCATCCTCCCGCTAGAAGGATGATAAGAGTTAAACTGGCAAAAGCACAGCAAAGAACTGTGCGTTCTAAGATTTTATCACAAATCCCCAAGGAGAGTCCAAGTGTGTCGGCGGTTGCAATGCCTGACCTTCCCAACACTGCAATTGCTGGAAGGAGCACCCACAGTCCAGTTTCTGATATTCAAATTGAAGATGTCACTGTTGAAGTACACCAGGATGAGGATATCTGTGTTGCTGGCGCCGAGGAGGAAGTTGACACGGAGAATTCTGATGGTGATGTGGTTTGTTTAAATCAGGCACAGGGGGAGACAGTTGTTGTCCGTGGGATGAATAAGCCCATTGTGATGCCTGGGCAAAATACCCAAAAAGCCACCTCTTCGTTGTGGAATTATTATTCCACATATCCGGACAACAGGTGTCAAGCCATGTGTTGCCTTTGTCAATCAGTAATAAGTAGGGGTAAGGACATTAACCACCTAGGAACATCCTCCCTTATACATCACCTGCTGCGCATTCATCAGAAGTCACTGTCAAGCTCAGAAACTTTGGGTAAGAGCGTAAGCAGTCAACTGACAACTAAATCCCTTCTTCCTCCTGTACCCAAGCTCCTGCAAGCCACACCACCAACTCCCTCAACGTCAATTTCCTCCTCAGTCAGCAACGTCAGTGGTCCTGCAGGCCAAGTCACATGAGTCCTCTCCTAAGCGGGATTCCTCCGGAGGATCCTTGAGTGGTACGCCTACTGTTGCTGCTGCCGCTGCTGTTGTTGCTGCTGGGAGTCGATCGTCATCCCAGAGGGGAAGTCTGAAGACCACTTGTACTACTTCAACTAAGCAATTGACTGTTCAACAGTCCTTTGCGAGGAAGATGAAATATAACAGCAGTCATCCTGTTGCAAAGTGGATAACTGAGGCCTTGACAGCTATGTTGCTGTTAGACGTGCGTCCGGTATCCGCCATTAGTGCAGTGGGATTTAGACAATTGATGAAGGTAGTGTGTCCCTGGTACCAAATCCCATATAGATTCCACTTCATTAGGCAGGCGATACCGAGAATGTACAGAGACATCAGAAAAAGTGTCCTCAGTGTCCTAAAAATCGCAGTTGTAGCCACTGTCCACTGAACCATGGGCATGTGGACAAGTAGAACAGGACAGACTATGGACTATATGACTGTGACAGCCCACTGGGTAGATGTATCACCTTGCGCAGGAACAACAGCAGCGGCACCAGTAGCAGCATCTCAGAAACACCAGCACGCTCCAGGGCAGGCTTCGCTGTATGTCACCGGTTTCAGTAAGAAGCACACCACCTTCAACCTCTTAGAGAAACTGAGGGACATCAGCGCCCAATGGCTTACCCCACTTTGACTCTCCTGGGGATTTGTGATTTCAGACAACGTCACCTATATTGTGCGGTCATTAAATCAAGGCAAATTCCAGCATGTCCCATGTTTTGCTCACACAATACATTTGGTGGTGCAGCATTTTTTGAGAAACGTCAGGGCCGTGCAGGAGATGCTTCTGGATACTTTCACCATTCAGCGACTGCGTGCTGAAGACTGGAGCGCCAGCAAACACTCTTGAACCTGCCCTGCCATCACCTGAAGCAAGAGGTTGTAACACGGTGAAACTCAAGCCTCTATATTCTTTAGAGGATGGAGGAGCAGCAAAAGGCCATTAAAGCCTATACATCCAACTATGACATAGCCAAAGGAGCGAGTATGCACCTGACTCAAGCGCAGTGAAGATTGATTTTTGTGTTGTGTAAGGTTCTCCAACCCTTCGAACTTGCCACACGTGAAGTCAGACACTGCCAACTTGAGTCAGGCCATTCCCCTCATCAGGCTTTTGCAGAAACAGCTGGAAAAAATGAAGGAGGAGCTAAGACGGAGTGATTCCGCTTGGTATGTGGGACTTGTGGATGAAGCCCTTCATTCGCTTTGCCAGGATCTGAGGGTGGTCAATCTGTTGAAATCAGAGCTCTAAATTTTGACCACCGTGCTCGATCCTAGGTTTAAAGCCTATGTGGTGTCTCTCTTTCCAGCAGACACAAGCCTGCAGAGGTGTAAATACCTGCTGGGGAAGACACTGTCAGCTAAAGTGGACCATGGCACCAGCTCCTTTTTCATTTTCTCCTGCAACTGTGGCTGCCAGGAAACAACTTAAATATCCAATTCCTAAATATACCGCTGGCAGTGATGCAGCGCAGGCAGTACCAACTTTGGACATCTGGTCCGGACTGAAGGACCTGCCAACAATTTTTTACATGTCTACTGTCACTGCATATGATGCTGTCACCATTGAAAGAACGGTGGAGGATTACATTAGTGACAGCATTCAAGTAGACATGTCAGACAGTCCGTACCTGTACTAGCAGGAAAAAAAGACAATACAAACTGGCTCTATTTTACCTAAGGGTCAGTGGGTACTCCGAAAGAGTTTTTAGTGCAGCCGGTAACCTTGTCAGCAATAAGCGTAGGAGGTTACTTCCACACAATGTGGAGAAGATAAATTATCAATTCTTCCGGGACGAGCAGCCTCCAAAAAGTACAGAGGGACCTGTGGTGGTGGATTCCAGCGGGGACTAATTAATACTCTGTGAGGATGAGGATGTACACAACACTGAAGGGGGTGAGGAATCGGTCGATGAGGATGAGGACGACATCTTGGCTCTGTAGAGCCAGTTTGTTCAGGGACAGATTAATTGCCAGCTTGTTTTGTGGGGGCCCAAACGAACCAATCATTTCAGCCACAGTCATGTGGCAGACCCTGGCGCTGAAATGATTGGTTTGTTTAAGTGTGCGTGTCCTGTTTATACAACATAAGGGTGGGTGGGAGGGTACCAAGGACAATTCCATCTTGTACCTCTTTTTTCTCTTTGCATTATGTATTCTTTGTGGCCTAGTTTTTCCATCTGCCATCCTGTCTGCCACTGCAGTGCCACTCCCAGATGGGCCAGGTGTTTGTGCCGCCCACTTGTGTCACTTTGGCAAGGTGACATTATGTGCCAATAATATACTGCTAATTAATTTAGAATGCTGTAATACTGAAACTTTATTGAAAAATATACTGGTCCTATATATCTTGATTATGTTTAGTGACATTAATGACAATGAGTCTCCTTGGTTTGGTTCCAGTAAAACGATACTATTTATTTATACTTTTTGTGGTGCAATATGGCTATATGACTAGCAAAATACACTAGCTATATTGTATCTAGATTATATTTTGGAAACACACTGCCGTACACTATGAAGCAAGCTTGTATGTATCAAATGTCTTTCTGCTGTATCTGACAACCTGTTTTTTAATCCACATTAATATCCTTATTTTAGAAAAAAAATTTAAATTATTACAACTTGAGGCCAGATGGATCGCTAGGCTGGATGTAATACATCCTAGGGGTTTAAATAAACAGATTTATTTTGCTTGCTTTCTAAAATAAGGATATTAGTGCAACGTAGCAATTGGATTGCATGCACAGTATTAATGAACTGTTATAACTGTGTGTATATTTTGATGGACACATAGTTTCCTTTTTGCAGCTAGATGTCTGTTTCATTGCAATTTTGTAATATTGTAACTTTATTACACTCTCTGTCCTGTGTAGCTTTGATGCTGTCAGAGTGCTGGCTGCTAGTTTCTCCAGCTCAGTGTGTGCTTAATGATTTTTAATTAATTCACAAGGTGTGAGACACCTGTAAGGGGGTAGGGAAAGCACATGAGGGGTATAAAGGTATGTGTTGTATACTTTTCTGTTAATAAAGCCTGATGACAGTGGCGCAGACCACTGAAACGTTGCTGTTACATCTTGTGAGAGGTGTGGAACTTCATTTATTTCACCGTGAGTGCCACGTCTGTATGCTGTGAATCGTCTTGTTCACGGAGGCATCGGTGGTTTGAACTGTTATTTATGCAAAGAATCCCTAATTTGGAGTTGGGGGTGAGGGGGTGGACTTGGACGGGATGAGAGGGGGGCAAAGCATTTTGTTGCACCTGGGCCCACCGCTCGCTAGTTCCACCACTGACTTGCACAGTACATACTTCACCATCTTTTATTGTGGCAAATCATTGATGGCAGAGATGCATTTGCGTATTAACAATAAGTGATATCGATATGAAGTTGAGGCAAAGATATATTTGTCTCCTTTCCACCAAGCCCTGGAAATGAGAACAGGCTGTGTCGTGTCATTTGATTTTTGAAGACAGCTATTATACAGTATGTTCTATCCTTACATACATTACTTATCTGGGCTCAAGCATATTAGACTAAATAAGATAAATAAAACAATTGCAAACAATATGCTCATATTATGCTAATTAAGGCATAATCTCTTAGGTCTGGAAATCAGCTCTTCCTCCTGACACTAGTGATGCAGATCTCTTTGTCAAACAGTGGGAATAGGATTTACTTGTCAAAGTTGATGCAGATGACTGACTGGATATTAGACTGAGAACCGGCAGGAGTTCTAGACCGTAATGGAAAAAAGAGCACAATGAAGAATCTGTAAGGGCTATCTGCTTCCTAAATGAATTCCTATGCACATTTCAAAATGTTTATCAATATAGCTGTTTATCAGACATCTCTTACTACAGAATTTATTGGTGTCAACCCTGCCACATATGGTGGAATATGTTGAGCACAGGGTGCTAGGGTTCAACTTCCAGTTTCTAACAGCTCATCCTATAACATTCTGCCTTGCCGCCAGCTATGATTCACCTAGCAACTTAATGTACACTTAGGGGCCATGCTGATTTAAAAGGATGTGCCTATAAAAACAAAAAAACATAAAAATCTCAAGAGATGCATAGAACAATGTCATATATGTGCTCATATGCTTAGTGGGAGTCATCTCAAGAATGGTCTGGCTTTGCACTAGTGGCATACTGTATGCACCAGATTCACTTTTTGTTCGTTCCTTAAATAACCAGGTCATAAGCATAGGGAAAGTATTTTAACATATATAATGAAAGCAGAAAATGCATTTGCAATTAATTTTGTTATACATAAAAAACCCCTCTATAATATACTGGACATGATCTTCCTTCTTGAGTTTGAATGAAGGTTAAAAAAAGTTGTTCTAAAATAAGTTAACAAATTCTGATAATATAGGTCATCTGCAATCAGCCAATCAGAAATGAGTAGCTAGTGCTAAAGACGATTATCATTAGAATGTATTTGCACCAGACTTCATGCTCCTTAAAGTGATATGTCTTATGACCAGTGTCAGACTGGCCCACAGGGGTAAAGGGGAAACCCCCAGTAGGCCCCACTACCAGAGGTCCCACCTCCTTCTCTAGAGATTCTATGTGCACTTGAATTACACTTTATACATGTTACATACATTATACTGCAAAGGACTATGCATTTTCTACACTGCATTAATCTGGTAAATCATCATGCATGGATGATTTATATTTATAAAGGGGCCAAGACCATACACTCTCTAATGGTTAGCCAAGCCTCTGTGTTAGCTAGCCACACCCCCTCTGGAGACTGGCCACACCCCTTAGCATAATCCCGCTCCACTTCAATTCCCTGGTGGGCGCTTCATCAGAGGCGTAACTAAGTGGGGCCGAGCAGGGCACGTGCCCTGGGCGCCTTGGCAGGCCCAGCAGAGGGGGCAACGCCAGTGGCCAGAGCATTATGCCCACTTGCCCCCGCTATTGCTCTGCCTGCCCCCATCCCGCTGCTATGTGAGCGGAGGAGAGCGCAACGCCTCTCCTGCCCCTCAATGTGTTGTGTCTGGTATCCGTTTGGTTTGTTAGCCAATCAGAGCTTGCGGACCAGCTCCTGACTGGCTGCCGATCCGCGAGTTCTGATTGGCTAATGAACCAGTGCCAAGATACCCACTGCCCGACTTCATGGAGCATCCTTGAGGGGCAGGAGAGGCGCTGCGCTCTCCTCCCCTCACATAGCAGAGGCAGCGTTAAGCGGGTGAACGGGGTGGTGGTGGTGGTAATGTGTATCTTAGGGCTATGTGTATCTTTCACTGTGTAGGGCAATGTGTATCTTTCACTGTGTGGGGCAATGTGTATCTCACTGTGTGGGGCAATGTGTATCTGACTGGCACTGTGTGCAGCAATGTGTATCTGTCACTGTGTGGGGCAATGTGTATCTCACTCTGTAGGGCAATGTGTATCTGTCACTGTGTGGGGCAATAGGTATCTGCCACCATGGTGCACTGTGTATTTGGCACTGTGGGGCAATGTGTATCTGGCACTGTGGGACAATGTGTATCTGGCACTGTGGGGTAATATGCATCTGGCACTGTGGGGCAATGTGTATCTGGCACTGTGGGGTAATATGTATCTGGCACTGTGGGGTAATATGTATCTGGCACTGTGGGGCAACGTGTATCTGGCACTGTGGGGCAATGTGCATCTGGCACTGTGGGGCAATGTGCATCTGGCACTGTGGGGCAATGTGCATCTGGCACTGTGGGGCAATGTGCATCTGGCACTGTGGGGCAATGTGCATCTGGCACTGTGGGGCAATGTGCATCTGGCACTGTGGGGCAATGTGCATCTGGCACTGCGGGGCAATGTGCATCTGGCACTGCGGGGCAATGTGCATCTGTCACTGTGGGGTAATATGCATCTGGCACTGTGGGGCAATGTGTATCTGGCACTCTGTGTACTGTGTAAAAAGGGGACTCTTCCTGCGTACTGTGTAAAAAAGGGGACTCTTCCTGCGTGCTGTGTAAAAAAGGGGACTCTTCCTGCGTGCTGTGTAAAAAAGGGGACTGCCTGTCTTATGTGTAAATAGGGAACTCTACTGGCTTAATGTGCAAAAATTGAATGTAGGTGTGCTGAGAGACGACACAAGGGGTAGGTGATAGTGTGCTGAGAAGCAACACGGAGTAGGTGATAGTCATGTTGGCATGCTCCATTTTCAGTAGCCATGCCCCTTCTGGTATGTGGCCATGCCCCTTCTGGAGCGTGGCCATGCTCATTTTTTCGGCGTGCACACACACATAGTTGATTTTATGTTTTTTTTTTTTTTTTTTGGGGGGGGCTGCCACTCTTCATCATCTTGCCCTGGGCTCCGAAACCCCTAGTTACGCCTCTTCCCTTCATGCCACAGTCCGACATTGCTTATGACATGTACTGTACTATCTCCATCTGTAAGCTGGTATGCCTCAGTATGCAATTATGCAAACCTGCCCTTACCACACTCACACGGCATTTATGCATGCTCCTTCTCACCCTCAATCGCCTTTATCCATGTTTTTATCCATGTTGAGATCTACTGCATTTTGGCCAGAAATGGACTACCTTCATACATTTACAGCTACAGTGGTCCACAGTTCATGACAGCTCAATAGCAACAGGTTCTGAAAGAAAAGTGTATCAAATATTTCACATAGACTCCACACCATCCAACCACTAATGGCTTAGCTTAGCCAAAAGATTTGTACAAATGTTTAAGAGCTTTGAACGTTATTTCCAGAAAAAAAGGGTATTGCAACACAAATTTGATAACTAATTTTTTCTATATTTGAGCATTCCACAACTGGTCAGTCAACTGCTATACTACTTTTACAATGGAGATTGAGGTCTCAGTGGGATCTATTGAAGCCTGATGTGAGAACACATGTGTAGAACAAACAGTTTAAGCAGAGTTATAATAAGTTTGTTACATATATCAATGTTCGCTCGTGATTATAGGGAAGATAAATGGCAAACTGGCTTAGTCCTCTCTAAAGAAGGACCTTTGATTTGGTTCAAGTGGGAGGAGAGTTATGGAGACACCATATTGACCAGATTATCGAGTCCATTAAAAATACCATGGTCATGGGTGGGCAGCTTGGAGGTACTGTTGCTGCAACATTGCTATTAAACATCTCAATTGAACAATGTTATCTCCTGGTATTCGTACTAAATGGTGGGTCTCGACGGAGAACTCATTATTCCTTGATAGTGTGCCTAGAAATTGCAGGCTAGTGTTGGCATACTGGATTCCTTCTTGTCAATTCCCACTTATGCTTTGGGATCAGATTAATCAATATTTCAACCTCACCCTTTACCCAGATCCAGGAGTGATACCACTACCCTGCTGCATATCATTATCAGTATTGCCAGATTGTGAGTTTCATCCAATTTCAGCCAAAATCCAAATCTCTTCTGCAGCCTACCCCATTGGGGAGGCTTTTATCTTTACTCAGTTGGCCACAAAGTAAACATCTTTGTCCTTTATCATTCAATCCTAGGCCCAGCCTCTCATCTCCCAGTTCCTCGTGAAACTGCTTTGGACAGGGATCTGGCATTGATGGACAGCGAGGATTGGAATGCCATCAGACTTTGAATGGCTCAGATCTCTATTAGTACTGCTATTAAGGAGACCTCATATTTGGTTTACTCCTGTGGGTTCCTACGAAACTGCATTCCATCGTTCCCGTACTGTATGTCTAACCTTTGTTAAAAAAATATGTTCTTTTTATCACACCTAGTGGTCATGCCCTGCCAGTCAGCAATTACAAACTGTTCCCTGGTCCGTGCTCACATCTATTATGGGACTGTCACTTCCTATGATTTAAAGACCATGCTGGTTATTATGGTGCCATTTGGGGGACCTGAGAGTAACTTCTGGTAAGCATTGGGGTACAAAAGATGAACTAAGAGAAGACAATTGGCTACAGTTCACACCACAACGGAGCATTGCCTGAAAAACACTCCATATCTGTGCTCAGTGTGCTGCATATATCTGTGCTCACACTGCTTAATTGTGGGGACTGGGGAGCAGATGTATTATATAGGAGGAGTACAGTGCAGAGTTTTGCTGACAGCATACTTGCCTACTTTTGAAAACTAGTTTCAGGGAGATTGTAGGTGTAAGCAGAATGCAGCGTGTTATGCTCCACCCAAAGGGCGTGTCTAGCTCCACCTATGGGCGTATCTATTTTTCTTTCTCACCCAAAATGGTTGCCTCCATATGGGACACAATATCCTTAAAACATGGATTTTAAGGGGACAGCATTTACAGTAAACCTAGTCTTTACAACAGATCTGCTAACACATGATAAGCTTAAACAATGCCATACAACACCCAAAATGAGCAGCACGGACTATGTAATGGTTAGCATTGCTGCCTCATGGCCATAGGCATGCGCAGCTAATTTTATTAGGGGGTGCACCGCAGGAGGGGCGTGTCTAGCACCGCCTTTTAGGCATATCTAGCAATACCTTTTGGGCGTGTCTAGCATCGCCCAGGGACATGTCTAGCACAATTTCACATTTCCTCAGTAAAATCACATGGCTTAATCTAATTTCTCCCTAGTTCCTAATAAAGTTAATATAATACACCCCAGAGAACTAAAATAAAACATTATGGTGCAACCACTGGCTGGTACTGACTGTCTGCTACGGCATAACCCTAAGTTCTAGCTGCCGCCGCACCTTATCGTTGCTTACACTTCCCCAACCTATCCCTGATCCAGTGGCAGAAATAGCCAGCACTAACACCCTGATTTTGAGTGGGCCACTCTGAAAAGTATGGGAGATTTAGGGGGCCGAACATTTGAGCTTTAATACAACACAAGTAAAGTTTAATATTTACACATGTGCAATCACAGCCACATCTGCCTCTTTCTATGCCACCAGACTCCTCCTCCGTAGTACGTGTGACATTTGTCGAAATTTATATTACGCCACACAGTATGAGCTGAAATTCACATCACGGCACACGGGGGTGGTATTCAGTATGCCGGCTGTTGGGATCTTGGCGCTCAGTATACCGGTGCCGGAATCCCGA